>NC_055689.1:20430447-20746697 GCF_017639745.1 Melanotaenia boesemani | reverse complement strand
TCTGATAATATCGCTGTTTAGGTTCAAGAGTTGTATGTCAGCTTTAGGGTCCACTTTCCAGCTAGCACACATTTAAAACTGCATCAGTTCACAAGATAACAGCTCAGATGTCAGATGGTTACATGCAGAGAAACAATTCCAAAGAATGCTGAGTCTATTACTCAGACAACAGAGGTGTGACCTTCTATCTGCCCATTCACAGTGAGCTTTCAAGTCATGTAACAGCTTTGCATCTGTAACTGCACCCTGTTCTCTGAGAAGAGCCCATAACCGTGTATTAAAATAAACTTGCTGCAAATCCCTGTGATGGTGTCTCTATTTCTGGCCGTGGCAGAGTAAGATTAGATTTCTGCAAACGCTGTTATGTTTAAAGGCTACTGATTTACACACATTAGCTGACATATTTTAGAACTTAGTAAAAAGTAAAGGTTAGTCCAATATGTAACACATGCACTGTAAAAATGACAATATTTCATGCCACCCATGTAACTTTGGTGAAAGGTGATATTCTGGATGTAGCATTAACCACAACTTAGGTCATTTAGAAAAATAATACTATGGACCATGGTTGTTACATGGAAATCAAAGAGACAAATCATAACAGAGCACATTACAGTATGTAGCAAAAGTTAACTACGTTTATTTAATGAAAGAAAGAGGGGAGCTGCTGCAAAAGCTCAGAGGCACACAGCAATCTCTCTAAGATTAATTTAATTAAGAGCAGCAATTCCAGACTCCAAGCTATCTCATATCAAAGCAAAAAGTGTAGCATGGAAACAACTCACAACAACAAAACATTCTCTAAATCATCTTGTTCCTACAAGACCTATGGAAAACTTAAGCTATTTCAGAAAAAATCTGGAGCAGAGTTAATCTGTGTTCAATATAGCCACGTTGACAATTATATAGAAATCCAGTCTTAGAGAATAAACCAAAACAGCCCATGAATGTTAATGAGATACCTATTTATGATAGTGTGGCACAGGTCACAATAAGGGTAATGACAGCAGTAATGATTTCTATACTAATTCTGTCTGTTTGATTAGTGGCTTGATAAACTAAAATGTTAGGAACTAAAATTGCTGCCTGTTTTCAACCTCTGGGCAAAATTTGGTAAAAATTAATGAACATTCTGGACATGCAAGAGGCAGAATCAATTTACGCAGAGACATATTCATTTGTCCTGCCTCATTGTGTTGCTACATGTTAATGGAAAAAAGCACTCATGCAAAGACAAGGTGCAAAATGCTCATTGAGTCCATGCAACATCAAACATTTACAAGTTCTTGTTTTGAAAAACCAGCCTCTTCTTCTGTCAATCGGTTGTTCTGTGCTGTCAAGAAATTAATAGAAATTAGACAAGATTAGCTTTTCCTTGGTGAATAAATTACTTTTCTCTTTGAAATGACGAGATAGTCGCACAAATTATTTCAACTCAAAATATGTACAATGTAAAGAAAATATGCTTCTCTTTATTTGCAAATATTATGGAACAGCACATCACATCAAGTTTAAGTGCAGATGTGAAAGTGGGATTTTCCTCACTGATTTGGAACATTAAAATTTAAATTCCTTTTTCAGAGCGCTCCTAAACATGCACGTTACTAGAAGCTAGTTAGTTTTATCAGGAACTACTAAATTTATAACGTATACAACCATATCATGTAAATTGTAATTACAGTTAATACTTATCTATTAATCGGGTGTTTATACCTCTTTTTCTGTCATATTTCCCTGCAGAAAGTTTGCAGAAGTCAAATCGACTATGTGTGGATCCAGAACGCACAAGGAAGTTTATTTAATCCTTTTCTTTTTTTCCCTCTTTTTTTCTTGTTATAATGCTACAAACATAACACTTTTTATTGTCAAATCCAAACAGAAAGTAAGAATTGGGACTGTTTATACTTCAGGTTTATGTTTCTATGGTCATTATTTTATTGTAAGTTTGCTGTGTGGTTCTGTGGGTTTTGATTTAGCTAAAAATTGGGCATATTCAAATACCAGGGAAAATCAAGTTTTCAACGTTATTAACATATATATGGTATTGTGTATATGCCAGAACAATGCTGAGAGGAATAAAACTCATAGGCGAATCATAGATTCAAACGTTCAGGGTGGGTGATGCTAGTTTATCAGAATTACTCATTGGGAGAAAGCAATTAGCAATTAATAACATAGTTTTCTTTTATAGTCAACTCAAAGGCTTTATATTATCTGTGGGCAAAGTTACTCCTGCCCCCTGTGATGCACATAACATCGAAAAATTCAATGTGTTGTTGGGAAATACAATAGTAGAAAATACACATATATTTAGATTGTTGCAAATTCAAAGTGCCTTAGAGCACACCCATTATTGTCCGTTACATATGTGCGGTATGATATGTTGGTTTGTGATGGAAATTATTGTGTGAGCTTGGCCTAAATTTTATTAGAGCTGTCATAATTTGAAAACATAATTGTAATGCTTAGGATATGATGATCATGTGGCTTTTCATCCTCATGTGGCCTCTTCACACTAAAAATGAAACTTACAGACACTGGCCAGATCTCTTTGTAGCTCCTCCTTTCCCCGTCTACCCAGGGTGAAGTAAGGGGCAAAAGATCATGAACTGTCTCAAAGTTTGTCAAGTTTCATTTTATGGAAAACTCTCTCCAAATAGTTCCGTTTTACGAAGAACTCTCTCCAAAAGTTGCCCTAGCAACAGCTATTGATAGATATCTCCATTAAGTCATGATGATGATGATGACAGTTGGTAAAGGCATGATCAGAAATCTATATAACTTTGTGACACTTCCTTGTTTGTCAGAGAGATCGCTCTGCATGCTTGACTGCATGATTTTTTTATATATTTCTCTTTGCTATTATAAACTTGTAAAAGACAGTTTGACTCGGCATCATTTTTTATTCTCCCCACGAAGATTTTTTTCCAGCACAGGTTCTATTTCTGAAATTAAGAAAAACAAAAAGGTATGAGCCAGGTAATATTATATTTTTTTAAAAAAATGAAGAGGTTTGTATGATGTGCTGTCTGACCATGTCAGAATCCAAGTGTTTATATCCAATTCCGACACATACACAATCATAAATGTGTGTTGAATAACTGACCATCAAACAGAAATCGATATCTATGGGGTTATGGCGAAGACTTTGTGAGTCTGCAGGGAGAAATTTATCACCTAAGCAATAGAGATTATGTGGTAAGCAGGGTTTGTTTGTTTGTCTTTAGCAAGATCAGTATGGAAAGATGTGCATTTAAATGCTACCAGCGGTGGGGCATAGCCAAACTTAAAAGTGATTAACTTTTTGGTCTGGATCTTGTATTTGTTTTTTGTTTTTTAAAGTTGTGGAGTGCTCTCCTTATATGCAGTTGTATAACAACAGGAAAAGGTAGGCTAGAAAGAGAAGTTCAAATTCAGCACAGTTTCTCATCCCTGCATACCAGTGATCCTACACAGTGATCCCCACAGTGTAAGATCAGTGGTTTAAAAAATTTACACTCATAGGCAGAGACAGTTCCTCCCGGTCAGATGTTTGAAAGAGGGTGCTGGTGGTGGGCAGAGATCTGACTTTTAATGCCTGCCTAAACAAAGCAGCACGGGAGAATGCAGAGGCCATGGCTATATTTACTGTAATTGTATTACTTTGACAGTAATATGCTGTGGTCATCATTCTTTAACACAGGGGATGCTGGTTTTGACACAAACCATTTTCACGCAGGGATTATGCTCAACGAAGGAACTCTGACCAGAATGCACATGATTACACCAAGTTTACTTTAGAAAAAAGAAAAACAAAACATAGAAAATCTTTAGTCCAACAACAGATGAAAAAACATGGCAAAATATTTGCAATATAGAAAAAACTGTCCCATGCCAATCATTTATCTAATCATGAACATAATTTTATACATGTTAATAGTCATACATGTTGAGATTGTATGTGTAAAAACAATTTAAAACATTAGAAAAACAGCCTAACAGAATATGGAGAAACAACAGTCGTTATATTGTGTCAAATGTCATATATAAGCTCTGGTGGTAGGTTAACATGTGAAGCAACTAAGGATCTATACTCTATGCATTGCTACACTACTATACTATACTCTGCCCCCCCACATGAAATAGTAGATTGGTGTAGCATTTAGAATGCCCTCTGTCCAGAAAAATCGAAGAAGAACTGCCTAGATTTTCCAAGAATCCAGTCGATGATTCCAACATCTTGTCAGTCATGTTGAAGGACAGGTAGTGTGAGCACAAAAACGCCTGAAGCTTTTTTTTGTAAGAGACTACTGGACAGCAGAATGGGGAAATACAGTGTCTTTAGCATGGACCACTCTCTTGCCATACCTTTACTAGTTAGCAATCACATCCTTTTCCTAGACTCCCAGTGTTTATGGACAATTTCTATACTGTAGCATATGAGGGACTTCACTGATTTATGTGAGCCTCAAGTCAATAATAAATTTGAAATATGAATGAATCTGTGATTTCTATATCCCAGATATTATTAATGGAAAAAGCAGTGACCCCATTTACCAAAAATTATTCTCCTAACGGGACCTTTAAATGGTTGGTGCTGATTTACAGCTTTTTTAAAAATACATGAATGAGATGTGATAGCATGCTCCAAGATACTTCAGATTTTTTGCTAACCTGCTGGTTAGGTTGTGATTACAATGTTGTAAAACAATTCTGACAAAGCAAATTGGGAAAATTAATTACAATTGATCTCAACATTTTGTTTTCCAGTACTCTGCTGCTGCTGCAAATGTGATATATTACTTTTCAAGTGTGGTTCAAGCTCGGGTCACAGAGGTCCATGGATTGCTGTAATTCACCTGCAGTCAGTGCTATAATGGTGTCTTGGTGGGTGGTTATACTGCCTACTTTATTTTGGGAGTTGTGTATGTGCACAACCAGCCTGCTGTTGTTTTAGATTTTACCATGAAGCTTACAGGGTTTGTGACTTTTAATGATTGAGTTTATCCTTGAGACAGTACCTAGGAGGAAGTATTCCCTTTAAGGCTAAACTCAGGGAACAAAAGTGTCACAATAGAAGTTAGCAATAAGAAAAAACAACATGGGTAGCTGCAGCTTTGCTAACTAGATAAACAGTGATTTATATGTCTATTTTTGGTTGGTAACTAGTAAATCCCTCTGCTCAGCAGTGCGTTTACTGCATGTCTCATACCTGTATTTATGCATTGCTACACTACTGCCTGCTGTGGATTTCAAAAGCTGCTTCACTAAAACTACACTACGCTGAACATTACTCCTCTTGGACTCCTAAGTACCTGCATTAAATGTAGTACTGTTTTTTGTTTTTGCTCTTACAGTCCATCTTTTCCTTTCATATATTTATTTTTAGACCTGGTTTGATACTTGTAAATGCTGCGACTGCAAAGAAAAAAGGCCTTTACTTCTTTCTCTGTTTGGTCTTATATCTCTTAGATATATACACAGAGACATTCTTCCTTCAGCCTATTTCTCACCCCTTCTATAAGTTATACAGATGGAAACAATATGGATGACAATTTAGTGTAAAGAGTACAGTTGTATGGACCTGGCAGCAAAATAAATGACTTTGAGGTTAGAACAGTGTAAAGACTGAAGCTTAAAATAATGCCCTATAGGTGACACAGCTCTTCTTGGACCCCCAGATTTCAGTGCTGCTGCTCTGTCTGCATCAACATCATTTGCAGGAAGTTATGCATATTGCTTGTAAATCCTGTTACCCTTTTACAGCACCATTATAAATCTGTCTACACATAACCTGATTGGTCATTTGTTGGTCAGGATATATCATTGCTCCAGACATATTTCTTTAGGGACCATGTTTTGCAGACAATATTTTTTATAAATTACTTGTGACTGGTGTTTGGCCATTAAAGTAATAACTTTTAACACGTTAGTTTGCCACTTAAGGAAAAAACACTTCACAATGAGTCAAAAACTATTTTGACCTGCGCATATACAAAATCCATTTAACTTTACTCATTATCAGGACAAAAAGATAAATAATTTACAATACAGCATGTAAAAAAAGTCTGATTGTTCCTAAATAATTATAGCATCTGACTTTAAAGATATGCACATGTTCCCGTTTTTTTTTTTTTTTTTTAACCAAAAACTCACCAGCTTTTAAAGAAACTCATGAACCATTACTCAGAGGAGTCTGTTGATTTTATTTATTTATTTTTTCTTGATACTGTCAGTTATCTCCACCATTGTTAGGCACTGTGTCAGCTCGTGCAGCCTTGCAGTCAGTGGCATAAGTCGAGAATTTTTATTTATTTATTTTTTTTCTAAAATCCAATCGGCTGTTTAGTGTAGATTTGAAGGCTACTTGTTCCAGCCAGCTGAAATCTGAGGATAGCTTTGTTCTACAAGTCGGCCCACATACCCACTTACCCAAACAGCAGGTTAGAACAATGGCTGCTGGAGGAGTTGGACATTTTTCTACTTTAAATTCTAGCTTATGGGAAGCAGTTTTGTGAAGTGTTGCAACTTTATATATATTGGGATTCATGCACCAGTGTGGGCTACTATGCTCCTTACTTTAAACATGCCTTTCTGTATGCTATCCCAAGTCCTCTTAGTCACCAGATCTGAGTCAAGTTGAACACTTTTGAGGGCTTTCAGAACAAGTAAAACAGAGCTCTCTAGCTTCATCATCAAAGCAAAATGCCTTTTTTTAAGTCCTCTAGGTGTTCTACAGAGTTCTATGATCTCGCAAAACCAAGGTCAGGAAGCAGTTAGGCTCTTTTAGTGACAAATCTTGGCCCAACACCTAACTAATTCCATTTTTACTAGAGGTGAGACTTTAATTACGATAAATTAATTACAAAAAAATAATGCCATAAAAAAATGAACACATTTAATTGCAGTTGTCATTCCAAAATAACACTGGACGTTTGTCAGATCACGATTTCCTGGCACACTGATTAAATTCATGCACATATCAGACCTCAGCTAACACAGTGATGCCAACTTCGCTACTTTGCTGCTATATTTAACGAGTTTTCAGACCCCTGTAGAGACTTTTTCAAAAAAGTGACTAGCGACAAATCTAGCAACTGTCGCTGGTGGTATTGGAGACATGAAACAGCTGGGGGTGCTGCTGTAAAGACCCCCCGTCCAAAAGTACTCAGCTTAGTCAGAGCAGATGTCCAGCTCTGCTTTAGGGGTCAGACTCAAAATGAAACGCACAGTTGCCACTGGCTGACCCCGCCCTGGCTTACCATCAGATATTAACGTCTATTAATGAAGAGTGTGGAGAAAAACGTTTAAAAAGTTAAAAGTACTTTAACATGTTGCAGATTCTGAATTAGAGAAGTTAAAGTACGTAAAATGGCATTTTAACTTTAGGTCTATTCAGTTTTCGCCCAGAATATTTTCTATTTTTAATATTTTCTTCTTCTACTATTTTCTCCTATTTTTAATTGAAATGCAATTAAATGCATTTTTCCAAACAGTACTAGAGTTTGAATTTAAAGTATTAATGTCTGTGTCTACATTTAGATTTTGTCGTCTACTAAAATTTATTTAAAAAATTTTGGTTTTGGAGGCAAATATTGTTATGCGATTAAAATGTGAATAATCAATATTAAGTAAATACAATTAAATTGATAAATTTTTTAATCGAGTCCCTCTTCAAGCATTTACATAAGAACTAGTATAAGCAACTTTTTTTTAAAAAAAGTAGGTACGCCTGGTAAAAAATTTGTTAATTGAAGCATTTCCGGCAGCTGAAAAGCTGTTTTAATGGAAGGTTAAATAACAAATAATAAAAAAAGGAAAAAAATCTCTTTTTGCTAGCAAATTGCTAGTGTAAGTTTCAGAGCATCTTTGTTAAAAAATTATGGTTGGTAGCTGTGTGTTTCTGTATAAAAAAAAAGAAGTGAAAAGTAAAGTGGGCGTATTTTGATTGCCCTGAGTTAAAAGTTAAAATTTACATACACAGGGCGGTCAAATAGTTTAAGTGGTTGAATGAGCTCCCCATGAGACACAAGTTTTGAATCTTTGTTGTAACAGTTTCCAAGTTTATGTCCCAGCATAAGATCCTTTACTGCAGTCCATTACCTCTTCCTGACCCCTTTCTTGTTTTCTTCTCAATGTCAATAAAGGCCACTAGAGCCAAATGAGTGGCAGAGTACACCGAGGACAGGTCACCAGTCCATCACACAGCCCACCTTAATGTTGTGTTCCCAATAATGCTGAGCTAAGCTGAAACAGATCAAAAGCATTATTCTGCTGAACTGATGATATCATTAAAACACTTTTACATTGAATTAAAAAGCTAGATGTTACCAGATGTTAACAGATTTTAATGCAGTGTAAAAAAAAAAAAAAAAGGCTTCACACATAATTTTTTTTTACTTGGTTTTGTTTTTCTTTATTCTATTCCAGTGGTATAAAACACATTTGTGAAATGATCAATTTGAATGTTGTTTCAATAAATATTCTAATGGTAAATCAGATGCTTGAGTCTAATTATTACTGTTACATAAACTCTAAATTACCTGGGCCAGTAGTTAATTTATTTATTGATTTTACATTAATGAAATAAATGGAAAAATACTTTATTAGTCGCAGACAAAAATGGGAAATGATACAAACATTTATGCACTTTGACCTTTTAGCTTGATATAACTCATGCAATAACATTTTCAAGACACAAAAAGAATCATATATTTTTTTAAAACGTAGATATACAAGGGCAAAGTAAATTAATGACTGTTGAAGGCTCTGACATAAAATGTTTCTAATTTTTTTTCCGAGGGTGAAAAATAGGTTTTATAAGTGGTTTTAAAACTTTTTAGAAAAGTTTTTGAAGGCTTGAGTCAAAATTATCTAACAAAACATAGTAAGCAGCTACATAATAACATGGCTGGGATATGAACAAGGGTAAAAATAAAAGATTACAATGATCAGATGGTCAGAAACAAAACTCTTAATATATATGAATGTTCATAGCTCCTCTGAATTCAAATGGTCATTGCTGCCCAGTCACAAAATCGGCTATATTTAATCATTTAAATCAAGAGCTATTACAAAGAAGCATGTTACATGATTTCTTACAGTTAATCATCAGTTATTAGTATCATAATCTGCATCACCATCTGCTGCAGTGTGACATTTTACTCTGCCAACTCAGCTGTTAAAAACTGCTGGAAACAAAACAACCTGTTAAACAAACAAATTATGAATTACTTCGGGGTTGTACTCCAAACAGCCAGCCTGCTTTATCTTTTTATGACAACAATATCAGTTCTTTAGCCAGTTAAAAGAAGATGTTGAAAAAAAAACTCCAAATGTTAAAGAGCTCCTTCCCACTAACACTGTTTCAGTCTCAGCTGTAACCACGTTTTATCTCCTTGGCACCCTGCTGACATCTAAATGATAGGATGAAAGATGACTCTCATCTTAAAGACTGAGTTTCAGCAAAAATGTGATGATGAATACTAGTTTTCCACAGCGAAAGAAAACAGAAATGTAGCCAAGAGGGACTTGTCATGACCTGTCAAGACTTAAGAAAGCTACTTCCAAACCATCAGATTATGATAATCAACTGCTTGATCACAAGCTACAGTCTATCATCAACAGAGATGCTAATGATATAGTTTTAATCGTAGTTCTTAAATAAATACACCCCCACCCCTCCAAAAAACAAGCTCAAATATCACATTGCATGATCCAAATCTAACTAAAGCAGTTATTTAATAATGTTAATTAAAATAATAATAGATGGAAGTTGTAGCTAAGAAGATGCTGTTTCCCATTGATTAAGGAGATTTTGAAAGCTGCAGATAACAGGTGGTAAGTAAAGTGCTGCCATCATGAAGAGAACAAGTTGTAATATAATAAAGAAGCAGATTATAGATATTAATACATGTCTGATGATACATGGAGACACATATATTGCTGCATGGGACAAAAAGTGTGACACTATGGCTGAGTAACACATAAAAAGTGTCTGGCTCTACCTTTGCCTTTAGGTAAGTGGCCAATCAGCATTACTGAAAATGCCAGACACAAAAAACTTGTATATATTATTGTTGCCTTGACTGTTGTTCCCCAAAACGCAGTTTTGAGAAACATGAGTTTGAGAATCTAAAAAGCACAGATAAAAGTTGCCAATTTAAATTCCCTCTAATGGAACAAAATATTCTACTAATGGGCAACAAGAGAGACAGACCATTTTCATGAAACTGATTACATATGCTTGATCAAATCATTAGGAGGAATTAGAGTGATTAATGGCATTTTAAATACAGAGTGCCCCTCTCCCTTTGCCCTCCCATCCATTAGAAAGCTAAACATTTTGAAAGCTTTGTTTCCCAACAGTATCATAAACCAGACTAAATGGAATTCTTCTATAATGTAATGAAGGTCAAAGCTCATCACTCCCACAGTCGTTTGCATTATAAATCTTTCTTTCACTACGTCGGTGGGGAGAACTAGAATAATTGAAGTTTTCAGTACATCACCACACGTCCAGTGAAGAGGGACTTCATACTTGTAGAAGAAAACTAAAGGAAAATTTGATTAGAAATAGAGAACTCATTGCAAGCCACGAGGTCATTTAAGTATTATGATTTTTGCTATCTGAATGATTCTAATAAACAGTATCTAGAATATGTTTTCACCAAGGCAGGTTATGAACTCAGGCCATTAGTGAGCAAGCAGCAAGTGTTTGCAGTAAGTTGCTTGAGATTATCATCAGACAGAGCACCAAACACTCTGCTAAATGGGTATATTATACTGGCATTCATCCATATCCTGACAAACACATTTCTGTCCACTGAGAGTGTAGAGAGCATGTGGTTTTGCAATACTCTGAACACTCTAGCCAAACAGCATGGCAATATATTACACATGATTAATTAGTATCACCAAGACTGCCAGAATTTGGTGCCACTCATTCTTGGCCAGGTAAAAATTTAACTTTCTGTCCACCATATTTCCTTAAAAAGCAACAAGCTAAAATGCAGCAAAAAAAACTAAACTTTTTCTGCTAGTTTATTTGGCACTGTCAGTCAAGCACTACTATAGCAATTAGCTTCTCATGAATGATTTTTGTTTATCAAGACACGAAAGAGTGCTGCATGGAGACAAATATGTAAACGAAAACATTCCCTATTTGCTAAATTTGTGGCACAAATTAAAAAGACATAAAACCAAAAAGTTATTTACATAAGTATTATCCTCTACAGCAGGGAGGTACTTTGAGGAACTGCACGTTAATCAATTCCTTATGAAACAAGGACAATAAATATAACCAATAAATATTAGTTTTTATAAGTGGAATAAACACAGTTGAGAGGTATGTGAGTTTCCATGAAATCTTCACTTTCCTGGAAGGCATTTTAAAAAGATAAAAATAACTTGCTAACTTGAATATGGAATAATAATCAAACTCGCTTCACAGTCATATTTAATGGAGCAGTGAAGGACATAGCTGCAGTACATGGGTGTGTTCAAATCTTTGATGATATTTTAATTCACATTACCTTGATCTCTGCTTTAAATAATTTAGTTATTTACTTTTTACCTCATTAAGTCCTGAAGCACTGATGCAAAATAGAAATGTATAAACACATATACTTCAGGTCTTCAGGGTTTAACAAACACATAGGCTGACTTTATGTCATTATGTATTATTTAAGACTTTCTTGTTCTCCTTTATAATAAATTGCTTATACACAGTCTTCACATAAAATCAAACAAAAAGGATTTACTAATAACATGTATTGATCAGTCACATCATTTAACTCCCTGAAAGGTAAAGTAAAGAACATTGATAACCTCATTAAAATGAAATGTTCTGCTGGGAAATCTCAGCATCCAGAATTTAAGTGGATGTCATTTTGACATGTTCCACCCACCTGAACGATTGCAGATCAAGCACAATACCTACATGGCAAAGGTGCACTCTGAGGCTCCCCCACTCAACACAAAAATGCGCCACAACGCCAAGTCTGGTCAGGAAAAACTTGAAGAAGATGACAAACACCTCAAGACAAAAAAAAAGGCAAAAAGTCCCCAGATCCGATTTCAATCAAACAACCACAAGGTTGGACCTCAGTCCACAGAGGTCCCACCCTGCAACCATAATATCCGAGACATTCCCTGTCAACCTTCTAATCAAACAGAAAAGGTCTTCATCCCCTAACAAAACAGATTTTAGGGGCTTCCTTGTGTTTTAGCAGCATAAAGGAAACCTTGGCCATGTTAAGCATTTGGTTTTAACGTAGTGGCTGTTGCTTTAATGAAATTTATTTATACTGTATAATGAAAGAGTTGTGCATGACAGCCACTTGAAGGATGTAGCAGAACAGAGTATGAATGATTTGTAATAATGTAGCATCACAACACCATTTTAAAATGATTTATAAAAAAAAAATCTGTTACAGAAATAGTGCAGTTCTCAGCAATGAACTTCAATTTCAGCCAAAACATCTGCCAAAGCTACTGAAAGAAAAACTTGTGTGAATGAACTGTTATATGACCTCAGTGTGGCACTTTTTGAAAGAAGCTTTTCTTATATTCAGTGACATACAAACACACAGTATCTCAACATATTCATCCTGAAAGCCATGTGGTCTGATCATTTAGCATTACATAGGGAGTATAATCACATTTAGCAAAATTGTGTGTACAGTCTGTTTCTGTAAGTATAACATGAACTCAGTAAAGTCAATGGCCTTCAGACAGTACCACAGGAACTCTTTAAACTCATAGGATATAGTGTTAAAGCTTTCTAGATGCAAGTCTCATGAGTGGTTCCAGATGTGAACTCAGGAATGTCTTTGTGACTATATAGGGAGAGCTGATACAGTCAGTGGGATTTTGCACGCTGGCTTTTGGAAACCTTACAGATCCTGCAGATTTTTTATGTTGTTGTTGTTTTTTTTAAATAAACATTTTTATTATTTATCAAGTTGGTGTCTGGACCCCTTTTTACCTCCCAGCCATCTTTTCCACATCACCTGCCTCAAGTAATACACGTCATCTTCCCCTTATCACAGGTTTAATGCATAACTTGTCCAAAGCAGCCGAAGAATACAAAGTAATACAAATGCATTCATATCATTTTAAAAAATCCACCACAATAAACAGGTTTTTCTCACAGAAGTAAATGCACTGAAGTCCAACATCTGTTTGAAATTATTTGCACAAATCCTACTCAAACTGAGTCTAAGCTCATCTGAACATAAAATAAAGTGACAGACTGTCAGGACAGGCAGGATGCAGAACATTAGGCATACTGTGCAAAATAACAGCCTGGCTACTTACTGTGGTGAAATTCACCGGGTAGCAATCCTCTCCTCGAAAGGTGCACTGCAGTAGCATGTCACTGATGTCATGACCTGTTCGGTTATAGAAATCAGTCATGTCGAAGAGTTTGGGCTTGAAGTTCTGGAAGTTCGCCTTTTCCTTCAGAGCAGCCAGAACCTCGGGTTCAGCCAAGTGAGGATTGGCTATTTGGTAGTTATTATTAAGGAGGGCAAGGAACTCTCCCACATGATAGAGGTCATTTTTGGTGATTCTGGAGAAGCGGAACTCATTGAGATTACAGAAGGTAACTGCTGGGAAGGTAAGGTTTGTTGCTGCCACTTCATCCAGCTTGGTGACATGAGGATATTCTAGATAATATGACACCCGATCTGCACAAACCAGTATTAATAAGCCAAGTGAACCCAGGAATGAAAGAGTCCAAAGAAATCGACGGAATGTCATGTGCCCATAGGCAAATATGTGACTCATGCCATGTAGGGTGGATATGTTGGCAAAAGCTTGCAGGTTGGAGGGCCTGGCGCTTTCAATGCTTTCCTCTGAGCTTCCTTTCATGGCTTTAGAGTGATGCTCAGTACTGTTTTCCCAAGAACTTCAGGTTAGACACTTTGCTTAGCAACAGGAACAGCAGATCCCAACCAGCAGGGATGGTTTGGCAAACTGCCTCCTTTTTCCCCCAAGAAGTGGTAATGTTCACAATGAATAGCTACCTTACAATGGTTTTCAGTCTTTGCAACTGGTTTTCTTTTATCACAGTTTGCATGCCATTGGTTGTCAATTGTTCCTGGAGTCCCAGGTCCCCCCTCCTTTTCTTTCAGGCTGCTGTTTTATTATCTCCAAAGCTGTTTCTCACACTCCTTGCGCAGCTGTCCTTTGTAGAAGCACCAAACACGACAGAAACACCCACTTCAACCAAAACGCAATGTCTCTGATTTCTGACTCGTGTGAAAAGGAACAAGAACACAAGGGACAGGAAAAGAGAGAACAGAGAAAAACAGCAAGCGTAAGGACTGAAGCGAGATATGAGAGGGGGACTGCGATGAAAAGGGTTAGCGTTTGGAAAGAGGTGCTAAGCCTTGGCAGTCAATGGGACCCTTCCTCCTCCTATCCGAGAAAATGCCTCTACATCGCTGTGATAATGGGATGCAATGATTTTGTGAATGAAGGGAATAAAGAGACAAATAGCTCACTGGTCCCTCGCTGCCACCTTCCTTTTTCTCTCGTGTCTCTTAAGCGCTTCTCTTTTCTTCCGAGAATTTGAAATGAGGGGGTCAGAGACCTCCGATCAGCCCACCACTGTGCTTGACAACCGGCGTTCACAGGTTCCGCGGGTTCCACTTCCTTATTTGCACAGATCCTCAGTTAATAGAGAAGACCACCTCTTGAAGCTTTATGACCACCCCCTGCCAGCATCACCACTAAAGCTGCCTCAAGACCCCTGTGTTTTAGTCCTTTAACATACAGATTTATATTCTGCCGTGTGGAGCTTTTCACTCTCTTTCTCGCCTCCTATCTCTCTCCTACCACTCCCCCATTTCTTGCTCTCTCTCTGTCTCTTTCTGCCTCCCTCTCTCTCCCTCTTTAGTAGTCAGGATCCATCCCACTGCTGAATGGCTGCTTTGCTTGTGCGTCTGTGCTCACAGGGGAAGTCTCTCAATCTGGACCCTGTTTTTACTCTTTTATTATTCTCCAATCTTCTTCATCAACCCCTTGGTTGTCAGTAGGGTTGCTCTTGAATGATGCCACAGGTTGCTTGTTAACTGCACTGACAAATAATAACATATGCATGATGTAAGCTAAATGGTGCCTCAGAAGGATCCATATTGGAATTTTTTTAACACATTTTCTGAATCATCCAAATAAGCAAAACAATTAATTTATTTTTCCAGACAATCATATATTTTAAAGAAATTTTATCATTTCTTTTGACAGCATGGGGGAAATATTTCTTTTCTATTTCATTTTTGCTTTTGTTTTTGTAATCCCCAAAGAATTCCACTCCTGGCTAAGGCTCTAAGATATAATGTTTGGCTATATGAGAGGCTTGGCCAGTAATGGAGTTGGTGATTTTATTGGGGTTAAAAGTTCAACACACTATTCTGAGAAACCTTTTAATTTCTCCAAGGACCAAACAAGATTATTCCTCATTGGATACTAGGCAAAGACCTATTAACGTAACAAAAGGTGGACTTCCACGGATATGACCACAGCCTTTAAGGATTTAATCAATATCCTGCCCTTGTAACCAAGCATGCAGACCTTAGTAACCCCTACCAACAATACCACAAAAGAAAAAGATTTATATTAAAACTACAAAAAAGAACAAAAAAATTAATTTGCAAATGGAACAAGGCAAAGGTTTTTGAACATTATCATCATAACCGAAATATAATCTAAAGAATACTCAATTAGGTAGAAACTTAGTATGAAACCCAAAGTCACTATTGTGATTTAAAACCACCTATCATAATATGGGGATTTATGACATTTACATGATGTCTACCTCAATAACAACAGAGAAATTACAAATTCAAAAGGACAAGATGGCAGCCCTCTCTTTCACCCCAAAGCTGCCCACACAAAATGTAAAATGGGATTAAGCCACTTTAATAACATCATGACACAACAAATCTAACTGTAGCCTGCTTGTCAAAATTCAACTGACCTGACTACGATGTTTGAAATTTGTAGTTGTTTTATATCAGGGCCTGCTATTTCCCCCACATTCTTAACATGAATATAATTCAGCAAAGCTCCTTTGTATTCACAGTCATGACTGATAATAAATAATAATTTAAAGAAACAATGATGGATGATGTTGGACCCATTTAGCATATGAGACCTTCATTTAGCTTTAATATCTCTTTATACTCAAAGAGTGCCGAGTATATTTGTTGCTGACAAACACTGACAGACTTTAAATTCCTCACTGAGGAAGCATTTCCCTGTCTAAAACAGAAATCAAGTACAGATTTGGCTGAATGCTCTTGGTACTTTACTTGAATATAGTGACAAGAAACATTACATACAAACATAAGAATGCAAGGAATAGCATGGAGTGCCTTTTTATTTGAAAAAGAAGCAAAACCTATTTTATTGTTTTTCAGAAAACATTGCAGAGAAAAGAACATAAGCAACTCTAATCTCCAAGGCATTGGCTGGTGGATTTGCACAGAAGTGAAGAACCAACCCTTTAAAGAGAGCTCTGACAAGACAGTAAATGCACTCCTAAGGGTGTGTAAAAATGTTTGTTTGTTTTTTACGGTAGAATTAGGATTATCATCTTCTAATAGAATCCTTCTTATCTGTACACTGATTTTTTTTCCTAATAGATAATAAATAATCTTGATTGAAAAAGCTGGAGCTCAACAATGCTTAAAATGTAGAGTAGGGGTGTTTTAGTCTGAGCCCAGACCAGATGGAAATTCAAAGATGAGTGAATGAATTTTCTTTCCCCAATTATAACAAATGGGTTATAGCAGACAGTAGAGAATAGTACACATAGAGTACCTAAATTGTCCAGTCCATTGTCAATGTCCATTTATGCATGTGTGTTAAAACAGTGCAATGTTCCATTTAATGCATGATGATGTATACTTTACATCTAATATTAGGTCTAATATTTTCTTTTTTGGAACATTACATTTTAAGTAAAAGAAAGAAAAAAGAAAAAGAAAAAACTTTATAGAGTTCAGTTCATCTCTCTTTTCCTGTTCCTGATGCTTTCCTTTCTTTCTTCTTCCCCTGACTGCTCCTTCCACTTTCCCTTTTCACTTGTTCTATCACTCACTTTCCACCATAAAGCTACCAAAAAGGCTAAATGTTTGACATTAAATTGCTCAAAGGAGCAAAGAACTTCAATATGTTCAACAGCAATGAAACCATTCAGCCTTCCTGGCTATGTAGATCAGTGGCTCTCAAAAGAGGTACCATTGAGTACTGCAGTAGGTGCTTAAGATAAATAAAAACCTTAAGTCAAAATAAAATGGGATGATTATTTTTTCTTGAAATACTTTGCCTTGGTCAGAGGGTACTTAGCTGAAAAAATATTTCATAGGGGTACAGTACTGAAAAAAGTTTGAGAACCACTGCTTTAGAGAATGGGCAATAATTATTAGATATAATAAATAAAGACAATGGTTCTCAAAGTTTTTACATAACGCACAACCTCCAAATATGTCCGTCTCTTCTAGTACCACTTTTATGAGTCATATTAAAATACAGTAGAACAGACCTAAACTTCTCCATCAGACTTGAGACAAGAGGCAGTTTAGTTCCAGATGAAAATAAAATTTATCATAGAGTTTTGGCAGCTACTATTGTGAAAGGGGTTTATCACCAGAACTGACATTTAAACTTGACTTAACTGACTTATAAATCAAGGATAACCCATCAACAAAGTTATGATAACCCTGAAGGCTGTGATACGATTTTAGGTGGTTTAATACTTTCATTTTGGCCTATAAATACTTTTTTCACTTTAACCTACTTTATTAGCACACTGTGCCCAAAATAAATGAAAATAATCCAATCTTAATCTAAGAAAATGTTCTAATTATTACAATAAAAACCTGCAACTTTTTTTTTCTTTCGTTTAGTAAAATGGCCAAAGTTTACATTACATACATAAGTACTGGGGACTCTATATTAAAAATAGGACTGGGCATGTTGATGCATTTTTACACATCCTTAATTAAGGTTACCATTTTTTTTATCACTTTTCTTTTTGTTTGTTTGTTTGTTTTTTCACCCTTGCTTGTTGCTCCCTGGCTCTAAATACACAGACAAACCCTAGGTCACAGGAGTGGTGTACTGGCTGGGATGACCATCTTTTAGCATATATATATATATATATATATATATATATATATATATATATATATATATATATATATATATATGCTGGGCAACTATTAAAATTTTTAATCGCGATCAATCGCATGACTTGTTGCGATTAATTACATTGTTACAGCTATATAAAGAAAATGCAGTAAATTGTGGTTTACAAACACATCAGGGGTCTTCAACCTGCAGTTCTGGAGCCGCAAGTGGCTCTCTGGACCTTCCACAATGACTCTAAATATCATTGACGTGCGGTAAAGTTTATGGTTGGTGAGGCACTGATTTACAATTGTAAGAACTGAAAAGAGCATCTTATTTCAATATTCGTTCAACAGCATGCAACTGGTAATGCTTCATATCCTATCAGCATTCCTCTTTCAATTACACTCACACACCCACTGTTACTAACTCTTCGGGAGAAAAGTAGCTACTGGCTGCCCTAAAAGTCGCTAGAAATCGTTAAATGACATCATCTAATGTGCATAATAGCCTGGTACATGGAGGCTGCTGTGGAGAGAAATGTCATGGGAAAGGCAAAAATGGACGAAAAGACAAGCTAAAAATTTTTAAAAAGGCAAAACTATTAAAAATAAAACAAATTATTTGGTTAATATTTTCTTTTATTCTAGATTAATTTTATTAAGTGTAGGTTGTTTTCTAATTATGAGGCTGCAACATTTCACAACACTTGTTTTCCTCCACACTCTTCATTAATAAACATTAATATCTGACGGTAAGCCAGCGCGAAATCATCCTGCAGCAGCTTTGAACGTTTGATTTTCAGCCTGGTCGTGAAACAGGTGATCATCTCCTGCTCCAGAAGCCTCTTCTGATTGCTTTTGGACAGGGGAGGGGCCTGCACAGCAGCACCCACTCCTCATTAAGAAGAATAAACTACTTTCATATACGTCAGTCTACAAAAGTCTCCAATACTGAAAAAGTCGCTAGATTTGTCGCTAGTTGCTTTAAAAAAAAAAAAAAAAAAAAAGTTGCTAAGTTGGCAACACTCACACACCGTGTTGGTGTGTGAGTGTGCGCCCCCTTGAGGTGAGGCAGAGTACTGTTTGCCTCACCTGCTGACTTTTCTCTGCGCTTTATTGTACGATAAATGGAAATATTTCTCTCACAAATACATTAAATACATTACACAGACTGTAGAGAGTCATGGTGTATAACAAATATTTCTGTAAAGTTGATATTGGCGATATGCTGAGAAACAGAAAACAGCACGTGTCATGCAACCCAGTTTGTATTGGATGGTACAGTCAGAGCTGAAGCACAGCTCGCCCGTGCCTCCACCGGGGTTTCTGCACTGGATTTGATCGGGAAATACTCAAATTTGGCAATTTTTACTTAACAAACTGTCAAAAACGTGTTAGAGTCATACTGAAATTGTATTTTTAATACAGATTAGTGGAAAATATTAATATTTATTGTATGCCTCACCTGCCTCCCCTGACCGCACGTCACTGCTAAATATGTGGCTAAAATATTTTTTTAAATCCATTAGGTTGGAAACCAGGGCCTTTTTTTTAACTTTACATAATTTTCCATAAATATCTACATCCCTTAGAAGAAAGTCTATCTATCCTCTTTTTTATAAAGGTTTATGTTTTTCTTTATTTTAAAACCTAAAAACTGAAATAAAAATGTGGTTCTTCAAAAATAACAAATATCCTATGGTGGCTCTTCATTTAAAAGTATATATTAAGTTGCCTTTTCCAAAAGGTTTAATAATATTTGGGTCTCTAAAGGAGTTTTATTTAGCTGGCTGAGGGGAAAATGGCTCTTTGGATTGGAAAGGCTGCAGACCCCTGCACTAAACACAAAGAGGTTTAGCAGCAGTTTTCTCTTTAAACAGCAACAGATAAAATATTTCTTCATATATTTTTATTAAATCACATATTTATGACAAAGAAGGATTAAATGTCCAGGATTTACTAACTAAAAGGTAAAATGTCAGCTGGATGAATTTAAAGCTGTGAAGCTGCTTCCTTCTAAACACAGAAGGAACAATATGTGATGAATATCAGCATCAGGTGAACAGACAGAAAGCAGGATTAGAATCTCACAGCTTCTAGATGGTGAGGAGAAAGAAATATTCACAATATGCACAATAACTTCCATCCATGCACCTTTAGTGCTCATTATCCAGATTTCTGGCCTATAAGTTCTCTAACCTTTCATTCTTAGCTTGACTGTTTAACGTCACCTCTGCACATGTAGCCTCCGCTACCGGGAGTTAAGGGGTTAACATCTCGTTTCCAGGTGTAGTGTCAGGTCTGTAGATGTAACTGTAAACAAGTGTGGTATCCACAGAAAGTCCAGAATCTCAGCTACCAACCCAGCAAAACCATTTCTATCACCAACAAACACAATTAAGACAACAATAATTAAAAGACCAGGTACACAAAGTCCAAGAAATATGTAAACAAGTTATGGCTCCACCCAACGCAAAAACATGAAACAAGCGACTCCTCTACTGAAATCTCACATCTCACAGATTCCACAGCTGGAAGTATCAATTCGCTTTAACCAAGATTCACCTAACCAGATGCAGAAGAAGGCCCAATTTATGCTTCACATTTGTAAAAGTCAGAAAGCATGTCTTACCTTTGCCGTCTTGTATAAAATTAAAACTGCATTTATTAAATTAATAATAAAAAAATTAAATTTAAAAAAAAAAGTTTCTCATTGTCTTTTGGGACCAGTTTCCCGTCCAAAAATCACGATGTTCTGCCATCTGCATGGGTTTTGACAAATAGAAACGTCGGTTCTTCTTCTTCTTTCTTAAGTTCCAAACAGAAAACGTCTCTTCATTTTAATAAACCTGCTGTCTCCGGATTACATCACAGGGACGCCATGTGTGATAAAAGTCAATGACCAAAAAAAAAAAAAAAGAAAAAAAAAACCTTAATGCGCCATTTAAAAAATTAACGCCGTTAATTAATCGTTACGTCAACGCGTCCAGCGCTAATATATATATACGTGTGTGTGTGTGTGTGTGTGTGTGTGTGTGTGTGTGTGTGTTTTAATATGTTTTATGTACATTGCAGTTCTATGCCAAAACGACACTCTGGTGCTGTTGCACTAATAATGTCTTTTATGTCAACCAGTAAAAACTGGCTTGCTAAGAAATGCTGCAATGCTGATAAAACAGGCTTTAAAAATGAGGAGTAAAGAAGAGCCTATAGACAGAAAAGCTTAGGAAGAATGCAAATAAAGTTGGTAATGTTCAGATTTGAAAACAGGAAAATAAAAAGCATTTACAGGAAGGATTGTAGGCTTTTTAAATAAGGAAATACAAAAAAGTAAAACAAAAAAGAGGACACTGAGAGCAAGGACTTGCGTAAAAAGCTTTTATCAACATCACTCATTTAATTATAATGTCTGCCAGAAGGGGGAGATGTAAATTCTGCTATTTTAAACCAATCTACACATTAGTCTTTAATCTGTTTCTTTGAAACCAGAATCTGCAACATCTGAGCTCACATTGTACAAGACAGCTGACCCACCCAATGTGAAGTTCATGCTGAATGTAAAAACCAAACCTTTGGTACATTTTCCAATTGTAATATTCAAAGGTTTTTGAAAATAAAAATCCATTTGCCCCTTAGTATAAACAAACAAGTGCCAGGCGGGATGATTGTGTGCAGTGTTTAAACCTAGCATTGCACAGCTGGTTTTATTAGTTAATCTAAATTCTGTCAGAATAACTTTAGTCAAATAAAATAAGCTCTATTCTGGGGTTTCCTGGCTGCATTTTCATGAACATACATATTTTCCCTGAGGCAGGGAGAGCAGCAACAAAGATCCCTGGTGTAAAGAACAGAGCAAGTATCAATGACAAAAGACGGTACCAAAGAAAAAGAAGTTGGAGGTGGGCTTGCAGAGAAGGCAGTAAAAGCAGGTATGCTAAAGCAGCTTAAATCGAGTTTTGTGAAATAAATGCTAGCAGAATGTTTGGAGGGAAACCAGCTGAGCTGTTGTTGAAATCAGTTTGACACTGAAATCTCAGCTGTACCTGACATCTACATTTTGCTAAATTTAATTTTGAACATGATGCATTTTCATTTCTCTTTTGAATATTTTCAGTATTTAAAAAGAAATGACGATTTTTGTTATTTCCACTTTAATTTTTGTTTTCTGTGTTGTACTCAAACTTGGTCAGTCATGACACTAACTATTCATATTAACCTGTGAATTTTGTGTAGTAATAATGTTCTCATGTTAACAGGCAATAGGCAGAAGAAAATCCTTTCTAGTTGCTTGAAGCAATTTTGAACAATTTGCAATGAGAGAACTGAATACATCCGTCCATTATCTATACTGATTATTCCAATTTACGGTCACAGTGAAGCTGCAGTCTATCCCAGCTATTAGCAGGCGAGAGGCAGAGGTACACCGTGGACAGGTCAGCTGTCCATCACAGGGACGACACACAGAGACAAACAACCATCCACGCTCACACTAATTCCTATGGAGAATTTAGAGTGGCCAAGTAACCTAACGTGCAGTGGGAGGAAGCTGGAGTACTCTGAGAGAATGCATGCACATACAAGGAGAACATGCAAACTTTAAAAGGCCATTGTTTGAACCCCTCCCCAACCACGGTTCAAACTACTGACCTTCTAGCTGTAAAGCCGTGGTGTTAACCACTACACCACCATGCAGCCAAAAATAAATAAATATATAAATAAATGCACTCACATAATTTTGTTCATTTGCTTCTTAGTAGTCAGTGAGTTGGTGGTTTGGCATGACAAATAAGAGTAGCCAAAACCGAAATAAAGGGCCTGTTTTTCTTGTATTAAATCAAAGATAATTTTGAGTAATCAAATAGAAATTCAGGATCTTTAGTTTTTCCAAGTTAACACATTTTAAATAAAGAAAACTGTTAACATTGAGTACACTGAAGAATAAACAGACAAAGACCTACTTGCATGTTGTTAAACACTAAGGTTGCATTGATTTTTGTCATTACTTAACTGCATTCTATAGTGCAATAATATAATGCAAATACATTATCTGCTGTATTAACTCCATTCTCTTTACATTTTGGTAAAGATTTTTTGTTTGTAGTTAGCAAACATAAATTCTAAATTCCCTCTAGCAGGCTTGCTTGTTGTTGTAAATTATAGGATGAAAGTAGTTGTCTTTTCAACAGTAATTTGCTTTAAGTAGATGGCAGAATGCGCAGCATAATGCTGTGAATATTAATAAGGGAGGATCATATATTAGGCACTGCTAAGCACAGCACTCTTTTTACAGGAGCCTTTGAATATGAATTTTATCAGTTAATGTTCTGAATTTTCCCAGGCTTCAGAAACCTCTGGGCTATGAACTACATGCCCAACAGTGGCACACACAAGAATCACTCTGTTAAGGATAAGCTTTAGATAAATTTGAAAAAGCATGTAACTATTGACTCAACATTCAGAACCATCTGTTTCTTATGATAAATAAGGGTTTAATTAAGTTTAAATGACATATTAAAGGTAGGAAAACCTTCAAAAACACAAGGATTTTCCACTGAATGTGATAATTACAAGAATAAAATGTGTTCTTGTCAAATACTGAATTAAAAAACTAAAGACATTACATTTGCAGTTTAACCTTTTGCATGGATCCATTCTATTTTTCATGAACCAATAAAATATTAAGTCAAGTAAGTGTAATCTTAAGAAATCTTAAAAAAGTCAGAATGTTATCAGGTATGTCTTCATGAGAGCAATCCAGAGGATCACGAAAGGAGAGTTGGCTTTTCAACAGGTTTTAAAAATTTTTAAGGGAAGATCTAATTGATGATTAGAAGAAGCTCAGGAATACAATCCAGGCTGTGCTTTAAGAACAAAAAATAAAAAGAATCTTGAAACCTTAAACTCAATATATGAATCCACAAAAGCTTCATGTAGAATATTGCACACTAAAATGTAAAGAACTCCCCAAAATGTGGCAAAAGATAAATGAAAGGACTCCTGACCACAGGAGGAAAGAGAAATTCTTTACGTAAACCAGTTTTGCTCTGCCAGAACCAGATTATCAGAGTGATTGCTATAGTTTACGTTGGAAGGTGTGTATCACACAAATACTGATTCCCACTGCGGCCTTGTTCCACTTTGTGTGCTGTGACAAATGCTCTGTAAAACCTTGAACAAAACACAGTAAAGAAAATGTTGGGTATTAATAAGCCATAATTACAACAGGTCAGCAAGAAATTCCAATGACAAGTAAACCGTGCTGATATGATGCAGCTTTAGATGAAGCATTACAGTAAGTCATTCTATGTGAAAGCTAAATTATGTAGATTTGGCAAGAACCTCCGACAACATATAACCCTTTTAGCAACTGATGACAGAAATTATTCAGCTGACATTTAGGAACACATATACTGTATCATGAAATTAAAGATTGGGCAGTAGAGACACAACACGGTTTTGGACAGAGAAGCACCAGAATTAAAGCACAATAACACAACTATAAGCAGTGATTAAACTAAAAGAGTTTCAACCTCAGTCTAAGCACTTTGATCTCCCACAGTGTTCAGCAGTTGGCACATTAGTAACAGCATCTAAATGCTTATGATTAAGCCACAAAAACAAATCAATGTCTGAAACGAAGCAGAAATTCCCGTGTAAACCTCAATTTCAGCTGTGTGCAGCTCATTGGGGAGTGATAGGAAAAGCAAAAATAATTATTATAATTATAAAACAGAACAAATGAGTCAAAACATCACAGCAACATTAAAAAATGACTAATAATTCACATTATTTAAAAAAAAGACCAAAGTAGAACCACATATCACACCTGACATGAGTTTATTCCAGAAAGCAAACCAAACAAACTCAAATGCTGAACTAAGAGGTGATGAACTGTAAGTTGGAAAACTCATTTCTGAGCTTGTGCATGTGTCATAACAAAATTAAATGATCAGTAAAGCTCTGAGGCCACGCATCACCATGGCAATATGTAATTAAAGAGAAGCCTTTTCCATTAATTCAAGTTACAAGTGTGAATGCAGCCAGTGCAACCATGATATTTGTTTTTTAAAAAAAAAGAAGTGAAAACAACACAGTAAGTTAACACTATTACACGGTGTACTAATCCATAATCTGCTCAACTTTAACTTTACTAATAATGGATGGTAAAGTTAAGTTCATTTATGATAAGGCTATTCAGGGAAAATGTAGGTGGCAGAAACTGAAGATAAAAATACAGATAAAAAAGATAAGAAATATGTAACTTGTGGGCTTGATAATTGTGAAGTTACTGTCTGGCCCCATAAAAATTCTGATTTGTGGATTAAACTGTATCTTGGATCAAACTGAGTGATTTTTAAGAAATCAGTTTAACATTCCAAATCTTGCTTTAAAGCAATATATCAACATGAACTGCTTTCAAGCATCCAGTCGTAAGATGTAAGCATATAACAGCTGAAAGCGCAAACTAATGTGGTAACTTTTGCAATATGAGGTCATTTGTGCTTTGATTGCAACTCTATAGAAACAAGTGCATTTAACAGCTGTTTAGTCATAACCTGAAAGGCATGAAGCAGGTGAGTCAGTTACCATGTTAGTATACAGCTGCCCATATTATGCAGGATTAATTGCATAGCAAGGTAACTTTGGATTCAGCTCTGGGCTTTTAGAGCCACAAAGCTGGTTCACTTTTTACTAGGATGTACCCCCATGGCAACTCTCACTGGTACCTGCTTCAGAGCAGGTTTGGGTTTCCAGAAAACGGATCAAATCTTAAGGGCACTGCTTCCCAACAATCAATTCTTGTGATTCCAACACTGTCATTTTAAAATTAATGCTGCATACAGTTGCTCAAGATTCCAGAAATGAAAACAGAGCAAACACAACAGATACCAAGCAAAGTTTTGTTTTATTACGCTACGACTGCAAAAATAAAGTAAAAATAAGAAAGACTTCTTATAGCCTTAAGCAAGATGTTTATATGAAAGGCTGTGATAAGCAAAACAGCTGATATTTTTCTGTTTCTATGACAGAGAAATGAAGATAGGCAGCAGATGTTTTGTTATCTCTACACAAATGAAACACCAAAATAGCAAAACCTAGCCAGACAACAAAGAAAAAAGATGGCCTTCATAATCAGTGCTGAAAATGACCCTGCCTGAATGCTTTTATAGAAAAGGGCCTGTTCATATGTGAGGGTAAAATGTGGAGGAAGAAAGAGAAAGAAAAAGTCCAGGACCCTGGACTCAGGACTGGCAATGTACTAAATATAAAATTGTTGTTAAGAGTATTGTGCACTACTCTGTTTAACACAGCTGTAAGAATAAAAATGGTCATTAATTTCCAACTTTACTCCTGTAAATAATTAATAACTGGCAAAGATCTGTAGAATCATCAAAATAGTTCATTATGGTTCTAAGGGTCAAATGGCATATCAAGTTAATGAAGATTTCCACATTAACTTTGTCAAGAAGCATGACATGAAGTGGAAGGATGAGGAAAGCTGCCATGGAATGACCCAGCTGTCATATTCGGGAAGTAAGCCTTGCAGATATACACAGACTTTCTAACATTTGAAAAATTGCAAATTATATGGATGAATCTAAAAAATTCATGGAATCTCGGTTACAAATTTAAAGGCAAAACAACTGAGACAAGCTTTGGTATTATATAACTCAATAAGCTTGATATAGTATCTTGCCATTTAGAGATGTGAGGTCATGATAAAAGAAAGGAATTCAGCTCAGTTTGTTGCGGTGTCAGGGATCTTATTGATCAAACTGATATAAAGTTAGATCAGAAGGGACGTATAAATCCCTAAACTGTATAAGTGTTTTTAAATTTTACTGCTGTCTCTGTGTTATGTGGAAGATACAGGACCCAGAAATAAGAATAATGCAGGAACCTTGTGGGATTAGAGGTAGAAAAATTCTCAAAGCTCCTGCTTTAATGACAAAAAGCATGTGTGGTCTGAGTCAGTAGATGTTATGTTTTATAATTAAAACTGCCTCTAGATGGTCCTTGAAATATGCAATTAAATACCAACAACAATTCCACACAGAAGGCCAATTTACTGTTAAACTTTCTGACCCAATAAAACAACAAGAACACCTTCAAAATACAGGCCTGGGGTAGAGGCTTGCTAATGTTATCATAGAAATATTTCATATATCAGGATATTATATACAAAGCATGGGATCAAATTCATGTTCAAAGATTTTAACATACCATTCCTTAACAAACCCAATTTCACACTGTCAAAACTGAAATTTGTTCTGCGTTCAGCCTCAACATGAAGAGAAAAACCTGCTGTGAGATCATCTCTATTACAAGCCACCACCTTTCTGCATTTACCATATGACATTATTTATGTGTAATTTATACAGTTATTTATAACAGCATCTGAAAGGGAAAAGTTAAAGATATGCTCAAAATTAATTTTGCTGAAGGAGCCAAAACCAGCCATTAGCAAAACACTAAAATAAAACTCTGCCTTCACTAGTAGAGACAAAAATGACTTTGCTTAGACACAAAAATCTTTCACCAAATAAATACTGTTTAAATTTATATACAGTAAGTACTATACATCCTTGGAGCTAATCCCAGCTGCTATTATTACATTTTTACTTTATTTTACTGCAAGCATCATGAATCAAATATATTTCATGTTTTGTCTCATCAACTTATTTTAATTTGTTTATATGCATCAGCTTTTTCCAATTTAATATTGCAACACAATTAAACAATAGTTGGGATGAGGGCAATTTTCCACAAAGAAAGACTGGAAACTATTTGCATATTTCTCACCCTGTGGTGTATAATTCCATTAATTGATTTAAATAACCTGAAAGAATTTCATTGCATGAAGGGAAAAGTACAAGCTTAAGTTAGACATCCATGATCTCCAGTCAGTTACATTACATGGCATTAAGAACCATCATGCAATGGCAACTGATACAGCCTCATGTGTAAAGGATAACTGTGAAAAACCTTAGTCAAGCACTACAATAACAGTTACATTTTATACTTGATGCAGTAAACTACTGAGAACCAAAATAAAAACTATATGTTAAAACATGACATCTTTGACAGTGTTGCATTTAAACATATAATGGTCACAAATAGTCTGGTGCTTATGTTACTCCACAACACACACAGTGAGTTGCTGTTACATCCTGAGTCACTTTGTAGTATTTTCCAACAAAGTAAAACTAGGAGTGCCAACATCATGACCGTTGCTGAAGACCGTTGCGTTCACATTGCTCCTCCTTAAATGCATGTCAACATGCAGCTGGTGGAGTGATAAACACTTGTTCTGTACTCTCTAATATTTTGTACACTTACTTCATTTCTGTGGTTATTTACTGGATTTTAAGCTGTGCTGAGTTGGTATAACCACAGATATGTTATTGCTAACATGGATGGACAAGGAGTAACTTAGTTAGATTGGAACAACAGACTCGGTTTGATTGTACGGAGGAATTCCAAAATTATTTACACCTTCCTTTCTATGGTTTGCATTCAGACTACAATTAACTCATAAAGAAAACTGCATGAACAATGTAACACAGTTAGAACAACTGCTCACTAGGGGCATTGTTCCTCAAAATGACTACTGATCTTGCTCAGCAATTGGCCAGGACCAAAAACGTCTCTTTGACTGCAAGTAAACAATGTAAATCAAGTTTATGCAGTCTTGCTGTTTCTGTTTTTACTTTGGTGTTAAAACCTAATGTGGTTTTCACCAGAATGAGAAACAAGAGAGGCAGTAAGTTGTCTGACATGTTGCTTTACAATGCGTTCTACGTCACTTCCTCTCTTTGGTCCACTGGATGGTCTGTTTGCTGTCACACTGTAAGCAGACCCTGATCAAGTTCACTTGTAAGGAGACCGAGACCCTTGGTTTTCAAGCAGATCAGAGTCTGAATGCACAGTCACGGTGCTCCAAACAGACGGGGCTGTCCGTGGAAGCAAACCAGGGGTGGTTTAAAATGCACCAAACAGTGCCCGTGTGAATGCCTCTTCTGCTATGTGTATGTAGTAATTGCCAAGTGCTCAATAGTTTTAATTTTGGCTCCTTTATTGTGGCACATACTTAAGTTTTAAAGAGCAAAAAAGTTCTACATTTTAATGTCCAGGGGCCTCATTTATAAAACTGTGCATAGGATCCTTACTAAAAGTGTACATGCCAAAATCCCAAAGTTTGTGTATTTTAAAAAATATTCAGGTAGCCACTGTCACCTGCATGTTATAGCCTACCAGAGTCTACCAGAAAGATTTTTATAAATCAGGTCTTAATTGTTAGTTTCTACAATGTATATTTACTTACCAAGGAGCCAGATATCTCGCACAGAGCCTACTATTACCCGAATGTGGTCACCAACCAGGGACCCAGGACCCCCCCAATAGGGTCCCCTAAAGAGCACAGCTACACAACTCAACTAAATTAACATAGATTGTTAGCATGTGATGTGAATACTTAAAAGAGAAATGGTCATTATAGCAAGCATTTTAATGAGAATGGCCTTCATAAACATTTATATCACTTTAAACAAAGAGACAGGACACAAGCAGTAACTCCAGACCTATTAGAACAGTGGATAAAACCACATAAGATTCTAAAGGCAACAAATTTATTTAAATGTACATAAAGTTTATATATCAATACATGTAACACGTGGTTCAATAAGAAGGAACCTTCATTTAGATTTTAAAAGCAATGCAGGTGTGCCATCTAGCGGTAATCAGGACTACGTGCAATGGTGCGCCTTTCTAAAAAGATATAAACTTTAAATGAAAGAAAACTCTGTTCAAAAACTAAACTACTCTTAAAAAAAACGTTGCTTATAAGTCTCCACAGGCATTTCGACCAGCATTAAATCTTAATACTGAGCGTCAGTCTTCAAAAACAGGCCAGGTGAATTAAATTAGCCACTAATTAAAACAAGCTTCATAAACCACTGCCCAGCGACCAGAAACCTGGAATAATTACCCCTAAACTATATGATACAGCATTTAGAGAATTAAAAAAAATGACTAGCGATTTATCAAAAAAGAAAGTGAAGAGTTCGAGTGAGAAAAAGGCGAAAAGAAAAGCTAAAAGAAAAGAGACTTATGCCATGTATATCTATAAAGTTTTGAAACAGGTAGGCAAAAGCATAGTTTTTTTTTTTTTGTTTTTTTTTTTTCTCGCTTTAACCTCCCCCTTACCTGCCTTCCTTCAGGTCCATCCGGATACGGGGATTTCCAGCAGAGCTATGAGCATCATGAACTCCTTCGTGAATGACCTGTTTGAGAGGATTGCCACGGAAGCGTCCCGGCTGGCCCAGTACAACAAGCGGTCCACCATCACCAGCAGAGAGGTGCAAACTGCGGTGAGGCTGCTGCTGCCCGGGGAGCTGGCGAAACACGCCGTGTCCGAGGGCACCAAGGCCGTCACCAAGTACACCAGTTCCAAGTGAATAGTTAGTTTTACAAGGATTCCTGTCTGGTGTAAGGAGTTTCCATGTGAACCATTTCAATAAATATTCAACTGTTTTCTCATGCCTTTTCTTTTTCATCCTCGTAAACCCATTCTCCACTAGATGGAGTATCTGTTCAGTGCTCATGCTTAAAAAAAGACCAATTCTATTCTGCAATGTTACAATGACAAATATTAATGGGATTTATGCATGCACGCTTTTGTGCACAGCCAACAGTTTTATTATAAGCTAACCAAAATCATTCGTATAGGATCCGCCAAGAATGTCAGCTGGTTTAGCTCTACAGTGCAGCTATGAGGCTGTAGCTGAATCCCATATTAAACCTCTTAGAAATACTTTTTTTGTTTTGCTTTATATCTAGAAAATGATTGTTTCGAATTTGCATATGCGCCCTGTATATAATCATTCACACAATCATCAAACTAAAATCAATGCAGCATCTGTGCTTGAAGAGCTGAGAACACAACATTCCTACAGCTGAGGAATTTAACAAGTGGCTGCCTTGTTAGACTTAAATTTAGCTTTCTGTCGTTCAGGGAATCTGCATGCAAACACGTGTATAGAAATAAATTACTAGAAACATAAATATGAGGATGATTTTCTTCTGTCATTTTCATCTTATCAGGTGTTTAAGTATTGTGGCAGCACAGTATCCATATTAAGTCATCCCTTTTGTTGTGGATATTGTACATCATCTGACATTGAAAATATAGTAAATATTGTCACGTGCTTTGGTGTGGTTATTACATTATCTTGGCGAATTCAAAAGGGACAAAATCAGCAAGATATGTTGTAGATTGGTTTATCACTAGGGGAAATTATAAAGTGTAAAAAAAAATCCTTAATCTTTAATGTGTCTGTAAGCAGTGCGGTATTTTTATGATCGGCAATATCCAAATGAGAGATCAGAGGCGTGTTTAATGTTCCAGTTTCTCAATTTGTGGAAATCTGTTCAGTTACCTGAAATCGTTTATCTAATATCTGTGATTACAAACAAGGTACCCAGCCACAGACTGTTAAGAAAACTAACATCTAAAAATATACCAGTGTTCTTCTTTTTGGTTTCCTTCACCTCTGATGAGGTTCACATAGACAATGGCAAAGGTCATCATTAAGCTGTACTTAAAAATTAAATATATTTATAACCCAAAAGAGGGAAATATGCAACACTGTATCCTTGTTATGCATTGTAATCAGGTTTTTAAAAGGCGACGCTGAATAGTACTTGATTACAGCATAATGGCAGTAGCGTTTGCACCAGCTCAATCTGCATAAAATGGAGGTTCTGATAAAGGTCTCTCTAATTAGGATGCTGTTTACATCAGACTTTACATACACCTATTAGACAGCTTTCATCAACATCCCTACAAGTTGGGCTCACTGTTCTAATATACTTGGGTGTGACTCCCACTGCTGACTGTTATTGTTGAGATATCTATTTTAGATGTTTCTCAGCTTTCTTGGTAATGATACAAAATCTACTGAAGTTATTATGAGGGTGATACAATCTTTGATGGCAGTTACTTTGCTCATGATTATCGTGGTCATTTAGGTTTTGTATCTTGGGCCCTTCCTCATATCCCCTCTTATGCCAGCGCCTAGTGGTAGTCATCGCTGTCTGCTTTAGGCAGACTGCTATGAACACATTATGGATGGGTGCATTAGTGAGTGATGCAAAGGCTGGGATGCCTTGCCTTGTTTTCATGTGAGAGTGCATCATTAGAAAATGTTCCACTTGGCAGGGAAGCGCGTATTAACTGCAACTGCAATGAAATGAGGTTGTGATAGATGGTTAAAGTTATGAAGGACTATTAGGTTGAAATATGAACCTCTCAATTGTCATGATGAAACAGAGGGCTATTTGCATGGTGATCAGTGCATTGAGAGACAATTGGAATCTGCTAAGACCGATACATTATAGGTAGAGGGCTCAGAGCTGAAAGAGTACAGAAAAAGTAATCGTGCTGCCACTGAATAGTTTGAAGTTACTGTTCAATTCAAGACGCTATAAATTAATTTAAGTTCTTTGCCAAGATCTCGAGCATTGCAATGAGATCTGAGAAAGAGCTGCTAACAGGGCACTTGTCTAAGCCCTGTTGTGGACTCTTAAGAACCATATTAGTAAACCAGCATTGACTGTTTTTAGAGGCACTTTAATGGCATTGAACTCTCAAAACAGACTGTATGTGCCTACAACAATACATCTGTAAAAAATAAGGACAAGCAAAGATGCAAATCAGAGCCAGCAGACAAATCATATAAAGGCAGCCACAAGCTTCCCATAAAGTCAGCAGTCAATTAAGCATCCTCATTATGTCTTATCATGTTTCCATGGTGACCCACAATTTCTTTCACCACCAGGATGCAGACTTCCGACCCTCTGCTCTTTTACTCACTATATGTGAGCCAGAATGTGTCAATTAGATCTTAATTGCTCTCATTCCAGCACAGAGTTCCCCAAATATAAGAGATGAGCCAATGACTTCTGACAATCAGTAAAATAAGACACACCTGATGGCAAACTGAGGGCACTGCTGCCATTAAAAGATTCTCTCTAAACTTAGATTCCCTTTGGTTACTCTACCTCTGACTTAAACTAACAGCAGACCCAATTGCAAACCCATTAGCATCTAATATTACTGTAATTACTGTGTACATTTCATTATGTTCTCAGTATATTAAATGGCTGTTTGGTGTGGTGGGAGGGCTATAGTTTAATCCCTTTCTGTGTTACTGTGTGCCACGGTACTCAAAATAGCATTAAGAGCCACATAATCAGAGGGAACTAATTGCCTATGATTGCATAAATGAAGTGCCTCACTCTCATCAGGGCTTCTGCTGATGTCCAGCCTCTTTCCGCCCTGGGAGAGAAAGGTGGCTGACCGCCTTGAAAAGATAGCTACTGGTGGGTAATGTGAGGAAAACCAAAGATCTAATGTGTCAATGGGGGTGGGGGGTGGTTTGGCTGTGAGGGCAGGGGGTGTTGGTTCTGCTGATATATAAATGTGTATGTATATATATATATATATATATATATATATATATATATATATATATACTGTTGTTGTTGTCATCAGAGTTGCCTCTGCTTCACAGAAGAAGAAAAAAAAGAGATAAACATGAATGCCCTCCATTTGAGAAATGAATTTATCGAAGTGGCTGTCTTTTTCCCCATTAGTAAGTGTTTAGTTCAGCGTTTTAAATAATTGCGTTACCAGGAATGATATTTAAAATACATTTGGGAGTCAATGAGGCGGGAAAGTGCCTACATGTTCTGTTGATGACACCCGGGCCATTTGGAAGACATCAAAGTAGAGAGGAGGTAGCCCAGATGCATATTATAAACTCATTATGTATATCATTTAAAGGGATGTACTCCAGCCGCAAAAACAATATTCCTAGTCTCTTTTTGGTAATGTGTGTTTTCAAAGTTGAAACTCTTACTTGCTTTCTGTTTAATGTGGCATCTATTACCGCACTGTAACGTGAAATGAATGGCCTTGATTTCTGTACCAGAACAGTCATTAAGGTAAAGAGGACGTGCAACCATGCTTCTGTGTTTTCAAATGCAAAATAAGGTAAAATCTCTTTGCCAATATCATCTATGTCTCCACCTGTAGCTCGAATCATGTCTTCTGTAGAGCTTGAAGCCGTCTTGATGGTCGTCCATTACAGGATGGAAGATAAAGAGACTTTCAGATTTGCTTGTTTTAATAATAATAATAATACTTTGTGCATCATATAGACCTACAACATAATAAATAAGCTTTCTAAAATAAGGTCATCTTTCCCAGCCATGACAACCTTTTTCTGTGTCTGTAAGCTGCTTTTCTACCACTGGAAAATGGCTGCTCATCAGTCAAAAGAGATGTTTATCAGATGCCTTGTGAGTAGGCTTAAGAAGCTTAATTATGCGCCGTCCCTCTGCCATCAGATCGCTACACGTGGGGCAGAGTGACACAGCGGTTGCCAGTCATTCAGCCTAATGTTCTAATGTAGGGAGCCATGTGGATACAGAAAACCCATTAGAGCTCTCAGGAAAAAATACTGAACAAAAAAGACATTTTGAAAGCTACTTACAGGGGCATACAAATACATTGTTCTTGTTTGCACTTCCTCTAACAGAAACATCAAGAAAATTTGAGCCTATAAGTTCCTTAAATATTTAAGCCAGGATTGTTTTTAGCCATATTTCTTTATATTAAAAAAAAAAAATAAATAAAAAAAAAAACAGGAAATGATCGCCCCAATTTAGTGAAACATTAACAGAAAAACAGTATGTGCCAAAAAAAAAGAAAAGAAAAAACATTTGTACATTTCTAATAAATTTGAACACCAATATTTGGTTTAACCAGTTTTATTTTCTTTATGAAAATTGTGGCATTTTTTTTACATTATTTAATCTTAAACCCAGCCTGGACCCAAGCTTAGACAAGCTTTATTGTAATTTCTAGTCTTCAGTAATAGTTCTCAAACCTTCTCCTTTTCCTTTCCAAGCTCTTCTTTACATGTTACAAGCCTGCTTTGCTACTATAAATAGTTTTTAACTCTAACACTTTTTTTGTCCTCCACTTGTCCAGTATTCTTAATTTCTCAAGAACACACACTATCACACCATGCTGAAATAGGGCTATAAAGCTTAAATTAATGGCTTTTTGGAAATCCTCTTATTGGTGGAAAAATGCTATTTTATGTCTGTCAAACTGATTTTTCTTTTGTATTTTTCGTGGAAGCGTCTGAGGACTCAAATAATGAATCTTTAGGTCAGGTTGCTTGTAACAAAGAGCTTAAAGACACTATTAAAAACTGGCTGTCTGTTAGGTGCAGACACAACACTGCTCTTCTTTATGTTTAAATGACCCATAGGTTGGAGTTAAGAGGCTTAACAAGAAGTAAAGTCAGTGACCACAGAAAAGACTTTGAAAGATCTTCAGAAAGCCTAAAATACTGCTGCTCAAGACTGCTTTAAAAAACTACAAAAAAAATAAATAAATAAATAAATAAAAAAAATCTGGCTCCTTGGAAGCAGCATTATTTTAAAAAACGTGGCTCTTTTACCCCCTAAAAAGTATGTGACATTTATTCAACTTATTGGTACGTCCAGCCTGAGAAAAGGACTTCATGGCAGGCTCGAGGCAAACAAGAGAAGTTAGAGTGGGTGCACCATGCATGTGAGACATAAAAATAGCACAACTTGTCACACTGCAGGGAGGGTCTCATGCCGAATATCAAAACAACTCTGTTAACAGCCTGCAGGCAAAAAGTGGACAGCAGCCAGAGTAGGTTCAACAACATAAACAGACATTGTGAGACAGGCCTTTTAAGACAGCCTACTCCTACCCATCTTACAATATCCCATTTCTCCTGGAGAGGTAAGAAGCCAGTTAGCATGTCCCGAGGAAGCTTTGTATTCACTTCCACAGCCCTGCGTTCTCTTGAACTTGACAAGGAAATGCTGGAGAGAGACAAATACAAGAAGCAGCTTGTCACCCACCACCTCAGTAGCTATATGATGAAAAAAGAGGCAATGGACAGAACACAGCTGAAGTCAAGCATTGCTCAGCCAGTAGCCGTCTGCCAAGACATGGTCATCCAAAATGCTTTGTATACAGGAGACCTGGAGGCTATGCAGCGTCTTTTTCCAAGAGGATCCACAGCAAACTTTATCATTGAGCCTCAGGGAGGGGAAATGCGCTGGGTCGCCCGGGGTGAAGGTAAGAAAGATCATCTATTTTCGTTAGAAAATCTATTTTGCAAGTGGAGAAAACTTAGCTGGAAGTTTTATTGCATTTTTGGAGATGAGCATCCAAAAATCACAAGTTTAAGATATCAAGTAGAAGTACCTCACCTTGAGTGTTTGAAGGCACAGTAATGCAATATTTATAGAAACAGACCACGAGGCAATATTAATAGAAACCACTAAAAGTCTAACCACATAGTTTGGCCCAGTAGTTGTTTGTTTGCTATGTGTAACACTGGTGTTAGCTCATTATATTCAGTTTCTGCTTCCCTTTAAGACTAAATGCTGTTTAAAATCTAATATTCTGGATCAGTTTTTTACCTACAACAGCTTGTTTGCTCACTCTAAATAAATGTTGAGGACTATAAGTTAAAAATTTGGATGACTGTATCATAAAACAGATGCTTTCAACAGTGGGTGGTACTGATACTTGGATATTTAAAATCAGTATGTTGCATTTTACTTCTATGAATGCAAAGGTACCATGGGCTTCAGTGAATTAGCTGAAAAAAACAGGCTACATATAGTGCACAGTCATTGGCCCCCATGTTACTGCACTGGCATGGTTCACTGGGTCAGCCAAAATATCACATAACACCTCCCTGAAATAGTCCAGTCTGCACAAACAAACCTCACAAGTGGTCCTTTAGCTAGAAACTACACAACTAAAGCTTAAAAACGTTCTTTGGAATATGGCTTATGTGGCACCTAAAATAAAGTGGCGCAAGCCAAAGAACTATCGTCAAGATGTGATTGCCACGGCTACAGCCACAGGTTGCGTCCTGCAGTTTTGGAATTCTCTGCTTGTAGGCGATGAGCTGACTATTCTCAGTATTGTGGACGACGATGAATACGGCTACCTTGTTGATGCCATTTATGACACCAGCAATTTAGAGGAGTGGAAGAACTTCAGATTTAACTACAGATGTCTCAGTAGGTTTTAAAGGTCGCTCTTTTGTGTATGTTATATGAGGGAGAAGTGCTGTCATTCTGATGGGGCATGTCATTAATAATACATTATGTCTGCTGCCTTCTAACAATGCTTCTAACTCTAAAACTCCAAAATGACCTCATGGCCATTTTGCGCCCTGCTTTCAGGACTATGGTCACTGACTTATGAGCAAGAACTGACGACGCCACTTCACATCACAGCTGGTCGAGGTTTCACTGACTGCCTGAAACTTCTGTTGCAACGTGGGGCAAATGTGGAACAGGCACCCGGGGGCATCACTGCTCTGCATCAGTCCTGTGAAAACTGCCAGGCAGAGTGCACCAAGCTGCTGTTGATCCATGGTGCCAATGCCAACGCTGTTTCAGAAGATGGCCTCATGCCTTTGCATGTTTGCACAAGCCCTGAATCTCTTGAGTGAGTATAAGAAACTAGAAGGTGTACTCCATTTCCTCATACACTGCCACCTGGATTTAATTAAGCATAGAGGTATGAGCCTTCTATTTTATAATTACTGCATGGACGATGATGGGTGATGGGCACATCAAGGTAAGAAGAGAGGAAGATGAAGTGATGCGGCCATCATGACTAGTGCGTGCTGTACAAGCCTGTGGGAGCAGTGCTATGATCTAGGGTTGCTGCAGTAGGTCGGGTTTAGGTTCAGCAACATTTTATGTGCCCAAGGAATGAGGTCAGCTGACTACCTGAATATACTGCATGACCAGGTTATTCAATCAGTGTATTTGTTCTTTCTTGGTTACACAGTCATATTCCAAGATGACAATGCCAGGATTGCTGACAAATCATTGTGCTCAAGTTATGACATAGTGGTTCAGGGAGCAAGAAATAGCATTTTCACACAAGCATTTGCCAGACCTGAACCTCAATGAGAATCTTTGGGATGTGCTGGAGAAGGTTTTGCGCAGCTGTTGGAGTCTCTCATCATCAATACAAGATTTGGTGAAAATTAATCCAACACTGGATGGAAAAAAACCTTGTGACTCTGCAGGAGCTTATTGAAACAATGCCACAGCCAAATGCTGCCATAATCAAAGCTAAAGGCGGTACAACACAATATTAAAGTGTGTGACCTTTTTTGAGAATTACTTTTATGTGGCCAGGTAGTGTATAATGCAGTTAGGCTAATTCAGTTTACCATTTCAAGAGCAGGTTTAAGATACAAGTCAGTGAACTGTGCCATTTTGTGCAAATTTCAGCTTTGAAAACCAGAAAATAAATAATTTGTCTTTTGTATGAGGAAGATTGTATCTTCTCTCAAGTGTTTAATAGTCTTTACATATTTTCCAGATGAACAAACAACATCTAAGTCTAACGAAAAGTTGCTGAAATGTCGAGTTTCTGCTACTCAGAATATAATTATTTCAAGTGCACACATTTGAAACATAAACATCAACAGAATTGTGGTGGTGGAGGGATAATTGTTTAAAGAATGTATTGAATGAGCTGATCTAATTTAATTTGTATCCTTTAATTCTGTTGGCAGATGTGCTAAACTACTCCTTCAGTATGGTGCTGCAATCAATGGTCGCACTGTGGATGAAGATGATACTCCCTTACATGCTGCTGCCAAGAATGGCCTTCCAGACCATGTTGAGCTCTACCTCCGATACGGAGCAGCTGTGGACAAACAAAACGATGAAGGTCTCACACCCCTGAACGCAGCATGTTCACAACCACAGGACGTACAGGACCTAGGACGTTACTTCAAGGTGTGCCAGCTGCTGCTGGGGGCAGGGGCCAGTGTTCACTCTATGGATCAGGACAAACACATGCCTTTGCATATGGCCTGTAAGAATGTAAATCCAGACATAGTTGATCTGCTGCTGGCTAACGGCGCCTGCGTTAACACCATGGACTATGGTGGTGAAGCTCCTATGCACAACATCCTGAAAGTGGTGTGCTTCAAAGTTCCCCATGATCCTGAGAGGATTGTGCGTGCTCTGCTCAACCATGGTTCAATTCGAGTGTGGCCAGGAGCTCTCCCTGTGGTAGGACACTATAGGTCATATGAGATTTAAAAAGTGCTTGTTTTAACTAAAGGCTAATACTGTACAGGTTTTTTTTAATCATAAATAAAGTAGCTCATTTTGCATAATTAGCAAGTGCTGCACATGTAACACCTTGACAAGTCCTGAAACACTCCACTCTTCTTGCAGACTTCACAAGTTCACATTCAAATCATTACCATTTTATGACACAACATGAAGTGTTGCACTCTCTGTGGGAAACAGACTACAACTATCAGTGAACCCACGTGCACTAGACAAAATGCCTGGTTCCTAATTAGGCAAGTGTTAATAGGAGATTAATTAGCACTAATTGCATAATTTCCAGTTAAACCCCTGGAGGGAAGACCAATCTGTTCATTTCACAAGTGTTTAATTACTTTATTTCTTCAGTTCTATGGAGTCAGAAGCTTGCTTATGAACTACAATAACGATTGTATGAGTCTGATTGTTTATATCTGAGTTGTGATGCATCTTTTTAGGTTTTGAAGCACTGCTCGCAATCTCCTCGCACCATTGAGGTTCTCCTGAATGCTTACAGTCACCTGAAAGTCACAGATACCTGGAGAGAATCTGTGCCTGAAGAGGCGTTAAAGGCAAGCTCTTTAAATGATTCATGTGGGAAGTTTTCAAAGATGATTGTTTCTTTTTTTTTATTTTAAATATGTTCTTTCTTAAAACAGTTCCTCTTCATATTTTTATTTCTGTGTCTTCCTGCAAAAATTACAAGGTTTGCTCCTATCTGAGTAGCCTATCTGATTATTGTCATAATTAAGTGACTATGAATGTTCTGATGAAACCACTTTTTTAGGCTGCTTTAAAGGTCCAAGGCCTTTGGATGACTAATTATCACTGAAAATGAAACATCTCAGGTTGTGGGTTCGTTACTGCTGCAGTTCACGTTTAGCGAACTGTTAATTATATTAAAGTATACACAGCGAATGAAACTGTAAGGTGAGAATTATAATGTTCCATCAAATTTATTTATGTCAGTCTGTGTTTTAATCCATCTAGGTGTACAAAGAGTTCTATGAGTCGGTCTTCTCCTTAGCAATGACACCTCGCACCCTCCAGCACTTAGCTCGCTGCAGACTCAGGAGCTTCCTGGGGGCCCAGGTACACAAAGTGGTCCCAAAACTTGATCTGCCCACCTTCATCAAGAACTACCTGCTCCTGGAATATAGAGGATATGTTCACTGAAAACATGTGTTGTTTTTTAATGAAGGCTGCTTTTAAATGTTAATACGTGAATGTTTCATTTATAATAATTTTGCTTATAAACTGCACATGAATTGCTTCAGCACATATGTATGATTTGACACCGCTAGAGGGAGCTATAGACTAGAACTGAAAGTTCATTTGCAATTTTATATTTTATTTTATTTATATTTTTTCTACTTGTGTATTTAAAGTTAAGGAGCTTGGGATTTTACAATAATCTTCATATTTTGATGTAAATGCCCACAATAATAATGTATTAATTTGAGGATTACCCTAAAATATTTGCATGAGTTGTACTCACGGAGATTATTAACATTAACGATTTATATAAAATATGCTTGGTATAGAATAAAACAGACCTATTGTGGCCTTTTCATGTTAATATTGTTTCCTGTAATTTTATTTGTTTGTTGCTTTTTTTTGTTTGTTTGTTTTAACTCATTTAGTCAGCTGATTGGTGTTTACTGCCTTTAGATTTTCGGGAGGAAAAGTGACACAAAATAAGCTTAAATTAAAAATAAAACAAGATTTAAGTTAAAAAAAAAACACGTTTGAATCACATTAGAGGGTTCTTTTACAGAAAAATGTTATATATTTATCATTCTACATTTATAATAAAGTAGAAATAACAACATTTTATTCTGTCATTTAAAGTTGATGGCAATATTTCATCAGCAAAAATAAACGGAATATTCTCCACGAGTCATATGGAAAAACAAAAACAACAGCTGTTTTTCTGAAAAAATAAATACATAAATAAAACCTCTCAACTGGAATTAAATTCAAATTTTGTGTCAGGTCAAAAGTTGATTTCATTACTTTTGTTTAAACCCGTGTGTTAAAAGTTGTAGTCGGAGATATCTTAAAATAAGTGCTCTCTATTTTACGAAGAAATTGGGTTCTATTTAATTTGTTGCAAAGAGGATGTAAAAGAAAATCTGGGAAGGAGACGATGATTCGCTCAGCAAATGGTTTCAATATAGTTCAAAGAGGTGCTACTGAAGTCAGTTGCAATTATAAGAATTAGCTTGGCCTGGGCCTCCATCGCTAATCAGAGTCGGTGGTGATCATGTTTATGTCCTCGTGCAATCAGACGACCGGTTGGAGAGCTCGGGCACCCAGGACTCAATAGGGCTAATCATCATCACTCCCCATTGCAATTTAAAAGGTGAGATGATCCGCGATTAAAGAAAAGAGAAGAGTGATTTTTATTCTCCACATGCATCTTTGATCAGAGGCAAATTACTATTCCTAAAATGAGTGCAAAATGTATGCATCATTGTTTGAAACAAAGAAAGAAAGATAAAAAAAAGACTAGTAAAGTTTTGAATTCATTTTCATTTCGGTTTCCTCGAGTTCAAACAAAGTGGAAATCCACACAGATTTGACTTTACTTTGTGTCCGTGTCCGCACTGCTGTTGACCTCGCATAAATGTCTTTTATCTGCTTTTAATTTCGCACAAAGTGTCTCTCTCCAGGGAACAATTGTTGCAGCACGTCTTTTTCTGAAGCCAAACGCATTGTTTTTAGCTGTGTTGAATAGGACAGAAAGCGGAGAAACATCTGCCTCTCCTCCCTCCTGACTCTGATGCCCATCGGCCCCAATATTCCAACAAAAGCCACCGTTGTTTTTCCCTGTCCCTTGAATCCAGAGTAATTACTTATCATCAATCAAAATTAATAATAGCTGATTGGGTTGGTGTGGTCAACGATTATAGAAGGGGAAGGGCTGGAGCAGTCTCTCACACCGCTTCGCAGTCAATGGTAAACCTGGCAAAAAGGAGGAGGGGGGCTGATGGGGTGCAACTCCTCTATTTGGTCTCCACTGGGAAACTACCGCCTCTCAAGACGGCCAAAAAGTCAGAGGCTGAATAAGGAAATGAAGCGTAATTTGAAGAAGATGGATGAGCCCCCAGGGAAACACCCCCTTTTCATTCCTCTTGTATTGCAGATGATAACCAATGCGCTCTCGCCCTCTGTTTCTGCGCGCACACACGGTGCATCGGAGAGGGGCGGAGGGAGGAGTCGCAGGGAGGGAAGAGGTAGATAGATAGAGAGAGCGTGTGTTTATGTCTCAGTGTGTGACAAATAAGAGGGAAAAAAAGGTAGCGCTTGGGCACACAACAAAGCGCCGGCTGACTGACGCGTATAGAGTGCAAAGATCCGGAGAAGCAGTCCACTCCCAGAGATGACAACACGCCAGAGGACCAGCTTTCAATTAACTCTGTATTTAAACTAAAAGTTTGGCGCGTCGCAGAGGAGAGGATCTGCTGTCAACTTCTCACCAAATAAAAGTATTCGCCTGCAAAAATGCAGCGTCCGGGCGGTCAAGGGACAGCGTTTTCAATCGACTCCCTCATAGGAACCCCTCAGCCCAGGCCTGGACACCTGCTCTACACGGGCTATCCTATGTTCATGCCGTATAGACCTTTGGTCATCCCACAGGCTTTATCCCACTCGCCTTTATCGTCTGGTATACCTCCACTAGCGCCACTGGCTTCTTTTGCAGGACGGCTCACCAACACGTTCTGTGCCAGTTTGGGACAAGGAGTGCCATCCATGGTTGCACTCACCACAACGATGCCAAGCTTCTCGGATCCACCGGACAGTTTCTACCCTCCACAAGAGCTGCCTGGTCCCCGTCTGAGCGCCGCAGACTCTGTGACGAGGAGACAGGAAAGTCCGCACTCTGAGGAACTGCACAGCCGGGACAAGAGCTCTGAGCTGCTGAACTTCTCGGAAACTTTTCAAACAATATCAGGTAAGCTTGAGCTCTTTCATTAAAACTACCATTTTATTATAATTAGTCCTCAGGGCTACCGCGCAAAAAGTTACGTGTAAAATCCCTTAGGACACAGCTTGTTGGTCCATGGCCAAAGTTAGAATGTTCTGTCTTAGCTCAGTGTTGCCACACTTGACAGAAATGTTTATAACACGTATCTTATTAATCTTGTGGTTAGATTGATAGAAGGCCAAGCTTGAAAAAATAGCTGATTCAGAAAAGAGACCTTAGTTTAATTGTTTCTGAACTGGCTTTCATGACATTATAATAGTTGGGAACAAGGCACAAACCCATTTTAACTTTAATAAAAAAAAATAAACATGTACAGGTCGTTAAACATTTTCACAGGTGGCAAAATCTACTCAGATGCAGTAGAAAACTTGAAAAACAACCCAGTGTTTACATCTATGATGACTTCATAGAATTTCAGGTTGTTTAGCCAGTTAAAATACTATATATATATATATATATATATATATATATATATATATATATATATATATATATATATATATATATATATATATATATATATATATATAATTTTTTTACATGTAATTCATGAGCTTTTTGCTGAATATATTCTCTTTTTCCCATCCTAAAAATTTTAGGTGAGACCAAACTATACAGTTCAGACGACGAGAAGTTGGACCTAAAATCAGCTGACACCGTCTGCAGCGACAGAGAGGACAGCTCCGCAGACAGCGAGAACGAAAGTTTCTCGGACGGGAACACCTGTGGTCCTCTATCCCAGAAGGGCAAACTAAAAACCGGCTCGCAAGAGACGCTGCCAACCGGCAGTTCAGCTGGGAAGAGCCGAAGGAGACGAACAGCTTTTACCAGCGAGCAGCTGCTCGAACTGGAAAAGGAGTTTCATTGTAAAAAATATCTTTCTCTGACTGAACGCTCCCAGATCGCACATGCACTTAAACTGAGCGAGGTGCAGGTGAAGATTTGGTTTCAGAACCGCAGGGCCAAGTGGAAACGGATCAAAGCCGGTAACGTCAACAACCGGTCAGGAGAACCTGTGAGAAATCCCAAAATAGTGGTTCCCATCCCTGTGCACGTCAACAGGTTTGCTGTGAGGAGTCAGCATCAGCAAATAGAGCAGGGGACCAGACCATGATCTCAGATGAAAAATCAGAACATATTAATAATAGAACACTTACAATGACTCTCATTTCCACTGACTTGTTGAACGCATGAAGCACAAAAAGGAGAATTCAGTTATTTTGTCTGAGAGGGGACTGACAAAAATATCAGTTATTTGGAAATATGCTGTCATTTTTATTTATTATTATGTGAATATGTAAATAGGAGTGTGTTTAAAAAAATGGTACAAAAGGGCACTATGAGATGTGACTGTAAATATTTTCTAATTATTTATATTTAGGGCCAAAACGTTCTGTTGCTTATGTGCATGTCCTCATTTGGTGATGATTTCTGGATTTTGTGTTTCGTACAATTTGTTGACCACATTTGCATGTAACTGGAGACGTTTTTACATTTTCTTTGGCGGGTGTAGGAAGCATCTTTGACAAATATTTGTGGGGGGAAAAAAATAAAATAAAAAAAAAAGATCTGAAGGAAATACGAACAAACAAGGGACAACTGTAAAGTATAATTGATCTAATAAATCGCTTTATACAAACGCTGGAATCCAGATGGAATCGTTATTATTTACAAAAATAGGTTTGCGGTGTGCAAGATCTGCTGTATGGTTTTTTAAATGATTTTATCCTGATAGATTAAAAAAAAGGCCTGTGTTGTGGAAACGTGGCTGATTTTTAACGACACAAACGGCATCATTTAACACTAAACACTATCTTCCGTTTTCTTTGAGCAATGTTTCTGATCATTTTTTCTTTTTTAGATTTCTGAAGTTTTATTGAAAACGGAAATATTTTCTTTTTAATACAGAAAAAAACCCAACACGCTGAAGTCTGAATGTTTTCATTCACGCAGCGTCGCATTGATTTTAATCTTTCGAAGTTACAAATTATTCACCTTTTCCTGAAACATGAGGACCGGAAAGGTAGACGAGTGGATTTTAAATAGCTGCAGTGATTGATTTCTCTTTAGGAGGTCATGTTGTCTCAAGTGGACTGATGGTTCCTCATTAGGCTGAGCGCATTCAACACACTGTAATGAACTTCTCCATCAGTCACCACAGACACCCAAACCACCTCTATGTAATTTGATAACAACAGAACTTTTTTTTTCATAATTACAAAAAATGTTGCAAAAACTTAAAATTTAAAATCTTTAAAGACCCTTTAAAAATCCAAAGGGCTGACCAATTAGTTTTTCTATCATGTCCATGTGTAATTATATCAGATTATTATAGAAACTTGATTTGACATTTGCCCAGAAACATTCAGACATGCATGCATTTATTAGAATAACATTTCACAGTACATTCTGGCAGTGATGCCAGCATGTGAATATATTTATTGAAAAAAAAAAAAAAAACAGGCCTAAGGTTTGCAGTAATATTTATTTCCCTCCATATTAATAGAACACCATGATAGCTCTATCATTAAGATCAAACATGGGAAATATACAATACAAGACAAAAATATTATAATAATATGTGGTTACAATAATATCTGGTCACATCCTATTACAGGAAGGAGAAAATGCCCCTTGCTGTTTTCATTTAAACTTTCATATGCACAGCTCTGGCTGTGCAGCTTCTCTGAACTGCTTCCAGAAAAGTTTCATGTTTGAATATTTTCCTTTCACCTCAGAGGGAAGAGAGTGTCTGATCTCCAATTTCAAAAAAAGTCAGAACACAAGCCACATTTAACCTTTCACAGCAGCCTCTACTAAAGTCTGATAATGGAGGTATATTCCTTAAGTAATTTGTCAATGTTAAAATGTGTGTGTGGAAGAATTATTCAGTGGAAACATAAAAGTTTTGGGGGAAAAAAACAGATATAAGAAATCCATTCTACATTTCAATTCACTCAAGCTATTCATGCACCTCTTAAAAAATACTTCATCTCAGTTTGACCTCAGTGCATAAACGGTTCTTCCATGACCTGGCTACCCATGAGTAGCAAAGTTTATTTCACCGTCCACCTCATATATCAAGACTGTGACACTTGGATGGGGACTTGAGGAGTGATGATCGTGTGAAGTAGCAGTGGGAAATTTTTTTATGGTACAAGAGCTGGCTAATATAGACGGTCAATTCCACGACGTTGTGCCAGGGTGCAACTGCTATTTTAGTCACCATGAGCTGCACGGTGGAAGTGATGATGAGGAGCAGTCATACAGCTCAGCTACTAACTTCAAGTTGGCTGTCATTATCAAAATCCTGAGTGAGGGACTGGGGTTTTTTCTAAGTTTCTCTTCTTATATGCCAAAGAAGCTCATTTTATTTTAAGAATAACTCCTCCAAAATACTTAAGTTCCTTGCAATTGTGTTAATTCTTTCTGAGTTGCATTAAACTCTCCACCTTTGTAGCTACATATTCTGCTAATAGAATTCCAAATTGAAATATCAGAAGCTATTTCCAGCAAAGATGTGTTCCTATTTCCTCATTCCAGCCTGCAGAGTGAGGGAAAGTGAGGGACCTCATTACTGTCCGGTTGTGTGAGTATGCAGGCTGCTCGTCGCTGACTAGAGGCCTGACTTCTTGGGAGGGTCTGGACGGTTGTGGCTACAGTGATGTATGGGCAGATGCATCAAATCGCACAAGATAAACAAGCGATGAGTTTCATCAGGGCCATCATAGCTTTAATTTGGCTGCCTAATGAGTCAGATCTAGTGGCGGAGATAAGAGTTGTCAGAGGCCCGGGTCTAATGAATTTCTTGCCACTTGTAATCAAGGTTGCCTGTCTGAGGGGGGATGATTAATGGAACCCTGGAGGATTCCCTCGGCCCTCAGCCTTCATTACAGCTAATGCATTCTCAAGCAAATTAACAGCAAAATGCAGGCAAAAGCCAATGGGGAAGGGGAGAGAAAGAGAGGAAAAAGGGAGAATTGGAGAAGGTGATGGGAACACAGCGTTTATATAAGACAAAGGAGAATGAGAGTGGCGATGAGGAAGATAGCTTTGTGAAACGGTCAGGACGAGTGCAGAGGAGAGAAAGTGACTCAGGGATGTACTGAAATCTGGTTATTGGTGAGATGATATGGAGATAGGTGTGAAGACATGAGTTCAATGTAGTCATGAAAGGGCAGAGTGCAACATGGAAGCACTGGTCAGACATGACAGAGCTGAAATTGATAAATGGATGTTCAAGTCTGTGGGGAATGCAGGGAGGAGAAATAGTGAGACCAACAGAGCAGAGTGGAAATAATTACTGGTAAAGAGGTTAAAGAGGTGAAGAAAGGAGGAAAAGCATGAGAGCAATGGTAACACATCCAGATCGAGACAGGCAGCAATGAACATGTAAGATCAACCACTGCTAAATGCCACCTAGATGCAACATTCAAGTCAGGACTGGACACATTATTAAGTGCCTGTTAAACAGACTGTTAAAAGTGGCCTGTGGCAGAGCAGCTTTAGGTATTATGGAAATATGGATTTAATGTTTGCAAATATGGTCTCATCAGGTCTTTGTGTACCCATCCATCAGCCTGAGACCCACCTCTGCAATCTTGGAGGCAATTTGTCTGAGAAGAGGTGGGCGGCAGAGAGCCCTCCTCAGTGTTTAGCAGGCCCTGATGAAATATCAAAACATACAGCAGTGCAAGCAAGCGCTCAAGTCTCACCACAACAAACACAAGTGGCTGGGGGTCTGCCAAGACGTGAAGAAAGGTAATAAATTAAAGGATAAGTTTTTTTTTTTCGTCTTTTATTTCTTCCTGCTTTTATTTCTCAGGTGTGTAACAAGTTAACAGCAGCTTAGCGAGAGCAAGAAAGGTGCACTTGTGACTTTTATGACTCAGTTTTCAAATTTTAAATCTTTTTAAAGTTAAAAATCCACAGAGACGCATCTTTTAATATCCATTTTACCTTGTTTGTGTTTACAGACCTGCTACTCACAAAACCAAATCAGAAAATGTAACATTACCTCATGAAACTGTGAACAGCCAACCTGCAAGGAAACCACAAACAGGAATACATATAATCTTGCCTCTAATTGCTTTAAGTAAAGAAGCTGATTGAGGGAACTTGTTTTCAGAGCCTTTAAGTGTGACTCTGGAGCTCCTTCGTGTTAAGCCCGTGCCGAGGCAGGAAGAGGCCAAACCAAAGCAAGACCTTGTGATAAAGAGCAAACAAAGCTGGCCAACAGAGAGAGGAAGGGGATGAAGATATGCTGAAACCAGATTAGCAGGAAATAAGAAGTGGATTAGTGAGGGCTCGACTCCTCCGAACACTGAGATCTGTTGCTTTTCCCCACAGTGTTGTGCTGCCTGACACTAAGCTTAGCTCTTTATCTTAATCCTCTTTCAGCAACTGTTGGGGGTCCCACAGGCAGGAAGAGAAGAGGTTGCATTACTTACCTCAAGACAGGCCCAGCTCAGTTGCATCTGACAAGAAGTGTGATGAAGGTGCATGCAAAAACAAGTGGACATGAAATAGCAGTACTTGTTGAAGTGATAATGAGGCAGTCTCGGCCTCAGCAGGTACATGAACAATGAGATCAAGGTGCAGGATGAATGAACAACACATACACAGGATGAATGTGTCAGTTTCCCCAAATCCAGGGAAGGCTACATTGTTTTATTTGAGTGTTTATTAATAGGTCAACAGTCAGCCAAGCATCCAAGCATACAACATGTTACTCTTTAGCTGTTGCTTTGTTTCACGTTCTGAACATAAAGGAAATACAATAGGAAAATGAACAAAAATAAACAAACAAAAAACATATTTACATACTGCATTATAAATATGTCAAATGTACATCATTATACACAAGTACCAAAGATGGCCTCTTACTATCCAGACCAAACAGAAGTACCTTAAAAATATGCCTAAAGATAAACAAAAGCAACATATCAAAACACGGTTTGTGGGTCAAGAGGACCAAAACCAGTTCAGTTAGTTTCTTTAGGAGGAGCTTGTCTTCAGATAAAAGCATTAAGCTAATATATACATTTCACTTTGTGTTTGGGGTAAAACAGGCAGATTTCTAGTGTTTTCCTATCTTCAAAGATATGTAAGGAAATAACTGTACACATTGAACTTCTCTGTTATCCCACTGAAATGTATTTAGTGGAATAAGTTGGTCAAGTAACGATCAGAAATAAGGCCAGTATTACAGTACAGTACGAGTAAATAAAAACAAGTAATAATAATTATATTAATAATAAGAACAGGTAGAATTTGTGGCTTTTTTGGAGGTCTGGAAAGAATGGATTGACATTTTAAGAAATAAGCTTATCTAGCTTTATGTTGAAAAATGTGCAAAGCAAGAGGGTCTGCAGGGAAGTTTTGCTGCACTTTTGCACATACACAGGAGCCATCAATCATCACCAAACTTTAAAGCTGGAGTAGGCAGCATCGTTTAAACATTGGGACAAAGTTTCACTGCGGCCTGAGACTTAACATGAGTTTTGCCCCACCTCTTAGCTCTGTTTTAATCATTTAGAAAATCTACCTTGTTGCCAATGCAGGCTTTTTTGTGTTTTAATAAAAAAAATAAAAAATAGTTACATGTCAGTAGTTTTATCCAGTGAAACATCAACTTTCTCTGTAACATCTGTGCTGTAGTGGTAGGTAGATTTACTATGAAAGATGGACGCAATTACTTTTACAATTAATTTGGATTCTTGCTATGAGAAGCAAAAGCCTTGCAGTTCATATTTTTGTTGTAAGTGTTGTATTTCTTAATGTTTGGAGTTTTCCTTTCTCTATTGTTTCATATTTCATCCTACACCAGCTTTAAGCAAGATAATTCAAAAAGCTTATTTAGAAAAAAATGTTAAACCATCATTTTATAATATTGTAATTTCCTTTTCCTACAAATGTCTTCTTTTAACTACACGTGAACCTTCAGGTTGCTCTGAGAAAGGCATTCTGTAAAGACAAAAAGGTACCAAGTTATGACTTGCTCTGTAAACACCTGCCTTTGTAAACCTTTAAAACCAAAATTATTTATAACCTTACAAATGAAAGATATGGAAAACTTACACTTAAGTTTTCTCTTACCCAAATTAATATTTACTATGAAGGAAATGACTTATCTGTAGAATACTGTACATCTTTACTAATAAAAGCTAATTATACTAAGTCTGTGAGCCTGCTGATTTAATTCCCTTAATTTTCCTCACACTCAGTCACGTGAATGTGTTTTGTTAACTCCCTGCTTTCAGGCTGACAGGTACTAATGGTAGGGCAGCTTCAAGGAAAAGGAAAAGGCTGTTTTATATCAACTCTAGAAGTCTGAATAAGTTCAGACTGCTCTAAGAAGGAATAAGGCGAAGGAACAAGAACTACTCTTTACAGATATCTGTACAGTAAAACACAGTTATGTTCCCATATCTCCATCGTAGGTCTTCTCTCCAGTGTCCTTTATGAACGGAAATGCCCAGGCGCTCTCTGCAGCACACGGTTACTGACGTAGACGTAAGCACGAACATATTATACAATTATGTACGAACACACGCACACAGTACCATATATGTATTTCACAGCAATAATAGAGGCTATGATCTTGGGAGTACCAATTCTACATGTTTCAGCCACAGGAGGTGAACAGATATTCTGGGATGTGTATGCTCTGAAATTGTGTGAATCTGTGTCAAACAATTATCAACACAATCTAGTCAGTCAGAAAATGATTCCAACAAAGACATCATAATGGTAGAATTTCACAGTTTCAATCAAATTTGAATGAATTTTGATTGAAGAGGCACACTTACTAAGCCATGCGGCTTAATGGTCATAAAACATTATGCTTTGCCCTGTAATTCCTTCATAGTCATCTACATTTTTACTGAAGAATTGTGGTAAGGGTGGTGAAGGAAATCGCTCACTTTTATCCAATAGGAATCACGCAATCAGCTCCTTTATGATGATCCAAATCCATTTCCCTGTGAATTAAGTATCTAACTCATTTGGCCTCAGTAACTATAATCGCTTTGCCTTTGTATATGAATAGTATGTCAAGAGTTTGATGACTGGGTTGAAGACATGCATCATTATGAAGCTGTAATAATCACTGTTATCACAAGGGAATTACTTTCTCCCTACATCAGTGTTTTGTCACTTCTACAACTATTCTATATAGTTCGGTTATGATGCTTAGTCTTGACAGTTTGAAGGAAATTTCATCAGTCACACTTACTATAAGCTCAGTTCACATCACAGAGGGGGAAGACATAAAAGGAAATGTTCAAGCATTAAGGAAATGCTTTTCGTGGGGTAGGTATGAATGCCAAAGTAATTCATTTGTTTGGTAGATGCTTAAAGAATAACACTTAAAGCTGATCCTGATCATTTCAGATCAGAATTGAATAAATTTAACAAAAAATGACTCATAACATAATAACAATATAAAAACACAATGTACAATGTCTGATCCTCCAACTTGCAGCACAGTGGAATATCAACAGTATGTCCATCACTACTAATATCTTTCCATTGGTATTGATTCTGGGTTACACAGTGAGAAATAGAGGTGGAAGTACTAAGAAGGGATTCGGGTGGGTTCGTGTGGTTTTCTTTCTATGTTTTTTTTTTTTTTTACTGAAGTTGATTTCTGCGTTCTACATGATGCTGATGCTGCGGTTGAGCTCACACTGGGCATTGTTGTTGTTGATGTTGGGGTTGCGGCGGCTCATATTGGGAGTGGGCACGGAGGTCAGGCTGCTGGAATCGTTGGGGCAACCGTGCTGAAGCAATATATCAGCACACTCCTGACTTCCAGCTCGTCGAGCGTAGGACAGTGGCGTCTGGCCACGAGCATCTCGACTTTTTACATCCACACCGTACTGTGGGAGAGAATGGAGGACATGACACATCAGTATTATGATCGACTTAAAAAAATGATCTTTTGTTTTAATCTAACAAAAATAACAGTAATCAAAACGTTCATGAAAATCAAAATCAGCTAGAAAAGTAGAAGTAAGTATTATGCTGGCTGCATATGTCTGTATAGCTTCAAATACGTTCAAATAAGAAATAAGGAAAAAAAAAACAATGAAAGAACCAATAAAATTTGTATGGAGACACAAGTTCAGAGAAGTCAGAAAGAAGAAAGGTTCATATGGACATCCCCAACCCAGGAGATCAGCCTGTGAAAAGGTACGTTTACATATTTCTTGAAAGAAGTCCAAATCTCAGAGGGGAAAACTGTTGAATATCAGCACTCAGAAGTCCTCCCAGTCTTTTTTTTTAAGAAGTTAAAGGGTCATTTCTGTCCTGGTTCTTTTGCATTTCCACTGATGTATAGGTTTTAGAGTAGATTAGGAAAATTAAGTCAACTGAAGTATGTTCCTCCTCCTACCAGTCCTCACCACAGTGGCATCACTGCCCCACTGCTCACAAAACAGTCAGGAAGAGCACTTCAGCTGTAATAAGATAAACTTTTTTGATATTTGCCCTTTGAATGGATTGAGGTAATTTTTGTCCATACTAAAGAATGAAAGCCAATTAAAACAATCATAGATTTAAATCTTTTTGCTTTTGTTTAGTGGTTCCTTATCTGATCTCAACAAATGCATTCTGTAACTTGCTGAAATACCACAGCACTTGATCTTCTCAGCTGATTGAAGTGGCATGACTCACTGTTTAAATGGTGCGTTAACAAACAACACCAAGTGTTCCTGCAATGCATCTAACATTTTACAATTAAAACAGAAGCTCCACTTTTGTTTACTTTGAGTGGGAAATGCACAGTGAAAGTAGCCAAACTACTCCCAATACAGAGATGTTTTTTTTTTTCATAGTAAGCCCTACGACTACAGTATATGTCCACCAAAAGTCATATTAAAAAAAGGGGGGAATATATATGTATAAACTTTGTCTTTCTTAACCATGTCTGCAGATTTGTGACCTGTGCACATAGAATTGCAAGCAATTTCTCTCTTCTTCTTTAACCATATGATTGATTTTCATATGATTTTTTAAAGGAACTGTTACTTTTGTTTCATATATTTCTGTGTTTTCTAAGATTGATTTCAGCATTTTTAAGACTTGGCTACAATCATGCAGATTTGCAACAAGAAACTAGCACATCTGGTAAGGTTAACAAAGAGGTCAACTGGTCCACCCACTCAGCATTTAAAATGTCCATCCCAGTCTGACCACTCCTCTCAAAGCTCAGTAGAGCCGACTCACCCAGATGAGCAGCTGTGTGATGACTACATTGGCCATGGTACACGAGAGGTGCAGCGCGGTGCGTCCGTCTCCATCCCCGTAGGTCTCATTAACCTCTTCCTTGGTGCCATGGGCCAGTAGTAACACAACCAACCGCAGGTCATCCTCTACCACTGCCCGAAGCAGCTGCTGCCCCAGAGGCACATCTGACTGGGGCAGCCCCACCAGGAACAGCTTCTGTTCATATTTGGCTCGGATCCAGCGCTCCTTCTCCTCCCTGGAGAGAAACAACAGACATGCTACAGGCCACGCAGGATGGAACATGGAGAACATGCTATGAACAATTTCACACCTTGGTTAAAGAACTTTCCAAATAATTTAGAGGCTGTGATTTAAAGGGAAAGTAATGTACAAAAGCTGGAGTGTAGACACACAAGGGAAACATTACAGTAATTGGCCTATGAGACTCACTGGAGTATAGTGACATTTCTAAATTATTAGAGCTCAAGAAAGTGACTTCACTATCACAGTGGGAAATAATACAGAAAGATAGGCTGGAGAGATGAGAGAATGCCAAAGGGTGTGACGCTTTGGGCAATATTCCAGTTTCTAGTGATTATGGTCGTCGGTATGACGGTTAGAGCCTGGCCGGCTTTCTAAAGGTTACACATCTTTAACAGTATGTCTGCTGTGGACAATACTGGAAGGCGGGGGACGTATTTTTATCAGTGCTGTCGGCTGTCAGTCTGAACTGGTGAATCCCCTCCACAAAAGAGGCAGTATGTCTCTGAGCCCCGGTCTCCCTTGGGGTGGCTGGGCCCTGAGTCAGATCGATGGGGCTGAATGGCAGCCAGAAAGGGACGATGGGATGTGGGGCTCCTTCACTCCAGCCTGCAGCAGAGAATGGAATCTTAGGGAAGGCTCCATCCTCTATCACCAGGCAGAATTCTATCTATTGCTCTCCATCTTGACCTCCAGTTTCATTCTCTGCCCACATACAAACTGTCCAAATCAGAAAGAAAGAGAAATCAATATCAATATGTGAATGACTGAGCATGCCCAGTGTGGTACTAACCCGGTGACCCTGTCAGTCGGTGTGATAAGGGGAGCAGAAAGAGTCTGTTGTTTGGATCTGTGAGTGAGTGACAGAGAGGAGAAGGTTCGTATGGATAAGTTAAAGCAGCAACGCTGGCTGGAGTGACAAGACCCTCGTGGGACCCTTTATCAACGGACCAAAGCTGAGCAGCATGTACAACCTGACAGCCTAACTCTATTCAAGTGTATTTCATCGTAATATTGATGAAAACAAGCTCTGGCAGCCTGCTTTATTACCAAAATTAACCTTTTAGATGAACAATGAAACATTTCATGTATATCAGGCCGGTTAATCCAAAAGATAGATGAGGTAATAATAGTAATAAACTTTTACTTTCTCTGGTTTGAAGCCAACCATCTCTGAGATTTGCCCCAAGATTTGTGGCACACAAAGTGTTGTGACAATTGCGTCTTCATTTCTGAATACCTACATGTTTCAATCAAGAACACAGCCAAAAATATTCTTATCTTTTTATGTTCTGTCCTACCTTTTCCAGTACAACCTAAAATCCTCAAATACAGCTCACAAATTAACTGTTTTGTTTCTCAAGTACTGGGTGCTGTAATTTACCAAATAAGCAGATAACAATAGCTGTATTTTAGTGACTTGTTTTCAGCTGCAAATTAATACACATTTGGTTTAATAGAGAATTTACAGCTAGAGAACAAAGCATGATGTCTTAATGTAAAATATAGCACAGAATTCATCATAATGGATTAATATGTCACAAATTATAACAGTTTAGTTGCAATTTGTGAAAGTTTCTGATATATTTTGGACATTAAAAATAAGTATATAGGGGACAAAAAAAATGCCACAATAAGGCAATAAATAAATATATTCAGAAGTACAGAATAAAATACAGTGTGTAGATTTATAAATATTTTCGCATTTATCTGTGCTTTTAATTAATTATTCTTAGGTTTCTACATTAATTTGTATATTTCCAAATTCATTTATGTATTTCTTTATGTATCTGTTTAACCAGGCCCACATTTAGTTGCTTTATGCATTTAATGAGTTCTGCATTTACATTATTGGGCATCTTTGTATTAATTTCTATGTTTAATTGTATATTTCTAAATGCATTAAATATACCTGGAGTATTTATTTACAGCATTTTATTTATTTCTGATAAAGGTATTTTTGGTATGCCATATGATCGGTGGCACTGAATAAAACAAAAACAACACAGAAAACCGATGTAAGAAAGAAAAGATTAATTCACAAAATATGACCTCTCATAAAACATTTTATTGTGTTTTTAAATGTTATGATTATGTGTCTGGTGGTTACATGTGAAATGTCGACATGAAGTGTAATTCATCTACAAATGTTCACATTGTGCAGTGAAAAATGTTTATGTATTTATTTATTTTCATATTTTTTGGGTGGGGGTGTTATCCTACTATTCTACTTCCATTATTCTACTTGTTATAAAGCAGGTGCATGTTTATTTGTTTATATTTGCTATTGACTTGAATAATTTTGTATGGAAAATGCTGCATAACTGTGAGCACCCTTGAACTTTGTCTATGACCATGTGATAAGATGTAAACATGAAGGTTTTAACATTATTTACTATTTTATAAACTAAGCAATTGGTGGAAAAGTTTGTTATATTGTGAGTTATTATAAAGCAAAGTAAATTCCACTGCCTCTAGCACTACATGACAGCACCTGGGTCCAACCGGACTCACAGCAGTCTGACCGCCACTTAATTATGACGTCCCATCTTGTTTGAATTCTTGCTTGTGTTGTTCTTACTCTCAAATGTAAGTCGCTTTGGATAAAAGCATCTGCTAAATGACCGTAGAATAGAATAAATTTAATTGTAAATGGAAAGCATTCCCCATTCAGCAAATACACTTCAAGATAAATCAGCTCTCTCTACTAGTCAGACCTTTTAGTTGTACAGATTAAATGGACGTAGCCCAAACATTTGAGCTGAGAATTAATGCCCTAACTGACTGAGGCAATATCTGTAACTTTAAGGTAACGTTAGCTGCTGAAGAATGAACACGTGTATTAACTTGTGTTTTAGTGCAACTAAGAAAACGGAATAAAGTTTGGTATTTTTTAGAATATGAACTGCACATGAATAGAAAATATTTCCAGCAACACCTGTTTCCAGAGACAAAGTTCTAAACAATGTAAAATAAAATAAAAAAAAAAGTCTGTATCAGTGCCAAAAGAGTGGCACTGAAGAAAAAAGCATTAATTTTACAGTAATATCTTGAAATGAGAGTATGACCTAAATGGTCTGCAGCAAGACTAAAGATAGATAACAAAATATATTTCATTTGGGTCAACCTGCCCTTCAAGAGTATCTCCAAAAGGAAATTTTCAATCATAACTGCCAGTGTAAGCATTAGTAACCAGCTCAACATTAATCACTCCTCTTTATCTGCTATATATACACCTTAGCAGCCAGGTGCCAAGGCTAGGAGCTTACCACAGACAGCAGCCATTTTCAGACTCATATGTTACCTGCCAGGTTCACTTTACAGAGCAGCCCATCTTGCAATGAGGAGCCTGGCACCCGCCCCAACTACAGGAGCAAAGGAAGTGATGGAAGAGGGCCAAGTCTTCATCATCACTCGAGCTGAGATTGATTGACTGCAAAAACACCCTCGGAGGCTCATAAAGCAACTTAACCTGCATCTTAAAATAGTTCTACAGCTCTTGCACTGATAAGCATATGGGCACATCTTCTTTTCAGTATGACCTGAAAAGAAAACGTGGAGAAAGTCCTTCCACCCACTACACTAAAAGTAAAGCTTTTCTTAAGGATGAAGGTATTATGTGAACAACAATGCAGCCCTAATAGCAGGCAATTGCAGTTGCTTGGAGTTTTATGGTGTAAGACCTCCATCAATCCCTGCTCAGTCATTATGTGTGGACAAGCCTGTTAGCAAATCAATTGTCCTATGAACCAGTGGACCTCTAAGAACAGGAAGGGGCCGTCCTGCCCCTCCATCATTATTTCCGGTAAACCCTTTGAAAGAAAGTTAGTTTTCTTAAATCTTTAAGACTGTCTGAAAACTTTACATCTGACTATAATCCTTAGGGCAAAAGCCAAAACTTCAACAAAACAAAACACGAAACATGGTTAAAAACTGGCAGTAAGAGCTGTATTCCAAAGTTTCCTTTGGAAAACTCAACCACGAACAAGACGCTGAATCTGTAGAGTCCAGTGAATTGATATGAGCTAAATGAGGCAGAAAGTTAGCACCAAGATGAGAAACAAAAAGGCTGAGAAGAGCCATTAAGAAGACGTCAACATCTCATAAAGGAGCCTTGAGGACACTTTGTTAGCCTTCGCTACAAAATCAGCCCCAAATGCCTGCAGGAAAAGGCCTTATTCACTGCTGATGCTGAGCTTTAAATTCAGCAAATTCACGGCTCTTTCTAGATGGTTGATCCAAAAAAACAGAAGCAAAAGCAGCCAAGCCAAGGCTTTTAGAAAAATTCCCAGCTGCTGCCACTTGAAAGACAGTGTGAAAGGAAGTGAAATGGTAATCCCGCCTCTGTCTTTTGTTTAAAAAAGAACAACAATCCAAACAGAGGTAGGGTTTAGACAGTCTGGGTGGGGGGGGGGAGGAAACTGAGACCCTTGAAAAGGACACTTCCTCACCACAGGAGGAAGAAAAATAAAATCAGCAGATTTAGCATGTCAAAGCCAGGGGCAGAGAAGGAAGGGAGGTGGAGAAGGGAAAGGAGAGTGAATTTTCACAGTATGGGGGGGAAATTTAGGAAATTAAACTGATGGCTGCTGCCATAGACGCAAACACAAACAGCCATAAGTTTCTAAACTCATAGTCACCACTTTCCCCACCCAAGCTTAAACACATACTTGTTCTAAATTTCTGTGTTGCTTAGGGGATGGAGGGGAGCTTTACGTTCCCAATAAAAATGCCTCTGCCTCTTTTTTTTTTTCCTACTAAAACCAAACTGTTTTGTCACAAGCTCCCTCCACCCGCCAGCTATCTCACAGCATAATCATTGATTAACTTTTCTTTCACTGACTTTGATGTGAGTGAAATTCTGGGCAAACATCAAAACACTCCCAGAGTTTAAAGTGGAAATGGGATTCCTGTCTGAAGCTGGTGTCCCCTTTCATTTGCCTATGCAGAGCCAGCCAGGATAAAAGCAGCCTTAACAGTAGAGAAAGGCCTCCTTTATAATTCTATTAGAGCTCTGTCCCTCTAGCTCTCTGTTGAGCAATGGATTCTGACCCTGACTTAATTAAGTGGCAAATGGCAGAATGATTCTCCTAAACCCAGCCCATGGAGTCAAGAACACATGACTGAATTCAAATAAAGAGAGACAAACAAGGATAATTAGTCAAGCCTGAAAGACAAAAGCGAACAGGAATTTATATGAAGGGAAGGGAAACTGAGACGGAGGAGGCGGGGCTAGCTGTGGAGGAGCCACAGAATGACCAATCTGACCGCCTGCAATAAAGGTGCATCGGTCCATAGGAAGAGAAGGATGTTCGTCCCACCACTCGCCCATCTTTCAAACACACACTGAGTCCTTCACTATCAAAGCTTCTTAAGCTCCTCCTACTCTTCCATGAGCATCCATATTCACTGTGGATACATCAAATAGAATCACTGAGGGGGAGAAATAGTGGAGGGAGGGATGTTGGGGTTTGACCAGCCTGAACAGACTTCACAGTGGGGGTGGGCGACTTGTGATTCCCATGCAGCCAGCGGCTTCACTTCCACAAACCGCGGGGAGGGAAGAGCAGAGTGAGGAAGAGGGACAACAGCAAAAAAGACAGAGAGGGGGCTGAGAGGGGAATGGCCGAGATGAAGAAAAAAAAAAAAAAAAAAAAGAAGAAGCAAACACAACAGGGAGAGAAAACTGGGCCCCAAAGCATCAAAGGTTGCTAAGGGCGAGAAATGAAGGAGGAACACAGTAAACGCCACAGCAAGAGTGCTAAATAAGGCCTCGTATAGTCCAACGGGTTACAGTGCAGACTTGCTTTGCTCTGTCCTGAGAATAACAGCTCCAAAAGAACGAAGACAAATATTTTTACAAGTGGAATAGATCTCTTTTCTCTTTTCCAGAATGTGGTCTGAACAGATGACCAGAAATAAAAAGGTTGTTGAGCGCTATAGAGAGGCTGGTAAGAGAGCATCTGGGTGCTATAGGCAGGCAGAGGGATGAGCTGAATATATTGTGACATTAATGAGGTTGTCAGACTCCCCATGATGGAGTGGCTGTGTTTTTGTGCCAGCAAGACTAACACCCTTTAAATGCTCATGCTGTTAACCCCTGCTGAACCCTCGCCTTCATACAAAGCTGAGGGGACGATAACACATGGCCCGCTTAAGTGTGCAGTCAGCTTTACAAAGGGCAAATTTTTATCTTCACATTTTATCATTTATCTGATCTTCATCCCCAGCAATACTTATACTAAATAACATTGCTACGCCAGCTATAACGGAGAAAACTTTCCTCTACATCTTTCTGGCCATGAGACCTGGTGGCATGTGGGCAATTAGCGACTGACGTACAACGTCTCCCACACAGGGCTAATTACTGACCTGTGGGTTTCATTTGGAGAGAGAAAGTAGAGAGGACATGGGATGATGCAGTCATTCATTTATCTTAATTAATTACTCTTCTTCCACCAGGGTTTCTAGCAAAGTCGACTGCTATTAAAATCTCTTTGGAGAGCTTGTGTTCCAGCACTGCTAACCTGTGAGTCACCTGGATCTTTGTTCGTGTTTTGGGGATGTATGTGAAGGACAGAGGCCAATGTTGAAAAGTCTTATGGCCACAGCAATGATTTTTGTAAAGAGCAACAAACAGCCGGAGAGGACGACACCAGTGTCGGCTGTGATAGGGTTAAACCAGGCAGCGGGGGCCAGGTTTGGAGAGGTTAGTGGTGTGATTCATTTTTATTACCACGCAGCCCCTGCAGGCGGCAGGAGTGGCAAATTATTTCTGAAACAAAGTGGAGGGCTCTCATCAGAGCTATTACCCGCCTGTGGCCGAAGGCGGCATGGAGCCTGCAGAGGGTGACACTGAGAGGCCCCCGTCAGTGAGGGATAGCCGTCCACATCCGTCCACGCTCCAGGACATCTCCCCCAAAATGAGAACTGGTGTCCCTGCATCTGTGTGTGTTTCATTTTGTGCATGTGTGCAAGAGGAAGAAAAGGGTAAAGCTAGCAGTAGGACCTCTCCCACAACATCCGTCAAAATAATCTGTACTGTTTTCTATCACAAACATGCCAAGTAATTAGAGGTGATGTGCAAAACACGACAACTCCCAGGTGCTAATTAAAAGAAAAAACTCCCCTGCAATATGCTGACTGCACAGATCAGCAACAATGAAGAGTTCCCACAAGTTTATCATTCCAGATTTAACTCTAGCCTGGCAGCATGTGCTTTTAATGCATTGGCACCAGACAACCTTAATGAATGGGTTTAATACTGTAAGTAATTGCTTTATTGGTTAAGCAATCTGCAAGTACTTATCAGTTTAAGGCATTAAGAACAACCTGCAAGATGCCAGGCAATGAAAAATGTCTTGGGCTGGATTGCCTCACTTCTTACATTTAGGGGAAAAAAAGGAAGAAAAATTAAAAATTTATTATAACTCAACACTGAACACTAAAACTGTGGGCTTTATGTCTTTATGTTAAATAAAAAGGAATGTGTCAAAAGCGTGTCATGAGCACTTTAAGAAATAAGTGTAAAATGCATGTGTAAAAACAGGTGATCATGTGACATTGGTGCATATAAATGCATATAAACACTGCTTCTATGGTGATGTCTGTAATGTTTATCTGTAAATTCATTGCTGAGCTGATCTGCATATGTCAAATCTATATATTGTGTTCTTATTATCCAGAATATGATAAGTTAAACCAATCTTGTGGATGAGTGCCTTTAAACTTAAATCTTGAAAATTCAAAGGGGTAAAACTAGTCTTGCAAGAGACATTCAATCACACATTGAGCTGATATGCAGGTAGTTACTGAATCGTTTAGATTAGGTGTCACTAATGTTTAGTGGGATTCAGCAGCCATATACTGCCTGCCTTTGCCATCACCAAGCTGCTTCATGTCAACAGAGTGACACAATTAAAACTTGCATATGTGCAAGTTAAGAGAAGTGAGCACAGGAAAAGCCAGCTTTTCATGGCAGAAAGAAAAAAATGAGACAAAATCCCATTATATCAGTCAGATTTAATTCACACAACAATCTTACATCAATTTTATCAGCAAGAACAACGTCAGCATTTTACTACCCAGTGGCCATGTCTGATATTTTAACTGATGCTTTTGGTCGAAAGATTAGTTATCCTTCAAATGAGATTTATTGTTTGACAGTGAAAGCTAATGGAGATGTTGCTGCAGGACAAGATCTGATTTTTTTTTATTTTTTAACAAGATCGGATTTTTAAGACAGTGAAGAACCTTCCTGCTCGAGGCGACGTGGGACTGACAGTGGTAGGGAGAAGAACCAACATCGATAATCTTTCATCAAGTCCACAGTGGAGCACTTCAGCACAGATACCATTCAATAAACAACTGTAGGCCATCATTCAGGTCTGAACTGGCAAGAGAGCAAAGGATATTTCAGAAGTAAAATTGGGAGCAGCTGTTTGTTGAATGAATGGCATCTTTAGTGGAGAGTTAATCTGGTCTCAGTATGTTTACAAGCATGCTTCTGTCACTGGTAGTGATTTTGTGTAGTTCTCCTCACACACTTGGACTTTCGCAATCAAGTGAGGCATTTGTTATTTATTTATTATTTTTTCTGTTTAAAAGAGAACAAAGTTTGACACTTATATTCCAAAATTGTAATTATCTATACAATAAGTTGAAATATACTGGAATACACGTTTAGAAAAAGTTGCCTAAAAATGATTATCAAAAGAATGAATAAGTACATAAACAAGAAAGTAGTTAATGGGCTAATTTGCATATTTATTTATATAATAATTTCTTTGAGTTTTTTTTTTTACTTATTACTTTATCTTAGCCCAGACGATGATCCTACTTTAACTGTTGTTGCTACCTGCACTTAAAAACTAATTGGTATCTGTTTGGTTTCTGTTTACTAAGACTACTACTATCTCCTAAGATACCATAATACAACATATATTCTGATGTAAATAAATTATAATTAATTTAAGACATAAATGATTAATTGGTTATGACTTTATGACAAATCCACTGATTCTCCTGGCTGTAATCCCAATGAATATCAGCAACACATGCTTCAGCACTGAATATATTTTAAGTGAGGCAACATCTATTGAATCAAAATTTGAACCTGGCAACTTGCTCTTTTTTGCTTACAAATTAACATAAGAAAACATAAAAAGGCCTGCTGCTTTTGGTGTAAGAATTAATGTGATGTGCACCTGTCCAGATACACACTCTATCCAAATACACATGCTATACCTGCAACAGCACAAGCAGAAGAGGCTTCAAATCAAATCAAAAGAAAGAAACAAGCTTTGTTCCCATTTCAACAGAAGATGATTAGATACCACCATACCACCAGCAGGAACCTGCAGACAGTCTCTGCCATGGCAGACCTAGTGAAGGCCCTATGTGACGGATATACAACAGCGTAGTTTAGCACCCGAGGGCCTGGGTCTTGGGGTGGAGATTAGCCATCACCGTGTGCTTAATTACCAGCGCAGCTACACAACAGGTCATTAGTCAAACTAGGTTGGTAGGTCTCACCTGCCCCCGAGAGATAAAACCCATTCATCCAATCAGATGAAGATACTTCAGACGAAAGGGAACTCCGGATGAGGGCAAGGGGAGCATGAAAGAATTATTTAGTGAAGATGTAAAGAGTCTTCTCTTCAAAAGTAAAACGTGTTCCACTTATTTACTGAGAGTTCCGATCTCTGGTTTTCCACTGAACTTCCACTGACTTGCACAAACCAAAAGTTTGAAGATGTGGAGTCAATCCCCTCTTGATTAGCACTTACATGTTGAATGACAACCTTGACACGTCAGAACATTTATCAGGTAAGTGCAACACATGCCACACCTTTTAGAAATTGTAGGGACACACACACAAGACATTACTGTGGTGGAAATGGCAGATATTATAAAACTGAGAATGTACTGCAGGAGATTGCCTATGATATAACAAATTTTTTTGTGATCAGTGTGTACAGGATGAGCTGATTCCCAGATATAAAACAATGTTTTTGGCTCAGTAGACTGACATTTATGGACCCCTGGTGATTCTTATGGAGCATTTTGTGGTGTGAGCTGCCTCTGCTGTGATGTGGGTGGCTAATAAATGGCAGCTAATGGAGAGAAGAGAGCGCTGCCTTCTCATTCTATAATCTCTGCATGCTTCATTAAGCAGCACCTTTATTTGCAGAAATGTGCTAACCTGCTACTGTCGCTCCCTGGCTTGGTGTATCCCTCCAGATTGCCTTCCCACACGCTGTTGGCCATTGCGTTGCCGATGGCGGTCATCACCATGCTGAGCTCCACCGGCCAGTCATCGAGGTCCAGAGAGCGCACGCGAGACAAGTGAGTCCCCAGGTTCCTGTGGATACCTGAACACTCAATGCACATCAAGGCACCCAGGTTCAGACTGGCCCAGTCTGGATCTGCATGGCAGAGGGAAGACAGGAATAACTTTTACAAGAGTTTTAAGAATCTCTTTTTTTATTGGGGGGAGGGCATGAGTCTTAAAGCTTTTAAAAAACAGATTAAGATGCAATTCCTGCTAAATACTGGCTTTATTACCATCAGTCAGAGGGAAACTGGTATTATGAGTGTGCCATTTTCTCTGACTAAATAGCACAAGTTTCATACCATTGCTGTGCCTCTGATTGTTGTCTAATTCAAACATAGTTGCTGCCTAAATATTACTTCTTCTTAAAAGTTACAGATCCACAAGAGCTAGGTCATAATGGAAGACAGATTAAGCAAGTAAAGATATTCTGCTCTTAATATCACAACATGGTTTCCCACAAAAAGAATAAGAAAAACTGTAAAAGTATCTTTTACTTTTCCCAATTACTTCAGTCTGTTATGTTACCTTTTTGTTCAAATATTCTCTAGCTACAAAGTTCCAAAAATTAGACAAAAAATAAAACAAAATAAAATAAACCTTTTGAACCTCCTCCTGGGTTTGATGACATTCTCATCAAACACATTTATATTTATGATGGTAATGTCAAATACAAATATATGTTCAACAGCGACTGTTTCGGTATGCCTCAGAATGGTGGTGGTGGGACTAAAATGAAGCCTTTCAGAAGGTGAAGAGTTTATTTGATTGTTTTTTTTCTGTCATAGCTTGTTAATTTAATTGTAGTAGCTTTAAGAAGCACATCTCCCCCATACAAAAATGTGGGAACACCTCGTTAGAGGCAAATGTTATGGTATAAGTCATATCCAACATTTTAAGGTATGCTAACATAAAAGAAAAAACAAATTCAATGCAGATATGCTGTATTTACTAATAACATACACCAGCTTATATTAGATTTTTCTTTCATGAGCATGCAAGGTTATTTAACAAGCTAGAAAGAATGACATATTCTCTTACTGCATCTTGGATTAGGTGAAGCAGAACAGCCAAATACAAACAGAGTCAACACTTGAAGTATTTTGTAAATGAATGTACTTAATGGTGTATATTTACCATGGCTGTGCCAGCTTTTCTAGCTGATGTAAATCCTCAAAGAGGAGCTTTTTCTTTAACCAGCTGTAACTGCAGGGTTTTTGTAATTCCTTGAAGGAACTAGTTAACGTTTGTTTATAACTCTAATTCTTGGATTATAAAGGACATTATTGGTTTTAAGATAATTCTTACGGCTTGTCATTTATGCAAAGTTCTACTCACTGGGTGCATCGCAGTCCACACAGAAGCTGTTCCCCCTCACATTGCGTATGGACTGAATGGCCATTGCATCACTTTGGCTGCCTAACCGAGACTGTGAGAAATGAAGCAGAGAAGAAGCCAACAGGAACTAATTATTTCAGTGTCGAGTAACAGAAGGCAAACAATTACAGCTGGACTCAAATCATGAGCAACTTGTGTGGAGGGGAAGAGCAGAGGTTCTTTAAAATCTTAGGAGGAAACTGATGCAGAGAAAATATGAATATGAAAATGAGGCTGTGTCTCCCCAGCATGCTGACACAAGCCGTGTTCGTTCTCTGATGTCTGTCAGTTCTAATAAGAGATCCCCCACACTGCGGAGCACCTGTCTGACAACCTCCCACATGTGACAGCTTGAAGAGGGTGAAGAAGAGAGGGGATGGAGCAATAAAGGGGGAATTAAGGGGAAAATAAGAGTGCAGCAGAATTGTAGGATGATGACGATGCTTTGATAAGATTACATCAGCCCATCCTGCCCAGTTCTTTTAATACTTCCATGAGCTGCTATACCTTGTTCTTTATACTCTCACAGGACTGCAGGCTGGCAAAGATTTGGCTCTCTATTGCTTGAACCCACAGCTCCCTCTCCTCGTATGTAGATGCTTCAAAGTTCCACGTCTGACCCGTCAGTGACACAATGGTGAACTCGAAGGAATCTTCTTGTTCTGGAAAACAAAAATAAACTAGATTTTAGTGCTCAACCCAAAAAAGAAAGGGACTGCTTTAGTGTTGTTTCACTGCACAGAGAAGATTCTTTGCAATGCGTGATTTGTGTACAGAGGTAGTAGATCCAGGCTTCTTTGTCAGCACCTGCCACCACAGTAACAAAAAGTGACATACATGTTGGTTGTACCCGGTTGTACCATCTGACTGCATGAGCCACACAGCTTAGCAACTGACATCAGGCACAAATCCATAACCTAGTAGGCTTTGGTTATATTCAGATGCGGTGTCTGTTATTTTGATTAGTTGAAGTTTAGATACAAATAACTGTAAAAGAACAATAAAATGTAAAAGGAAAACAACAAGTTTAAATTTTTTTTCAGTATTCAAGTATGCATTCTTGTAAAGCATAAACTTCTTTACAGATTTATTTGGATAAACAAATGAATATTTGGTATATTTTCCATTGATAGTGAATAATATACAAACAGATTAAAAGGTAAGTATGAGAAGTTACAAAGTGCAGGTCTTCCTTTAACCTACATTTGTGTCCCAGCTGTTTCCCCATTTCAACAACTTGACTAGTATTGAAATGTGTAGATCGGTTTAGTCAGAAACCATGATCTAATGGCCTTAATCTGCACTTACTTTCTCAATAAATGGTGTAATTATAAGTTTGATAACAATATGATATATCAGTTCCATGGATAATCATATGCTGTATAGATGTAAATCCATTTATTGTTATGCCACTGTTAAATATGCTGATAAAATGTGTTACAATAAAGAAAATCAGATGAGCAATCAGTGTATGTGGTGTTAGAGACAGGAGCTAAAATGTGTGTTTTAGTAAACAAGCAAAGCTATAGCAATAATAGGAATCTTTCTCTCATTTATTTTTTCAGAAGATTCAAGATGGGGATTAATGACACATCTTAACTAATCCAAAATAATCATTTACTTCTTTCTGTATCTTTTTTTTCACTATGAAAAAATCCTGTCTTCTAATTAATTTTATTCTTCGTCACATTTTTTCCCTTTTTGACGACATACAAACATATAACTGACATTGAACATTGCTAATTAGGCTCTTTTTTACATTGATAATCAATGTTTTAAGTAAGATTTATGAAAATGTCACCTGACGTTTCAAATGAAAAGGTCTGACATAACATATGCTCAAACACATGCTGTAATGCCTCGGCTGTTCAGAAACAATTCATTAAGTCTGTACAGTGCAATCTAATTCGTGTTACATGTCTTGTCTCTGCACATGCTTGAGCTCATTGTCAAATGATTTGTAATTACCTAATTATGTCTATGCAAATAGTATTCTCATTTGCATAAAGCATGATGGGAAGACTGGAGGCAAACAGACACAAGCAGGATGTGTTTTTCTATGCTCTACGTTTCTATGTTGATCCAATTTTTCTCTGGACTTACCTCTTCCGATGTGCTAGGCACTGTGTTTTAATGCACAAAGTGCTGATATAATTAATCACTGAGAACTTAAAAAGCTCAAGTTTATTCTCACCGCAAACCAATTAGGCATTTGGTGTATGCGATGTTCGATAAGCACTGTATGAGTTAAAAAGATCACAATATCATAAGGACTGAGACAAATCATCCAATTAAAGACATTACAGCACTATCTGCAAATCAATGCACCCTCTTTGCTGAGAAACACAGTTGTATGCTGCTAAATGACAGATGTGCGATGGATGCCACTAATGTTGCAGTCCCTGTGCTGCAGCAGAGGGCCATCTCTTCAGGGGGAAAGCAATAATCCAATTAGCCTGACACCGACTTCAATTATCTGATTTAGTTTGTGGAATCGACTCCAGGTCACAGAGCATCAATAAAGACTTGGAAACCTCTTTATTTAGACTTACAGCAAAAAAAGTCTGTATATGGGCTTGATATTTTACAGCACTGGTGGGAGTAGAGCAGAAGAGTTAGACAGAATAGGGATACTATAAAACCTTAGATGGAGCAACAAAAAATATATATATAAAAAAAAGGAATAACTGTGATATGCATAATCAAATTCCATTTTTTATTGTCAAATACACCTTCAGGTACAATAACTAATGGATTTGATTAGAATTTGTTATTTCAAATATTGTTGTACTCGTGCTCTCATCATTTTAAAAAACCTGAACAAAGCTAATTATTCTGTTGGCTGCCCAGGCAATAAATTGGAGGCATTAAAACACTTTCATTATGGAGATTAAAAAAGCAATGGATGGCTGGTTTCTTAAACTGATGAGTATACAAGGGAAAACAAAGCTAGTTCTCCATGCATAGCAGTGAACATGTGAAACATACCAAAGCCAGTGAGGTAACACAGGACTGCAGAGCTACAAGCAATACACATATTTCATACAGCTCCTGTGCACTGACAGTACTATTTAATAGCATCCACAATATGGAAATTCAGCTCCATGTCAGGATGAGGTAAAGGTGTTTGTCTCATAAACAGTAAATCTGACCATGAACAAAGCGTCAAAGTTATTGCTGCCATCTCACAGGCACCTGCAATGATGAGCATGTAAGAGGGCCATTAATGCTTCTGCTATCATTCAGCTGTTGCAGTTAGCGCATGGTCAGCGGAGAAATGATCACCTTGTCACATTAACATAACCATTAACCTCCTGACCACATCTACACGAGTCTGCGATCAACAAGTTCTTGCCAATTAGAAATAAATTAACACAGCTCTGCCAGTGGGCGGACAAGGAACACAATTTAAAGCCAGCGGAGACGCCAAGTGTGAAGAATGAGCAAAATATGATTTTCTTTAATTAACGTAGCATAATAAAAAGGAAATTGCAATGTAATGGCCATAGAGCTACAAAAAGGAAGGAGCAGATTAAGATACACATTTCCGTCCAACATTTACATGGATCATAAAGCCTTTCAAGATCTTCTCAGTTACACGTGCTGTTCATCTGCTCTTTGATAGCTTCTTACAGCAACACATCAGTGTTTTAATTGCGCAACTGCTTTTTTTTCAAGATACAAAACCCTTTCAAAATAAGATTTTCAATATTTAATAGCAGTGGTGAAGACAGAATATTTAATAAAAGATCTTCTTTTTGTACTTGGAGCATGGGACTTGACTTTTTCTGTTGTGCTGAGTGACTTTGTAAATCTTTTGTTGAGGCTACATTTCTGGATTTTCGCATTATTAGCTCATTTCTACTCTCAACGTTTAGGATGATTATATTTTAGTGGAAACTATTAAAGTAAGTTTTCAACACTTAAACAGGAAACTATCTGGCATATCAAAAGTGAAAATAAAAAACTGAATGATAATAAAAAAAGAAGAAAATTAATAATTGGGTTTAAATGATCTCATGATCCCACATTATAGCACAATTCAATGACAGGGTTTTTTTACAGAAACATTGAAACATCAGAAAATAAGAAGCATAAGTTTTAATTAAAAACAAAGGATAAAGGAAAAAGAACAGTATTAAAACAGGATCAGGTATTTCAGCTTATCTGAAGCTTTCTGGGAGTTTGTTCTGGGAGCATAGAAGCTGAATGCAGCTTCTCCATGTCTGGTTCTAAATCTGGGAACTGATAAGAGACCGGATCCAGATGATGAGGGTTCTGGTAGGTTCATACTGGGTCTAGAGGTCACTGATGTATTTTGGTCCTAAACCATTCAGACCTTTATAGACCAGTGAAAGAAATTTAAAGTCTATCTTTATCAGATAGGCAGCCAGTGTAAAGACCTCAGAGCTGGACTGATGTGGTCCACTTTCTTGGTCTTAGTGAGGACTTGAGCAGCAGAGTTCTGAATAAGCTGCAGGTGTCTGATTTTTTTAGACAAACCTGTAAAAACATGGTTACAATAACCCAGCTGACTAAAGATGAAAGCATGGTCTAGTTCTTCCAGGTCCTGCTGAGACATCAGGTTTTTCACCCTTGATATATTCTTCAGGTGACAGTAGGCTGACTTTGTGATTCCCTTAATGTGTTTTTCAAAATTTAGGTCTGAGTCCATCAATTCACTCAGATCTCTGGCCTGGTTGGTGGTTTTTAGGTGTACAGGGTGAAGCTCTGTAAGAGCAAAATGCAACTTTGTGTAATGGCACTAAAGCTGTAATAGTGTAATGCATAATTACTATGATACTTGAAGTGCATTTAAGTAATAATACAGCTGTACCTTAACTTACTTTCTATTGATTTAATATAGTACTGTAATGGTACTGTTACATGGTATAGAAGTACATCTCCCCCCACTGATTGGCTGTCAGTGAAAGTATTTGTTGGACCTTAAAATCAAGCTGGAACCTGAGAGAGGAGCGGCTGACCTGAGGACGGCGATTCCTCTTTTGCTGTTCAAGGGCAGCAGATGCTCCGCAGAGGACCTGTGGACCAGATTAGCACCTCAGGGGTTTGATGCAGAGCCCAGCTGTGCTGTCTATAAGGCAGACTACAACACAGCACCAACTCTGTCTAAACCTCCCAAAGGCCTCTGGAGACCAGTGTGACGAACCCTTTGAAAGGACTTAGCAAACAGCTCCTCACCTTGAGGACTCTGTATTTGATGCATTTGTGAACGCTTGGCTGAAACGGTGACGAGGTGCAGAGGTACACAAGGTGAGCTATTGTTTTTGTGTGCAGGATGTGCTGTATTGTGTCGTATGCATGCATCAGGCAGTCACTTAAAGAAGTGCTTGCCGTTCCTGTGAATTAACGAGCAGTTGGGAAGAACAGGCCAAGGCGGAGCCATCTGTAAATGTCACAGGCACTGCTTGCTCATTTTACACATCATTAAAGCCAATATTCCTAACCTGTATCAGAGCAATCAGGAGCAGGCCATTACTGCGACAGGGGCCCCCGGGGGAACCACGACCAAACTCAGAGAGAAAAGAGCAGTGAGGAAGAGAAAGATAGAGCACACTCTCTAACCAACACACATATACACATACACTTCTGCACACTTTTACATGCACAAGCTCAAACAAGCAAGAAGCACACCTTCCAACAATGAACTAACACATGAAATCAACACAGTATCACTAGCCTAATAGCTAATGCATTTAACAACAGAGCAGAATGAAAACAGGGCCAATTATACAAGTATCTGTGGGCAGTGTATATGGAGCCCAAATGAGAATCTTGTTATTCCTTTCCCTCCATACTGTTGCTGCGCTCAGAAAGCTAAGCCATTACAAGAGTGGAAGCTCCAGGGACAGCTTTCGGAAATGAGAGCAAGTCTGGGAGTGACAAAACAAAGTATTGAGATAAACATCCACCATTAGCACAGGCAGTTAAACCTCCATTTCCTAATCCTCAGCTGGACTCCAGAGGATATTAACCCTTAGCTTACTAAGGTACAGGACAATAAGATACTGGATTAAGCTGGAATCTCAATGCAAACCGGAAATGAATAATTGATGCACATTATTTTTCTACTGACCTAAACCTAATGAACTATTTAAATACAGCAGGGTCAATAAAAAAAAAAAACTATAAAATGAATCTGAGATCAGTAACCATGCAATAAGTTTTTGTAATGAATTTCTGAAAAAAATTAAACTGATACATTGTGAGATCAACATGAGGTAAAGAATATCTCTGGTGGGCTGATAAGTTGTGCAAAATGATTATGGTAAGACAATCAGATTTTTACATGAGTATTTTTTTTGTCCATTTTTGTTTGAATACATAACTTTTATTTTGTAAGTAATTGTAAAAGTGTTTCAGAAAAAAAAAAAAAAGTTTTGTAAGCAATACAGTTTTATTGCGCTTGCTTAATATAGTTGCTTGATATAGTATTTCAGCTGTTCGGTCGCTCCAGGACTCTGCTGAAATAAGCAAAGCTCTCTAAGATATGCTGCAAAAGCTGCTGCACAACTTGAATATATTACTTAGCATTAATAGTACCTTCCAAAATGTGCAAGTTAATCAAGCCATGTCCACTAATGACCTCCATCATAAACGCTAACGTCTGAACTGTAGTTTTATAACAAGTTGGAAAATCTTCTTTGGTCTAAAAGATACAACATCCATGATTTTTTTTATGCTAATTTGAACTTTCTGGATGAAGTGATGAACTGTGGTTTTTAGGAATCTTCTTGAGCCCATGCAGCTACTTCCATGAAAGAGTCATATCTGCGTTTAATGCATTTTTTAAGTTTTATACTGTTTATGTGCTGCTAGATTTTATTGTGCCTGAACTTTTAGTATACCTTTGTGCCAACTAAATTGATCCATGCCATAAAATTCAAAATTAGAATAACTAAAAATGAAAAACACATTTGAAAAGTTGAAAAGACATTTGATTCTTTTGTGTTTTTTGGGTCTGGAAGACATTTTTATATAACTATCACACTATACAGATACATGAGAAAATGACTCAACTACTGTAAAGCTTTGCAGTCTGTTAAAATTTGGTACTGTTAGTCAAAGTGACAAATTCCACTTTATCCATTATATTGATTTTTTGAAGACTACATTTAAATTTTGAGGTTTCACGCTCCCAGATAAAAATTACTCCCATATTATTCTTCAGTTGAATTTAAGGATGGTGAAAACACTCAACTTAGTTTATTAGCAATCAGTTAAAAAGAGAAATTAAACTACTTGATTATCTAAAGTGATTACAGCGCCCTTTTAATTCTAAACTGTAATCTGTAAAATAAGGTTAATCCAGGCCTGCAGAATTTTTTTTTCTCGTGGAGGTCATTGCATCGTATAGACATTTTATATAGATGTCCATTGCATTCACTAAAAAATTAAATTGAAATGTTTGTGTATTTGAAATGTATATGTGAAATGTCTCATAGGTTGTATCACTAAGATAAATTGTGGCGCTACTTCATTGAATTGGTTGTCTCCTGGCGTTGAATCAGTACTTAATCAATTTTGTCATGAATTATCCACCACTAGTGAAAAGTTTTAGAACACTTCTATTTTTCCTGTTTTTTGCTGAAAGATGGAGCCGGAAGTTCATTTGTCCAACAAATACTAGTGATTCATAATTTTAATGTCTGTGCAATAATTTACCTAATCCTGAAAAAGAATAACAGCCATTTATTTAAAATAAAAATAAAAACCTAAATTTAAACTATAAGCAAAGTGTCTGTTTAACTTTCCAAAATAAGACATATCAACAGTATAACAGCGGTGATCATAGACATTTTAATCAAAGGGAGTAAATTCAGTCAGCTTAACATCTAATCTTATAAATATTTGGAAATGTGACATTTTGTAATCCCCACTAAGCTGTTTTAAAAGAGTTAAATAAAGACAATTATGACTGATATGCAAAAACCTGACTCTTTGGTAAACTCTGAAATATTTATTACCATGACTCATCAATGTTTATGAGCTTGCATTTGCAACAGACATCACAGGTAGTGATAACGAAAGAGGTACTAAATCAAAAGAATACGTAGCTGTGTCTACTCAGCCTCTAGATCTGACACTACATATGACTTCCTGACTACCTACATGCACCTGTCTCTTCAGCCTAATGAATCTTTTACCCAGTGAAAAGCTGATATATCTGTAATGTAGGTCTGTGTTCTGTTGGTGGTAACTGCAACAAGAAGTAGCCCAATTTGTGCAAATACTCATAAATAAAATTTAATCACCCAGTTAGAGAAGAAATGTCAAAAACTTTTGTCTGTTTTACATTAATGTATATTAATCAGGAGAGATTAAAAACACATTAATCTGAGTTTCAGAAGCATAATTAAAAAATTGAAAAGAAAAACATTTTATTTCTAGTGGGCTTCTGTACTAAGACCTGTTTCCATCATTCAATGTAGTGTGTTGGACGTTGCTTTATTTCCCAAAAAACTGTGAAGAGATGTAATTTTAGTCTGTCTGAGGATCTTAATAGCTTCTCTACATTAAAATGCATTCCAGGCCCATCATTTACTCTAATCTTTCTGACTTTAGTGAGAATAAATTCCACTACAAAACTGGAGTCTCTCATCACAGTTTTGTTCCATTTCTTCACCTTCGTTTTCTGCTCAAGCTACACTCCTATAACAATGAGTGTTTGATACACTTTCTTTAAAAGAGAAATACATTAATGATGCTCCCTGACAGTCTGCATTAATCAGAAGGGGCTCCCCCTGAACACAAGTCTTTATCGGCCATCGATTTTCCAGTGGGTTTATGGCGAGCGACACACGGAGAGAGCTCGTCGCCGGGCGGCTGCTGGGAAACACATTACGGGGCTGTCAGTTGTCTCGCCATGCATCCTGCATCATTCTTTAAGCACATGAGAAGTTCATTACACCACACAGCTCTGACAGTGCATAGGATATTAGGGGCTGTGTCCCTTGTGCACATTCTTGGTGGATGTGTAGCATAGTAGACATAACAGAGACTGACTCTATATATGAGTTTATATAGATTTGAAATAAAAATGTCATTATCAAAGTTTGAGATGGACTTTGGAACAAGAGGTTAGGGCTGATTTGAAAGTTCCAATTTGCTGTTTTGACATTATCATATTAATCAGCTTAAGGTTGTAATATACTCTGATTACTCCGCATTTCTCCCTACATATTGTAGTGTCAAATTAAATCATGTTGCAGCAACAGTTTCCTCAGGCACACGTGTACATACCACATGTGACCAAAATGATTTCTCACCTTAAAACTCTCATGCTGTTTTGATTTATGATGCTTCACAACAACTAAAATTCAATTTCAGCTAGCATTGCATGCTTCTGATTGCCATGTAAATGAGATAAACTGATAGCAATTTATACAAGGATCCCACCTCTTTTCCTTTTTCTCTCTCCTCTCTCTACTATTCCTTTAACAGAAGACACAGCTCACACCTCAGACTTGGCTGAATCCAATATTTAAGTGATACGTCTGTATTGCAGAGCGTTCAACAGAACAGACAAGCTGATACTAATAGAAAACCTTGCAGAGAACAATGAGATAGATAGAAAACAATGTGCATGTTTGATGATGTGAAAAATATTCAGATTGCTCTTAGACTTCCTCCTCAGGAAGTCCAGGACTAAATAGATATGGGATATATTAACGCATGATGTTTGAAGATGTTTGATAAAGCCAACTGTCACCCAGTAAAGACTTCTCATGTGAAATTCTCCTGTGAGATGCACATTAAGAGCTAAGTAATATAAAATAAAACTCAAGTAAGGATCCTGCAGTCTGCTTCTTTGCATAGACATGGCTCTGCAGCTCATCATATACTGTCAAAATATAATTGATGATGCCTAATCCAGAATACTATCTCCTTTGACTACCACAACTGCAGCGTAGGTCCCCACATACTACTCCAACAATGAAAGGAGCGCCACTTATCGCACACCACTTATCTCTGTGATGCTGATGATGTTCCCTCTGTACAACAATGTGGCCAACAGACCCATTCAGACTTTAAAGAGGAGCTGTCAGAGACCGTGATAAAAAAGTATAATGATTATAAATGCTAAGCCCCATTTAGGAGGCGTCAATGCCATTGTTGTTGTTATCCAGCGTATCAATCTTGTTGATTGATCATCCTACTCTGGTGACATCAGTTTTATGGCCTCTGAAATGCGTCTCAGTGTTTTCACAATGCCATCCAATTAGGGTGCTCCATTCATCATTGGGCTGAGGAATCATTATTAATTGGGTGGAGAGCTGGCTGCCACTCCCCTGCTGAGGAGGGCCACATTCACTATTCATACAACAGTAAAATAAATGGGGGCTGTAAGGGTGAAATGTCCAGGGGGCCACATGAAGATACAAAACTTCACACCTTTGTGTACATCACAGACAAATTCAGTCAGAGCGCAGGTGATTACACTTTTTTTTTCATAATGACTGAAGGAATTTTTGTGTAAAAGTGTGAATTCAATGTTAATGAAAGAATAGCAGATATTAAACTGAGGAGCAAACAGTAAATACCTACAAAAAGACTAGTTGTAGTTGTCACCCTCTGACATAATTATGACTTCAGTCATTTCTGAGAGCATAAATGAAAATGCTTACAGTGTTGCTCAATTCTTGTGTTTGCACTGGTGACTAATTTTACACAAAAAGAAAGCTGCTGAAACATCTGGGCTGAACTCCAAAACATATAAACTAAATCAGTTCAGACAAATTTAAGTATTCAAGCTTTCCTTGTCCTGTAGTCTTGCTCAAAGAAAGGAACCTGCCTCTTTAAGAATGTGAATAACTGTTGCTTAGTTTTTAAGTTTTTCCAGTTTCAAAACTAAAATGTAGCAGTGTCCTGTTATTTAGTACCTTCATTGCCTGCAGATAAGCCGTCTGGCTTTGTGATGCCTGTGCTCTTTTTCCGTCTGTGTTTCTTGCGGTTGGCGTGTGGTGAGGGAGGAGGTTCGAGTTTGGGACTGGTCGCACTTCCCACACTGGAATTTGCAGGATCGCTCATCCCGTTGGCTGAAAAAATACAAAGGAAAGGATGCAATTTTTAGTATTCATGTTAAATAAATACTAGTGTTTCATTTACTGCCTGTGGAGGTAAACCTCAGCTTGAAGCTACCTTTCCAGGTGACAGTGTGTAAAGGAGAAAACAAAGAAATAATATTAATTCATTTAACTAGTTACTTAAATCATTAAACAAATTACATTACACCTATTACAGCAATGCTAAGTTTAATTTATACCCATTGTATTTCACTTAAGATGACCCATTAATAATAAAAATTAACAATAGAAAGTTATTAGTTAAAATTGCTGGAAAGAAAAATTCTGTTAGATATATGTCAGGTTTACAGCTTTTGGAGGACAGAATAAATACAATAATGAAGACAATGAGATTTTCTCAACTGTATTAATAAAACACATTTTTTTTAAGAAATCAGTGAGATTTAAATGTTTTTATGCTGTATTTGTTGCTATGGTGATGCGTAATAAATGCAGGAAATGTATGCAGAAAATTAAAAAGTAGATGAAAAGGAAATTATCTGTTTAAGTAAAAAAATAAATAAATAAAATACTCTCCAGAGTTTGTTTTGGTAGCATAACACTGGGTCTGGGTGGACTGTGGCAGCTGAAGCTATTTTCATACATGTCCTATTGATCTTATATTATAAATACATTATCCAGAAGCCGTATTGGACAAAACAATAAACAATCAGCCGTATTGGACTTTGTGTGGAGGTTTCCCTGCCTGATTCATAATTTGGAGTCCAGATATGATCCGAATGAGCCCTTGTGTGAATAAAGCAGGTTATTTTTCTACAACTGAGCATGCATGTTGATGACATTTGTGATTTATTTCTGCTTGCTTGATTTCCATTCTTCTCTCATTACTGTAGATATGAAATAATAAACATGCTACCTATACTTGCATAAATACAGCTATGTTAGCAGATGTGAAAGTAGATTTTTATGCCTTCAACATTTTGTGAACAAAACACTGCCTAACAAAATGCACCATGTCCTCAATCCGGTGTGCTCTAGCCAGGACCAAATCCAAGGTATTTCCAGTAGCAGGTTTACTTTTAGTATCTCTTGTGGAGCACAACAATTAAATTTTGTGGACATCATCTAGAGTTAAACGGTTTTATCAATTATAACAAGAACTACAAATGTGTCTGCCATTGGTTGTATAAATTGTCTTGTAAATAAAAAAAAGACAATGGAAACAAAATTCAGAAAAGTGTTAGATAAGCAGCGTGAGGCATGGAGAGAATTTTGAAACATTTTGACTTAATTCTTTAAAGAAAACTGTAGCTAAATGTTTAATTTCCACTAAATTATATGGACCATAAAAATTTAAGAAAGGGCATCTGTGTGTAGATTAATGGATCTTTGGGAAATCATACAGAGTATAAATAATTACAGACATTAAAGCTTCGTGGATGGTAAAGGTAGACGTGTCACATACTAATACTGTGTCTACAGTAGTAAGAGTTGAAAATAGCTCAAAAAGTAACTCCAGCTTTGAAGGTGTGATGGAAAAGTATGGGGCTATCTGTGAACAAATGGTTACCTAAGGTAGCCTGTGGCAAAGCTCTCGATATGACTGTCTGAGAGTGACAGGGGGCTCAGAGCTAGCTTTGTTTCTTGTAAGTGATTTTATAAATGTGATATTAACCTGTGCTACCGTTGGGCAGAGGGACAGGAGGGATGGGACGATAGGAGGGGGCTGTCAGCTTGCCATCTTTCTGATTTCCTGACATTTGACATCACTTTCCCTTCTTTCCCCCTCCGGATGCCATTAAGAACTGGAGAGCGGGGGCCAGGGGCCTGGGGGAAGCAGGGAGGGAGGGCCGGTAGATGGGCCCCATATTGCTCTCTTCTTACCACCCTGTGTGGTGCTGGCAGTCTCCTCCATTGTCTCCCATCAAAAGCTCATTGTAGTGTGGCAAACTCCATTCATTTCCCTGTGCACCGTCCCAGCCCCAGGGGTGAAATGCAGGAGAACAAGGGGCTCAGGGATTATTGCTGTTGTTGTTGCCTCTTGCACATGCTATAATGTGCGGCACTGTGCCATTAGCCAGTGTACAACATTAGGCCTAATTTGGTCATTACCTTTAGGGAGATGGGGCTATCTTGGAGGAGTAGGATGGGCTCAGCAGGAGACTGAAGATGCTTACATGGGGGGAGAGTGAAGCTCAGACTGGGGGATACACAGTCTGAGTGTGAGTGAAGTATAGGAAACAGCACCTGAGATACACATTATTGTGTCTATCCTTGACTTAGAAATTAACCGTGATAATGTATATAAACAACATTGCTGTATAATTAAAAAAAATACATCTCAATTTATTTGATCCACACAAAATTAAAATAAATAGAATAGTTATGTGTTTCTTGTCAAATAATATTGATTATATGTCATCACATAAAATATATAACACCGCCGCCTGAGTCGGAGCATGTATATTAAGCTCTCTGGTGCTTTGAATGGCAGAGAGCAGCCACACATGTAGCAGCTCTTCGTTGAGGCGTCTGTTTCAATTTCCCTGCTCCCTTACAACAGCCCCCCTGAGATGAGTCATTAGCTGGCTCAGACAGCTGGGGGCACAAGGGTCCTCCGTGTGCACCCCCTCCCTTACACCCTTCTGCCTCCTCCTCCCTTTCCATACCAGCGTCTGTCCCGCCAGTACAGCTCCGTATGGCGGGTGGAAGACGTGAGCTCGAACCTGCCTCCAAAGTGACAGCCAGCATTTGTTTAATGTCGCTTGGGGTTAAAGGGGAGGGCTGCCCCTTGGGGGGCCCAACCATGTCATAAACACCTCTAATTATCAATTTCTGCTCCTAATGTTGTGGAAAATGACCCAGTCTCTGTTCATTTTGCACCTGAAACGTGTATGAGGTGATGCTCCTTTGCGTCAGACTTCAGCAAGATTGTAACATAAAGGCAGCAAAGCAGAGAATAAACTACAAAACATCACCAAGCAGCAATAAAAAACCATCAAAGACCTTTATTTTCTGTAAGCAGTTCTCAGCTCTGAACTGTGCCTGAACGCCAGGTTAAATTTGTTAAGAATAAAATTATGAAGTTAAAAACTAAACTGACTCAGAAAGCCTAGAAATCACTATGCCATTATTAGCTAGCTGTTAGTGTGTATGAGGGCCATCAGGACCAAGCTGGGTAATGAGGCACACTGGGGATCAGAAGACTCTTTACCACTCAGCCAAGATCACCTGGGCAGCAGAATAGGTATCAGCCTAACCTGTGATTACAGTGTATTACGCTCCCTCCACGGAGTTGACAGTTTAAACATGCTTCAGGATGAAGGTTGTGGGTGAGACAAAGAGGGTGCAGTTAACAGCTTCCTGCCTTTACCAGAGCCACACAGAGAATAAATGAAAATTAAAAAAAAGAAAAGAGAGAGAAAACGAGAGAGCAAGCAGAAAAGGGGGAGGGTGAAGAGGTGGGAGTCGTTTCATTCTCATTCAAGAGGCTCAAGGTAAGGAGCACCATGATTCTGCCAGGCCCCTTGACATGGCAGCCCTGCCTGTCCTCAATCAAAGCCAACGGCTGCAATTAATGGCAAAAATTAGAAACAATCACCGCCTCCCCCTTATTATCCTCAATTAGAGCGTACTAATCAAGGCCTGATCGCGCTCTGCTGCTCTCTCCAAACTAAATGTCAAACTTCATTATGTCCTGGAGTAGAAATCAAACGCCCTGCATGCTATCACCCTCGCATCGGGAGGCCGACGTATAAAGCACAGTGCCATGGTAAAAGGCTATCTGTGCATTTAGCACCTCTACGCTGATGTGCTAACTTGTAAGTGTCACAATGAGGTGGAAGTGAGGACCCAAATGCAGACAGTAAAGGCAGGAGGCAGCATGATGCTGTTGACTGAGATTTAATCCGGAACTCAAAACAGGAACTGAGACACGACATGGATAAACATAAGGACCTGACAAAGACAACTGAAAACCAAGGGGCACATGTACACAGAGGAGTAATGAGGAACAGGTGAAGTGAATGAGAAATCAGACCAGGTGATCTAACGAGCCAGGAACAGAAAACACAGAGCACATGAGGGAAAACTACAAACTGAACTAAACATGACAAAACCAAAAACCAGAATATAAACCAACATCATGAAACATGAAACATAATCAACACACTGCAGCACAGTTAAAGAAAATAAGCCGTATAAGATTCATATTGTTTTCAAATAAAAATATTAAACTGATAATTAGCAAGTCATTATTAATAGATACTTATGTCTGGTTTCATGAAGAAATAATATAATTGCTTTGTTTGAAAAAAAACCAAATGATGTAAAATTATCCATCATACCTGGCAATTAACAAATCTTCATATTTAAGAGTTAAGAACAATCTCAAATATTAAATATTTCCATCTTGCTTTTTATTCTAGAACTTAACTAAAAATCTAAGTTTCAGTAAAATTTTTAAGGATTCTTTAGAAAGATTTTTCTTATTTTTCTAAAATGAGACAGATTTTTCAGACTTTGACCATAAGCGACGTTACTGTTATCAGCAATCCTATCAAATAGATGACTGTTTTAGCCCATTGCTTTTAATCCAGGTTCAAAGATTGAGGTGCGCAAAGGAGAGCAGGGTCTAAACAAGCACCCAGTAAGATTAGAATGGGTGTCTTTATGAATGCAAGTGATAAAAAAAAAAAAAATTGGGCTGGGATTTAATCAAAAATCTACGCTCAATATTCAAGAGATGTTACAACCTCTGCTACTGCCTTTGCTCAATAGGTTTACAAATGAGAGCACTCTTTAAATAATATGGAAATGGTTACCTGGCTAAAATGCATTCATTCTCTTGTGAGTCATCAATCTGCTGTTTTTGCATCACATTTTATGTTATAACCTGCAACCTTCACCAAGGATAATGGAGTGATTGGGCTTGGTTCAAGTCAATTCAAATGGATAATATGAGCAGCATTCACTGTGGAACACCCTCTATTGATTATTGAAGATGCATTACGGTGAAAGATAAGATGGTTTCATTTCAATCAAGTTTATGTTTCCTTAAAGTCCAGTCACACTTTGCACGACAGAGGCATTCTGCTGCTCTTATTCAGATTCAGAAATTAGAAGGAGGCATAAAAATCAAGATTTTCAGAAGGTGTCAAGCTTCAAAGATGTTGCTGCAAAGTCTTTAATTGTATGCACTCACTATGCAATGATTACAGAGACTTCTTTTCTTATAACATAATCTATCATTTCTACTATTGTTTTCAGTTCATTTGCCTCATTCAAGCTCATTTGTGGTTACCTTAAAAGTAGCATGAAAATAATTGAAGAACGCAGAATAATGGAGCAAATTGTGAATCTGATTTAGTTGAAGACTGGGAGCTGGTTAATGAGCTATGCTAATATTGAGGGCTTCTCAGTTTTAACAAATATTAAAAAAGGAAATTCTAGCTCCCTTATTTCCATGGCTGCAGTGTTTAGGAAGTTTTTATTCGTCCTCTGCAGTTTGGCGGCCATGCTCACAAACATCCAACTGTTACGCCTTTTTTCTCCCCTTGCCCCATTATAACACAGATGCAAATACACTTCATGGAAAAAGCTCACATACAAACAGCAACAAAATTCTGCAAGAACACATACACAACAGACACTCGTGCTCATTTATTTGAGGACCCCACGAATCTAAGTAATTCTGCTTTGGGCATGCTGCTGATGGGAGACGGGGGTAGGGGGAGATGGAAGTGCCTGCGTCCAGGCAGAATTGATCGTTCGGCAGCTCCAAATGAGAGACAGGCTTGTCTGCGGAACCACGAGGGCCGTGCAGTTGGACTCCAGCAGCGCTCGTAAAGTGCGCTCTTTAAACTGCCGGGGCCCCTGGGAGCCCATGGGGAGGGGGGGAGCCGCCGCCGTGCTAATGAGAACTACCAGAGTGCAAACATGCATGGAAATGACTGTTATTCTGTTGATGTGCATTTAAGTGCTTTTTTACTGCCAACCACAAAGAGAGGGAAATAACTGGTGATGAATGGTACCCCCGAAAAGCATTCATTTTCCTCTTCGGAAGAAACGAGAGGAAAACAGAGGAGGGGGAGAGGCAGAGAGTAAGATGGAAAGTAAAGACAGGATGGGTTGGGGGGGGCAGATATGGTGAATATATTATATTACTTCACTCAAGTACAGTGACATGCAGGCAGTAAGTGGAGATGCATCAATGGCGGAAAGTTAACCTTCACTTTTCCTCTCCTCTGAACATACTGTTTCTATTAAAGAGCAGCAGCCGAAAAGGTCACCACGATCACAGCTCTGATCACCTAATCATGAAAATGAGGCTGGTTTCACCTGCCTAAAAAAAAAAAAAAAGTCTGAAAATGGCAGCTCCATCACAGCACCATTTTAGATGCCTTCTGTTTGTCACTCCAGCCTTTGTGGCAATAATTTGTAAATGTCTGTGAGGGTGCAAAATGCTTACGGGCTCCGCTGCTTGTACTTGTGTTGATGGCGTCATTCCACTGGTCAGCACTGGACACAGAGAAGGATCGCTGGTGCATGCCATCCTTACTGCCACCGAACACCGACCCACCTGTCTGCAGGGATGTGCTGCTGTTTGAGTGAGGAGCACCTGGATCAGACGTAAGAAACACAAGAAAAATACACTCATTTCTATAAAGTTGCTTGAATTCTTCACAAAGTCTGGCAAGATTGTTTTCATCAAGTCTTATGGCAGTTTTTTGTAGTTTCAGCAGCGCTGTGATGCTGCTGCCACCTTATTTATGCACATATCTTTATGCACATATCTCTGTCAGTCAACCAACCCCCCTACACACACACATACACACAAAACCCCCTTCTCCCTCCGCCTCTGCCTCTAATTAGCCCTTAATTAACAAGATACACTCTGAACGCTAATTATCTCGCCTCATCCCTCTGACTGCCACATCGATCTCCACTGGCGTCAGCAGGCGTTCTCTCCCTAACTTCCAATCAGGCGAGCCACGGACGCCTAGCTCTCTTTACTAATTCATGGGCCAGGCTGCGCCATGTGGGGTCCTTCCCTCCTGTTTGCAAGCAGTTGGTACCGCACATCTTAACTACTCTGACAAACTCATTGACATGCTTCATGTCATGTGTGTGGATTCAGATTAACTCCTGAGGCTGATGACATATAACAAAATACATTTTTTCATATTCTAGCTAAGAAAAAGTTCATACACGTAACATAAATCTAAAAAAAAAACAAAAACAAAAAAAAAAAAACACCAGATCAATTTAATTGAGCAAACAGAAAAAGCTTAAAAAGCACTGAAAGGATCAAAATTCAGAGGCTTTATGTTGGATAACAACACATTTGTCTGATTTTCTCCACAATGCTTTCTCATCTTACAGGTATAATACATCAAGTCATTTTATTTAATAATTACAATTTCACTTTTTGATTGAGGTGACAATAAAAGAAAATATAGAGAGTGGCTCGTGTGTAAAATAAACTAAACGGCACGGGTGCTTGTTAGGATAATATGTCCTGCTCATTATCTAGAGTAATAAGTGTATCAAATTCACATAATCATGTCTAATTAGTATCAGTAATTATCTTGTTGGGCCCAGGAATATTAATCTTCAGGTCCCAGAGGGGAGGGAGCAGAATAGCAGCAAGAATGGGAGAAAGAGCGAGGGAATCATGCTGAGGAGCACCGACTAAATTAGCATGCTGAAATCAGTGGAGAGGAGGAGGAGGAAGAAGAGGAGGAGGAAGTCTTGGAGTGGAAGAACTGAGATGAGAATTTGAAACTTTGCTTTTGAAAAAATGGTGGATGAATAATACACGAAATAAGTTTCAGTTTAAAAAGAAATATGATTAAATATGATTGATTTTCATGTTGCATTGAAAACGTATTTATAAAAGTGCTTTATAAAATAAAACACTGTCACTTTATTTCAATTTAAGGCCAACTATGATACTTCACTGTTTTAATGCACAGTTTTAATCCACTTTCTTCTACATACAAGTATTTCAGTGTGAAGTTTGACTCTTCAACACCATAAGAAATAAAATCCAACGGAAAAACAGAAACAGCAGATAACAACAAGGCAACTTTAGCTGATACTTAAAATTCAACAATCATGTCTAATTGTCAAATTGGATGCTAATGATTAATGAATTATACATGGCACTAACCATTAGTCTCCAGAGACCACTCCTGCATAAAGGGAGGGCTAATGTAATTACAGTGGTGAAATAATCAGCTTGTGGTATTAAAAGAAAACTGCACTTACAGCTCCAGCCAGGCCTGACTTCAGTGCACTTCACACATATAACAGAGGCACAACGATGGACTGACAGGGGCCACCTTGATAACAGCAAACTGAGCTCTAGTGGATCTGACTTGGCACTAAACTGGTCAAAGTGCACACTGTGCATTTAAGTAATATGTCTCAGAACAGCATAATAAATACATAAAAAAATGATAATTGCCTTAAAATTTATGAATGAACTATATTTAATAAAATCTCACACAGTTCAACCCACTGGGTGTGAAATGGCCTGAAATATAAACAGTGGTGAGATGTAATCATATTTAATTTAAAACCACCTAACTACCTAATTTCTTAGTTGCTGTCATAATGTAATTTATTCAACTATGTCCACATTATACGAATGTTTCTATTTTACAGATGTTGATTTTGTCATTTTAACTCAAGTTATTTAAAAATTGATTTTGAAATAAGTGAATCAAATGAGAGAAACTTATTTTGGCACCTTCCACTACATAAAGTGCTATGTTGTATTTCACTAATGGTGTTTTTTTTTTTTTTTGTTTGTTTTTTTTTATTTGTTTTTGTTTTTTCTATGCACAGTTTAAATTAGTTTCCATATCAATAAATTCATGTGAGTACTTTATTTATAAAAACACAGGACAGAGTTTAGTGGCCTCTAAACGACAAAATTCATTCTTGACCTGCTCCGGAGTAATAACGATCAAATCAATTAGTAGATAAAAAGGTTAACTGCAGTAATTCTGCTGCATAATAACACTTTAACATTTTTATTTTCTCTTATTTTGGTGTAAAAAACTACTTATTCTATCTGAGGAGTATTCTAACAACACAGCTTTTTGTTTTTCTTTTTTGTCCCCTAGTTCTTCCTGACAAAAATCTCAGAATAATTTTACTGCTATACCACTGAAATAAACACTACCACCTTTTTTTTGTCAAAGTTGCGAAGTATTTAACTCTTGTTCAGTTCATTTTAACACTAATGAACTCTTCAAAGTACAAAATCCCCACTGTGGACTGTATCATCATGTGTATAAAGAGGTAACAAAAGCCATATCATGTCTACTGCAGGCTATCTGGGGCTGGGGTGTTAAGTGGAGGCGATGGATTAGCGGGGAGCAGCTATGCCTTGCTTCTCATTTCTCTTTAGGCCGGGCCGTCAGTGGGCTGATGAGCCGTGACGAGGCCTGACCCCTCCGTGGAGTTGTTGCCATTATGTACAAGTAGTGAGATAATGAAGCATTCATGCTAATGTGGGCTGGGCAACACATCATCCGCAGCTGTGTAATACACCACCATCATCACCAGCAATGCCCTGATGTCCCCCTGAACCTCTTATAGTGCTTCTGCAGCAAGCCCAATCACTGGTCACTTATAACACTTGTATTCATGTTTGAGCATTAATACTGAAACTTTACAAACTATATGCAGCACATTAACCTTGAAATTTATCCCTTATGTTTGCCAGTGCACCCTAGTTCAGAAATAGTTTATATGACAACTAATGATACAGAATTATTTGTCCTGATAAAACATATATGGATACAAACTAATTTGCCAAACCACCTGGACTGTGTGCCCTTAGTGTTGCATCTGACATGTTTATCTTTTATAAACAGGTAAGCTAGCTGATCCAGGAATCAGATTAACGAAGTTGGAAACATCTGATCAATAGTGTCTACAACAGGGCACAATGTGCCGATGATATAAACACAAATGTGATGATAGACAGAGCCTGCTGATCAGCTACTACATGGCTGTTTGCTTTTTAGTGCTATATGATGTGGGGAATAAAAACTGGTGCAGAGTCAGGAGAAGCTAAAACACTTTCCTCAATTCTCCACCACCTCCTTATGAAGTGTGAGCATTTCTCTTTCTCTCATGGGATTGATTAGAAGTGACTGGGCCTATTAATACTTTGATACAGTATATCTGTCGCCAGTGACACGGCAGGACGCATGTTAACGGGGAGGATCATATTTAAAATGGTTCCGCTTAGCACCCAGCAAAGGAATTAAACCTGGCCGCTCGGCAAACTCATGGGCGCATGCATTCTCACATTTACTCAATGTCTTCTCATCCTGTCCTCTTTATCTTCCCATCTCCCCCATCCACTCCGCCCCTACAGCTCTCCGTCGCTATCCCTCTTCTCCCAGTGATTATAAAGGTCTTTAGATCTAAGGAATGAATGAATAACGAAAGGCAAAGACAAGGCTTGTGATTTAGACACTGTGAATGAAAAATTACCCCTTTGTTCCCTTCATCAATTGCATGTCTAATGAAATCAAAATCCCGATCGCATAATCAGAAGAGGGTCCTCCACCCGGAGAAGAACCTGATGTGATTTGTAACCTTTCTTTTCCTAAGTGGAGATTAAGGCAAATCTCCCTCATATTGTTCCCTGATGCAGAAATGGATTGTGACCAAAAATCTTGGGAATTTGTCAGTAAGAACACTTTTCAAAGAAACAAACATCTCTGGTTAAAAAAAAAAAAAAAAAAAAAGGGGGAGAGTTTCTGTCATTGTCACTCATAACAACCTTTTCTGGACAGTTTTTTCCTGGTCCTTTGTCCACCCCGATTCCTGCCCTCAACCCAACACTCAAGGTTAACAGTTTGTGGGATGTAACAACCTCCATCTAATGTCCTGTGCTATGTACACTCCTACATCTTTCTGATTTTGACTAATTAACCCATTCAGCAGAAGCAGGACCTTGGCCACATTTAACAGTAACCTGCCTGGACGGTCCTAATGGTCCCCTCAGACCTGTCCTTTGGCAATGAACCCATCTCAGCTGTTTAGCTTTAAGCTGAGTGATGCAAACACTGTTCCCATTTCACAGCTGATGAGGGACCCGGCTTCCCTCCAGGGATCACTTTGCTAATTAGTATTAATTACTCTTAATCCTAAGTCCTAAATTCAATCACTGGTTTCCCCTCTATATGCCTGCCAGAGTCTCGGCAGCCTCTGGTGATATAGCTTACAAGTCTATTTTTAATCCTGAAGATGGGTAAACCCTGGCATGATGCTCTGAGACCATACTGGGTTTTATTGCTGTCCCTGCCACTACATTGGATGAAAAATAACTAGGTCACAGTGACATTAAAGACCCTTGTTTCATGTTATCACTCCTTAAATATGAGCATGATGCTTAAAAACAAATTTAATTCCCTCTTTAGTAATCTAAAGAATTAATAGATTTATCATAGATGATCATTAAGTTGTCATTAAAATTAGCTCCCTTCTTTTGTACCAGACAGTTAATTTGTATGGATGACAAAGAAAATGTAGATTATAATTCTGTTGGGGGTCATTTTTATGATTTATCGCAAACAGTGGACGCCAAAAATTAGCACAGTAATAAAAGACTAATTGGATAATCATTATATATTCTACCTGTGATTTGTTATTTCTTCGACACGGTGATTGACATACATAAAAGATAATCCTTTATGTAACACGTTCTTTCAAAAAACAGCATAACTGAATATCATAACATTCATGTGGATTTACTGATAAAAGAAAAATGCTATCATTTTCTGTTAAATCCTATTAAAATAAACAGTTACAACAAAGAGCACAGGTCCTAGCTCTACACAGGGTGTTTTCTGCCACCTTAACTTCTCCTTTCTCTTTTTGATGGGGAGTCAACAGTTCCCACACAACTCTGCATCTGCTCATCTTTTGGGGCTGCTGCCTGTTTTGAGATGGAGGATGTCTCTAAGACCCTTACTCTACAACCTTTCCACGTAAACTGCAAAACTTTTCCCTTTGAAACTTTGCAACGACACACCTAGGTGTGTGCCTCATCCTCATAAGTACAGAAAACAACAAATGGAAAGGTTGTGTGCCAGCCGCTAGGTATCTGGCGCATGCAACCTGTGCGTCTTTTTTGAAGGCATAAATGTTAAAAAAGAAACTGGTAATTCTTTAACAGACTGAATGTGTTAAATATACTAGATCTAGCAACACAAACATGATACAGAGGTCCGCCATTGTTCTTGTGTATTTTGCGGGTTAAGCAGGGTCTGAGTGCGCAAGTGCAAGATGATGAGAAAGATGTCACTGTCTTCAAAAGATTCCACTTCCAGTTTACACTGACGGGACTCGCCTGGTGTTTCAAAAAAAATTTCACTCTGGAGGCTCTTTCACTCTGGTTTTCACCACCCAAAACTCTGTTACTGTGTAAACATGAGCCCAGAACACCAAAAAATATATACTACCAGCATACCAGGATCATGGTGTAAATGTGAAGGGCTGAATTGTTTAAAATTTAAATGGGAGCTAGAGTTACCTGGTCAGGTCACATTTTAAGTACAATTGTTCATTAGAGCAGTGGTCTCCAACCCTTGTCTTTGAAGGCACACTATGCTGCAGGCATTAGATGTTTCGCTGCTGCAAACACACTTGATTTAAATTAAATGGATCTCTGATAACCTCTGAACGAATCTGATATTGAGTTATTAATTTGAGTCAGGTGTGCTGAAGCAGGGAAACATCAGAGGTCTGCAGGACAGTGGCCCTTGAGGACCGGAGATGGGGATCCCTGCATTAGAGGTTTGATTTGTAAGATTCTTCTAAGTTTTTATGAGTCTGAATTTATACTAGTGGAAATCAAAACAGTAACCAGAGTGCTCCAGCAGAGGAAGTATGCGACTGTTGAGCTGTGCAACGAGGCTCATCGCTTCCTCCCCTCTGTTAATACACACAAGTGTCCTGGAAAGCTGGTGTCCGTGTGTTTCTGACCAATTCTCCTCATCATCAGGTATGAGTCTCCTCATAATAACAACCTATGTTTGCAAGTGGGTTAAATTCATGTTAAACCTGCTGGGGATTATTCTTGTAGCTTGATGTTACTGCATATTTTGATATGATGAAGTTCTGTGGCAGTGATTAACCACAAGCTGAACTGACGGTAATTAGCCTAAAGCTAACCGCATTCTATGCTAACTGGTCCATTGTATATTGAGCAATAGCAAGATCTATGGAATTAGCTTTCTGACCAATTCTCCCCCTTATCGTTGGCTTTTACACAAGTAGGGCCTAAAATATTAGAACAACCTAAAAAGTATTTCACTCTTGTTTATTCAAAATTTTGACTTGTTTGTGCTGTTGTTTGTCCAGCTTCACTCTGCAGGAAAAAGATTAATGTAACCGTCTTTTCTGTGAACTTTTTGGTACTGGTGTGAAACTAAATGTTACTTAAAAGGATCCAGCACATCCATTGCCTCTGTGATCTATATCATAGTTGCCATCTTTCGCCATCTTTTTTAGTTTCATCTAACTTTCAACCATTTGACCTACCACATGGTATTACTGCCAAAGGGAATATGCTGTTAGTTTAGGGAGGATATGCAATCCTGTCTTCTTAGGTTGTCTTCACACCTAATAGTTCAGTTGGGGGTTGCAACGTTTTAACTGGTCTGAGTTAACGTTCACACTGCAGTTATTCAAATGGACCAAACCTTTTGAATAACATATTCTTCTCTGGAGAAGGAGAAGGTAAGACAAACAGCGAATAAGAAAACTGTTGGTTAATACAGGGCAATTTATGTTTCTGCCTCATACATTAGTCTGCTTCCTGTATTCGGTTTACATAAAACCAAACCAAGACCTATTTTTTAGACCAATCAAAGTTTGCCTCTTTGATGTGCATCGGAGTTTAGTTACACATTCACACAATCACAAACAAACTAGGATTCAATTCAGATGGGCCGGTGGGAATATATCCTTAGTTTTTGCTTTGGTGGAAGTGTATAATCTCTCACTCTATGTTGGGCTACAACTACACACACTTAGATAGATCAGGTGCTATCATATATGTGTGGTTATAAAAAATTTTGGTTGCATTCTGAAATTTTAGAATCAGACATTATCGAGTCCTATACACTAGCCGTAAATCCTGCATGCTGCCAAGAATACAACAAGACTATGAATTATCATCAAATTAATACCTTAAATCATGTCATATGTCCCAGTTAAAGTATGTGGTGGTGTGTTTCTCTGCAGAGACGAGCTCTCTGTTTATATTATCCTTGTTTCTTTCTGGGCTCTAGCCTTTGGGTAGTGTATGCATAAACACCAGGAGCAGGACAACTGTAAATAATCAGTTTAAATCACTGTCACACACTATCCTGCAATAATCCTTCAACAGCAGAATGCAGATATTTACATAACGTCTGAAAATGATGAACCTTGTGTGGTGGTGAGCAGGGGTGTGGGAGTTTTATTTTGAGCTTTTAGAGTAACTGCTGTGAAACAACCTTTAAATGTAATTTTATTTTTCTGTTTTACCTGTCTGTGCTCTCAGTTCTCAGAAAAATACTGCTTCTCTGCGGCATAGAGGAGGGGGCAAGTTTAAAATGTTGGGTTTTGAGACAGCAAACTAGTAGTTCAGAAAAACTTTGCTACCTAAATTTAGTCTTCTGCACTAGTTCATGAGGGTCCACAGGGTCTCTGACTATGGGCAACCTAAGAATCAGAACCTACACCACCAACTGTGTTTGCCAACTACACAAACTACACGTGGATTAATTTCTTAATGAAAAGAAGATGCTGAGTAGAAGATCATAAATTTGAGGAGACACTGCAGGAAGACTGCTGTTTACCACATCTTCACTTCACTGAGAGAGTAGAAAATCTATAACCTGAAGATCTGGCATGGAAAGCTTCAGCATGGCTCACTTAAACTGATGTATGAAAAGAACTTTGCATCCGCAGAGTCCGATCAGTTTACACATGTGACAAAGTCTTATATCTGAATCAGATACTTTAGTGAAGTACACATCTTATGTGACAACTAGCCGTAATGAGTAAGAAGCACAATGCTGCTGAGGATATATCATGATATCTTCAAGGTTACCTTATCTGTATGTTGAGCTTTCAGATGTGGAAAAAAAGTTTCCACATCTGAAAATAAGACATTTTTATACAGATGAGGAAGTGTCTAGTGTTAGTGTTTGTGCAGGACTGTATTGTAAAGTTAGTAAGAGATGTATTAATATGGATTTGCTGCACATTTTTACAGTGTAGAAAAGTTCAAGCAATCAAATGAATTTGCCGAATCCTCAAGCAATCTTAAAACAAGTAATCATTTGGAGTTGTTGTTTCTCTCGGTGTATAAATCTATCTAACTTAACCCATAAGAACCCAAGGTGACATACATGTTACATACAGTTTCTGAGACATTTTGCTTCAATTTATGGTATAAACTTTGCTCAAAATTCTGTTGAACACAATCTGATACTTGTCCTCTGTTGCCTAATAGATACCCAGAAGAAGAAAACCATATTAAAATATTTTATAACTGGTAGATATCCCCCCCAAAAGAAAGTAAATTTTTTGTTACATTTTGTTACAGGGCCAAATAAAGACTTCATATTTAAAAAATTGGACTTTTCTTACCGTTTTTTTAAGGGTCGGGCCTTAACAGGTTAAGTTCTATTCAGAAACTATAATTTTTTTTTTTTTTTATTTTGAAACTTGCTAAACAACATCTATTAAATCTAGCTTTTAGAATTTTAATGCACCAAAGATCCAAACCTGCATTTCCTATGCCCAGCTGCAGGGTGCTGCGGTCCTTGGTAAGCCCATTGGTTTTGGGACTAGCAGTGGGGGCCACGGTGGCCACAGCTCTGGGAGGTCGCTTTCCAGGTACCTTGACTGTTGTTCTCAACAAGTCGATCTCTTTTCCATGCACATTTTGCATGTAGTCCTGCAGACAGATAAAAAAATAAAAAGAACATGAGAGGAGCAAGCAGTATAAACAAGTGAGAGTCCAAATATTTCCCTCAATTCAACCACTTGATTACACACGAAGGGCCAACAAGAATCCAGGAATTATGGAAGGAAAATAAATTAAAAGACTATTCAATTTCCATCCACATTAGTCACAACCCATCTTAGACCTTCCGCTAAGGGTGCATGATAGTGGAAAAATGATTGTAAAGCCATTATACATCACCTGTGCCCACGCAGACTCTCCAAACAGCGAGATGTTAGGCTTAATGAATGCAAACTGTCTCATTCTCTTTCAATTTGCCCATTTGATTTGGTTTAAAGCGGCTACCGCCCAAATGTGGGAAGTCAAGGTGAAAATCATTGGGCTCAGCAAAAAAAGAACCAGAAAGAGGCGAGCTCGGCCTTTGCCGTCCCCCCACCGGCTCCTCTGCTTTATTACCGTGTCATAAAGCACTCATTTCTTTCCCAAGCCTCTACGCTAATTACCCAGTGAGCGCTCTCATTTCATTTTATTGCTGGAATTAACAGCCAGATCGAAGCGTGCAAAGCTATTAAGATGTGTGATTAAGCCACATTCAATTAGTTTCTACAAACAATTTAATTGATGTAGCAGATAGAATTAACAGAAGGTGATTGTGTGGATGGCTTGACTGACTGCGAAATTAAAGGTTCCCCTCTTCCACTCTCTGGCTGCCTCCCTCCTTTTCCTTTCTTACTCCTTCTCTGCTCCACTGCTCAAAATGAGCTTGAGCTGTTACCCAGCTAATGTAACTGTCTGCCTTATTTCACCTCCTTCTGTAAGTCAACAGATTCATAGATTCATAGATTGCCCCAATGACCTGTAATAGCTATAATGATCAAGAAATAGCCCGTTCAGTCAATTACATACATCACTGTAGCTGGGACTGCTCTACTAATAACTGCCTGTAAATTAAACCACTAACACACTGTCAGAGCAACAAGGCCCCACACAAGGTTCATGTCCAACTACTGGACTGGTTTTCAAAGTCTGAGCTGTTTCATTAAACACAAGAAGTTGTCAGTATATTTTATATTGTGTTGGTAAATGATCAAAACATCCCAAGTATAAGACTGAAGGAATCAGAGTGATGGGGGGAATCGGAGGGGCATCTCTGAGTGCAGAGCTGGGCTCCTGAGCTGTCTGCTGCCAGCCAGCCGAGTGTTTAAGAGGTATTAGCGGCCCAGCAGGATTCTGACAAAGATGGATGTGGGAGGGTGGTCAGGCTCTGCTGCCATGCAGTGAGAACCATTATAAATACAAGCCAGCGTGGAGTCCGGGTGCAGCAGGCACGCAGCAGCACAGCCATGTCTCCATTAGCTAGCACCATGGAGGGTGGGGAGAGATAACCACAAGGATACTAAGTTTTTTTTTTTTTTTAAGTAAACCTAAAATCTCAGGGTTAGCCAATATAGCCATTACATACAGCAGCAAGAAACTGTGCATATACAGCTGAAATCCATACCCTACAGAAATGCTGCTAAAAGTAATTGCATTACAAGAATTGTGCTCAGCAGCTGAAAAAGTCCCACATTAAGACCTCCAGCAGAACCCCCTACCCAAGTACAAACAAAAATATAACAAAACCATAATGCAGACTAGCAAAAGAAAAGGGAAGGAAAGGAGGGGAGGAGTTGAAACTCACATGTAAACTGGGATGGTAAGTGAGGACGCCATTATCGCACAGTGTGACATATTTCTTTTTCCACTCCTTGTTGAGGGATTTGCCACTTCGCTTTAGAAGAATTCCCTGTAAGAGATGAAGCATCGCAATAAGCATATGCTCTTCAAAGTCAGCATGGTAGATAAAATGAGCCATTACAGATGTTAAATACCATAAAACAGTCTTATTATTGTTATTAGAGATTTGCTATGGTGGTTACATGAAGAATTTTCTTTGTATTACATCAAATAAAGCTAATGTACAATGACAATTATCAGCCCATATGCAAACTATCATTAAACAGAAGACAAAAATAATGTACTTTAGTAAGTGGAGAGGTGACATAGTCTAAAGTTTAATTAGATGGCATAGATATAGAAAAAGTAAACAAATTAAGAATTCTTGAGGTGATAGTAGACAATGAAATTAGTTGGAAACATCAGTTACATACAAAAAAAGTCTCAAAGGGCATTGTAATACTAAACAGAGCACTCAACATTTTATACTGTTCTCTTATTTTTTTAATATCTTACATATTGTGCAGAAGTGTGAAGCAATAATTATAAAATTAGGTTATATTCATTAAATATACTACAAAAAGGAGCAATACTATACATAAGGCTAGATATAGAGATCATACCAAATCCTTATTCCTACAGCCAAAATTATTAAAATGAATGGACTTAGTGGCATTTCAATCTGTTTAAATAATATTTAAAGCAAAATAAAAAAACAAAAAAAAAAACAAACAAAAAAACTAAATTTATTACAGAAATTATTGGGTGTAGAAGGGGGGCTATAATTTAAGGGATAAAAATAATTCCAAATCTTTGTATGCTCACACAACAAAGATTTTCTGTTTTCATGTAAGGAATTAAAATGTGGAATAGTTTAAATGTGAAGTTAAAAGAATGCATATCCTTGAAAAATTATGAAGAAATGGTTTATTAAAAAATATTCATGTACAGAATGCCATTGAGGATCACCAGCTATTGATTGATATTGTATTTTGTACATGATGTTGTGTTTGCTCTTTTGGTTATTGAGTGAGATGACTGGGCATATGAAAGGTGGTTTTTGTTGATGTAGAAATGGGGTGGTAATAAATAAGTTTCGACTTCTTCCCTTTCCTTTTTCCAACATGGAAAGAAATTACAGGGTTGATTGTTTTTGAATGTGGTGGACTGTCCACCTGCATTGTTTTCTTTTGTTTCTTGTTATTTGTTTTGTTTTGCTTTTTATTTTTGATAACAACTAAAGTAATTATGTTTAAGAATATGAGAACATATTAGTAATAGCAAATAATCCTTAATTTTTTGTGTTATTTAAGACTTAAATGACTGATTTATTATTTAATAGTTATTTTTCTGTAACCAACTTAATCTACAAACTTATGTAAGTTCCTCTGGAACAGAAACTATTCAGAAAGAGAGACAATCCAATTTGCCAGACCTCCTCCCTACATTCATTCACATTACATGCTGAACTCTGGAAGACCCCTCAATCCTGGGATTAGAGAGTGTGATCTCCCCTCTTCAAAGCCCACTCAGCTCTTATTCTTTTCTACTTTATCTTCTGGGGCCTTTTAGGGCCTCAGATGGTTCCCTTATCTGCTGAGTAAATCCACTGGTAAACAATGCAGTTCCTCTGCTGGAGGTGACCAAACGCTGCTGAGTGCAAGGGCCAGGAGGCTCTCTGGGGTTAAATAGTGAGGAGGGGCCCGCTTAATTAGGGGATTAAGCCAGGGCGATGTTTGTGCTTTTACAGCCAGGCCCTGTGTGTGACTATGTGAGCTGATTAAAAAAAAAGGGGGAGGGGGATAGTAGTGTCAAAGGAGTAGTGTTTTTGCTGGTCAGGACCATCTTGCTGGGCTTAATCCTGATTAACACATCAGGAAGAGCTGACCCCTGGTGACCTGGGCACCAGGCTGTTTGCCGACAATCATCCTAATCCAAAGCTTGATTCATCTTGGTTGCATGCTGAGACTGAAGAGTGAGGGCTTCATATCTTATCCATGCACATTTGCTTGTTTGCAGCTTTTCATGAGCCATGTTTCTGTGCTGTTATGTAAATCAATTATTAAAAAAATAAAATAATAACCAGCCACATTTCTGGTTGGTAACTCCTTTCAAGCAAACAAACCAGAAAATAAACTTAAATCAAGTGAAGGCAGAATATGCTACATCCCACCCTGTTACCAACCAGACACAAAACCCATGAGGAGAAAACAAACAACCAACTGACATGTAAAAGATGAAAAGGCAGAGGAAATACGCCAATTACTTTATGTTAGCTTTTAATGGCCATATTTCTGCTCATAAAGAACACACAACTGTTTATTCATGAAATACTTTTTGTAGTTAATGTGAGAACTTCTTTAGAAATTTAAGGAACTCTTTATTTTCAACTCTGCCATTTCCAACAACTTTTCCCAGTAGGGCACTTTAAAATATGCACAAAAATATCCTAAAATATGATGAACAAAAATAATAATAATGATAATGATTTCAAACCTAAAATAATCAAATTATAGACCAAAAGCAAATATTTACCAATGTTATATTAAAATAAAAAATAAAAATCTTGGCCTGAATAAAAAGTGAACATTATTTGTTTTTGTTTGTAGAAAAGGACCCAACACATTTCCACAATTTTCAATGAAAAAAATAAAAAAAACATGATTAAATTAATAAAACAATGGAAAATGCATATTCTAGAGTCTTGGTTTGCTGTTTTATTACTATTGATAATGAGGATTTTTCAGGAAGAAACATTTTGTCCTTGGATCAATAAGTTGTTGACTGCCACAACTACTCTCAATTTAATCAATAAAAGAAACTGTAAACACTTTTAAACGGCTCTCTAATCATACAAAGTAAATGATCCAGTCAAAGGGCCTCTGGCAACTACATAATGCATGTTTTACAAGCAAAATATGTTGTTCATTTCTCGGTCTTACTGAAGCATGCACAAATCTATACATGCAATAAGAGCGGTGCTTGATATTATCTATCAGAGCTGTGATGTAGATCAATACAAAGCTAAGACAATTATGTGAAAATCAACTTTTTCTTTTTTTAGCCGTTTGTGTGAATAGCTGCTTATTATGGCTGTTAAACGTCCATCGCAACACATATCTTATGATTTGAGATCATTCATAATAATGGCTCTGTCATTTTCTGCACTGGATTAGGCGTTGTGGTGTTTGTGATAATTTGACATCGAAAGACAACACTACAGACACATAAAATAAGAAAGATGAGAATACGGGCCGATCGTCAGATGAGCTCTCTGCGTCCACACAATTGTCATATCTAAGGCAGAGGAGATAGCGTCTGTCTCTGCTTTTGTCGGACGACCAGGAAAGAAGCTGCATCCTGCCACTGTGGCTGACTGATAGGCCAGCCCTTCGTGACACACGAAAAGGGGAAAAAGTGTGTTTTAGTGTGTGTGTGTGTTGGGATGGGAGGGGGCGGGGGGGGGCAAGAATGCTGCTGAAGAACTGTTGATGGTTCCTCAGCACTGAGTGCATTGTTATTCTTACTTACTATTTTTATAGATGGTAGGGGGAGGGGCATGCCATGTGTAATTTGGGGTGAGGGGGTCGTGGTAATTAAGCCCACATTGATACTTTGATCTCCTTGATTGTGCATTTGACTGGCGATCAGCTGGTTACAGCCCACATCTGCAGCCAAACAGCCCCCTGGCTGAAAAAAAGTCCTTTGTAGATAAAAAGGATGTGCGTGTATAGTGGGGTTATCTTGTCAAAAGTTCATATAATTCTTAGTCAAAATGTCCCTGGACTTTACATTTGGGTCGTCCTATAATGTACTGGATGCGAATACAGAGACTGCAGTAAAAATTGGTTGGAAGGAAAATCTATTAAATCGGTGAAAATCAACTTGCTCAACTGCAGTCTCACCAGCCTATGCGGGGAATTACAATGATATACAAAAACAAAAGCACTTTACTAAAATCAGTTTAAAATACTTTATAAGTATCTTTTGCTTTTTGGGGAAACTTTAGCAGTTTTCAAGCTTTTCTGCACAAACTGAATCATGACTTAAAGTGTCACTTTCATGCAAAAGAAAATGATTTTTTCTTTCTTTGAACTGTCAGTACTATCAAATGTTTTATCAGTTAAATAAGCATCCACCATCACTCGCAGACGCGCCATCTGATACATAACTGTATTTGCTATAAATACAAGGGGATGGTTCTGATTGAGCGAGTCTGCTCCTAAACATCACCCCGTCATTATTTCAGCTGGACCAAAGCCTCAGCAATTTTCTTTCAAATATGATGAGGTCTGGCTTGACAATTTCAAAAGAAGAGCTTCATCTACCATCATCTGTAGCTTATACAGGGATACTGATACATTTTGAAAAGCCCTCATGTAACTCAGAGTGATTACTAATCAATGTCTTGTCAGGTTATAGTTGGACCCGGATAAATAACCCTTACTTGGATGTTTAATTTAGTTTTAACTGCTCTGTTTACAGCTATATAACTGTTCCTTCTTACCGTCATATGTAAATCTAAAAAAAAGAAAATGATATATAAAAAACGTTCACAAATCAAATAGTTTAGTTTAAGACAACATTATTAATACAATTAAATCATATAAACTAATATAACAAAAAAGTTACAAGAATTCTTTATTAAATAGAAAAAAATAACAGCTGTAGCTACAGAAATACAGAAAGTCTGAATAAATTTGTGTAGCATCATCCATACATAGAAAGACCTAAAAAGCTAATTGTTTGCAAAAATATAATTGTTTCTTTTTGGGTATATACTGATTTATTTATTTATTTATTTAGATAATTAAGATTGTCCAAGTTGATCACATCTGAATGATTTTTAATGTCAAGTTATCTAATTTACAAGCAATCACAACCACAAAATGCATAATAAAAGATCTAAAAATGGGTCTTTAAATAAAGCTTTTGAACCTATGCACTTTATAATGTCAGACTTAATATATTTTATCTAACAAGTGAAAAATTAACATAAAAGGGACATTTTTTCACAGTAGCATCTTGTGGCTTGCACTAGCTTTAGGGTATTTGTTATGTTTTGTCGCCATCTAGTGGCTGTAATAACACACAATCCCTGTCCAGCCACTGATTGAATTTTCAAAATTTAAATAAAGGGGCATCATGTAAATCTAAGGAGGAACCATACTTACCCAAGGAGTTATGGGAAATGTAGGAAAAAGGTGATTAAACTGCTCACCTGTTTGATAGGTATGGCTCTTCCACTGCCTATGCTGTCTGTTTTACTGTCAACGCTCTTTGACTGTTCACTGGCTTTCCGTGACTGCAAAAGAACAAGAGAGTCCGTCAGAAACTGAAGCCACATGCAGGAGCTGAAGCAGAGTGGGGAGCTGCTGGGGTGTGAAGTGGGTGTAACTGACTATGATGGGGCGCGTGTGGTTGAGACAGATAGAGTGGGGGTCAGAGGGCGGGCAAGTGAGGGTATTTGTGTTTTGAGCATCTGCGGTATTTGTGGAGAAACTCGGCGTTGCAAAATAAAAATCTCAAAAGAAGCTCCAAATGAACAGACAAGCAGACCAGCGGAACAAACAGCAGTAACACCGACGTGCAATTTAAAAGGAAGAAATAAAAAAAAAAAAGAGACCAAACCAAGACCACACTAGACACATCTCAACACAGAGGACCAAGGACGACCACACATTGAGTCATGACTCAGCCCTGAAACCCTTCGGGAGATCCTTTCCTCTGTTTGAGACCCAGAGCGGGCCCTTAGTGGACCTGAAGACCAACTGCTGTGCTACCCCAGTGAAGAATCAGATGTGGCTCTTGCATAATCACATTGATAAGAGCTATTGTAGCATAGTAAATGCATTAGGTTAAAAAGGGAGAGAAGGAAAGAGGGTTATTTTTCAGAAGGCTTAGGTGTAAGTAGGTTCCACCAACATTTCACCTGCAAAACCTGGTGGGACATAATTTATTTAGCAAATTCAAGCAATTTAAATGTCAGATTGGGAAATAAACAAAATAAAGAAATTCTGGTTGAGCCTGTGGAAGAAAAACGGTCAAGCAGTGGTATTAACTTTGCAAGAAAATGAATCATTTAATCATTACCATCCCACCCCAACACAAATAAAAAAGATGAGATACAAGTAGGGACAGACATGAGAGTGTATGGTCTCACTCGGAACATGAGAAATGTCCAGTCATCAATGGAAAAGAGGTAGAGTCTGAGTTCAAGTAAGCCAACTCTGGTGTTTATATTTTTTCCAACATTTTATTTTTTTTATGATGACTTGTTTAGCTTCTATACAGACACCATACAAAGCAAGTCACAAATTCACTTCAAAATATTCAACAGATTGAGCCAAACATTGCAGTTCCCACAAAATATAGGATGAACAATAAAGGCATTATTTCATATATTCCTTATATGTATGTCCTTTTTATAGAATACCATTGTAAATAAAATACAAGATATACAGCAGTCTATTTTTTGTCAATCCGTTCATGATAGAAAAGCATTTATGCACGAGTTCATAATCTCTGTACCAAACCTAAACTAAGAAAAATGAAGGAGAAAAAAAAGGAAGGTTTAAAAATAACTTAGAATAAAAGAACAAAACAACAATATTACATTAAACTACATTCATACAAGTCGGTGCAACCCAGTTTCATTTGTTGGCAACTTTCAGTATTAATATCCTTCTGGAATAAACTCAACAGCCTGACAATCTATGCTAAGTTTTTATGAAGGCCTTCATAAACTTTTCCAAAGTTACTCTAATCTAAAATACCTCTACGTGATCACACATTTATACCACATTTTCCATTCCAATCAGTCATTCAATACGGCCCTAAAAACAGTAATGAATCAAATAAAAACAGACCAAACAAAATGAATAAATAAATTAATAAATAAATAAAAAAACGTGGCACCTCTAGTCCTTGAGTCTTCATTTATGAAAAAAAGGCAGTGTGATGTCATGTAAGGAAAGGTTGTGTCCTTTTGGTGGCTGGGTAACAGTTCCAAGAGTGACTTGACTGTACAGCATGTTTTTGTATGGCGCGTCTGAATGGGAGCGAAAGGCGGAGCAGGGCAAAAAGGGGTTGGATGGGGCATTTCCAGAAGAGTCCCTACAGTCTGTCTCACTTGGTGATATTTGAATGTCTACTTTGAGTGCACCCAGACACTCCAGCGGACTCGACTTTAGGCTGCATTACACGCAAAGTCCTATGGCTTCCACATGCATTACCCTCAATGCAATAAAGCACTGAGGGTAAAGTGGCCACAAGCTGCAAGTTCTCAATCAATAATCTCCTCTCTATTAGGATTAGCAAAGCAGGGGGACTCTTTATTTTTAACCATCATGCTCTTCTAATTCGGAAGGAGTTGGAAAGCCCTTTTTGTTGAAGAAAGGTTGGAAACAGAAGCACAAATCTGCAAATATTAAAAAACAGTGTCAAATGGTTATTATTATTTATTTTTTATTCTGTTTTTTTTCTGTTTATGATTTGTCTCACACGTGGAGATCCAGCAACATGTTAAGGGACTAAAATATGAAAAAGTAAACACTAAATGGCACACATTAATACATGGGTTGATCTAACATGAAAGAATGTAGTGGAATGGAGTTAAGTATAAAAGAATGCCATATTTTTTTTTTTTTATCTAAATGTCTAACAGTGTACTTTTCAACACAAAATGGAAAGGACAGTCTGAGGACGACAGAAGACCACAGACAGCTCACAAAATTTTTTTAGAGTTATTGACCATGGAAGCACTAGGAAAGAATAATGTGTGCTGCGCTGACACCTAGTGGCCGAGGACAGTTATGGTCAAAAGTGGCTTGAAATGATCGTGGTTGGTGAAACGGATTAGTGAGGTCAGTGAAAGGACGAAGTGATAAAATCTTCGGATGTAAAGCTTTAACTACTTACTTTAAAAAAAAGAAAAAAAAAAGCTGAACAAATCCATTATTAAAAAGAGGAGTTTATCTAATGTCTATAATTTTGGGAGCTGGATTAAGGATGGACTAAAAATCTGAACCCACAAGTAATTTCTTGCATTCTCAAACACTATCAATTTAGTTAAATGCAGATAACAAAGGAAGCTTCTTTATATTAAGAGTCCCAATGCCAGTGCCATAAATGTGACAGACTTTGCCTCTAATTTATTACTTCAATGGGCCTTGAAGTAATCACTGCAAGACAATCCGATATTCATCTGTCAGAGCTCATCTACCAGTGACATTAAGGCTTATTTTCTTACTTAAAGTACTTCTCTTGAAACTTCCCAAATCATCATGAAGTATACTACTTACAAGTGTAGCTTGATAGCATGAATGGCAACTTGTGATCTCTCAGGACTCTGATAGAACTTGTTAGACAGTGATCAATTTCTTTTTAAAATAGAAAAGCTGGGAAAGGGGACATCCTCGACACAGTTGATGAAACATTTTCTTTGTGTTGTTTTGTGAAATGGCAAAAAAGGTTTTGCACTGCAAGTCTTCTTCTCGTCTGAGCCCATGGTACTCTTCAAGTGTCACTGAAGAAATGTCGACATCGCCTCCTCCTTCTCCTCCTCCTCTGTTCCCTCACCCTCCCTTCTCCCACCCTTGGCTTGCTGCTCCTCAGAAGGTCATGAGCTGAAATTCCCGCTCGGCTTGCCACTCTGGCACCCACACCGGGTAGGTGGCGTGCTTCGGCATCTCCATGACGCGGACGGGGAGAGGCTCATTTCTCTGGTGGACATGGTTAGTCACTACCTAGCGGGGGGGAAGGGAGACAACAAGGGGAGCTAGCACACAGCCTGAACTGCTTGGAGGCCACAAAACCTGTGGCTCCTTCAGCAGCTGGGGTAAGAGGATGAATGCAGTAGGAAAAATAGAGGAGGGGGGTGGGGGAAGGTAGATAGGGAAGTTGAAAGCAGTTAGCTAGAAAGAAAAAAGAAAGAGGGCAAGGGGAAGGGGAAATACAGAGGACAGCAGTGAGGAGGAAGAGGACAGGTGGCGGAGTTGAGAAAGTTGGGCAAGGGTAGATGTACCAGGGGGAGTTAGAAGAGGAGAAATCTTATGCAGCCTGATCTTTGTCTCATAAAGCTCAAAAGTTCTGGAGAAAACGAAATAAAATAGTACAATAGTGAGTTCGTACAATTCACTTCCTTCTTGGTCACATGATGGTCTATACATAATCGCTTGCGCTGATTCTAAGATTTCTTATTTTTATAGACCTCCCTGGGCATGAGGAGGCTCAGATCTGGCTACACAAGAGTGGGAAGGGCTCAGCAGCAAAGGAGGCTGGTAAAGAAAAAGTGGGAAAGGAAGAAAGAGGGGGGCAGGCTGGGTAGAAGAAGAGGGCAGAGGCTACAAGTAAAAGACAAGCTTAGGACAGCTGAAGAAATTAGAGTTGTTAGTGCACACATATGCTACTGGTTAGGGAAAAGGGCAAATATGACAGGACACAGGGTAAAGAGCAGGCAGACAGGGGTTGGGACACTGGTGTGATAGTTAAACTTGGCATTTAAAATTGCATATAAGCCCAATTTAAGTATGTGGGGGTGTTGGGGATCTATGTAGATTAAGCCGGATGAGCAGTTGCTGGAGGTTGTAGGCATGCGTTATTTGCAGCATGTAAACAGGCCATGGGTTGGACTGGATTTTAGGTTAACTTGATGGGGCAGGAGAAGTGGTGGTTTGTTGCTGCCATCTCTCCCCAAAAGGGAAATCACTGCAAAGAAAGGATCTAGCAAAAATAAGAGGGGTGGGGGATGGGAGGTCAAAGATTTAGACAGCGTAGAGGGCCCAGTTTGTTATGGGTAAGATGAGAAACTTAATCCACTCACTACATCCAATTAGAAAAAACAACAATGATGTGAAATTTTATGATTTTTTTTGTTGTTGTTGTTTTCCACAGTGCTATCTTTGATATTTGCTTCAAGGCAGAATCTTTTTTTTTTTTTTTTTGGGAGGGGGGGGGGATTTTTGGGATCTAGTATGAGAGCTATAAAGTCTTCTTCTCCTCTGCACACTGAACTTTGTGAACAAGACGTCGTCGTCTTTGCCAGCAACGGAGGCAGGAGAGGTTGCTTTTGATTGCGTTTTGAGATACCTGGCTCCCTCTGGTGGAAAAAGTGTGCTTGGCAACATGCCCTCTAGTAGTGTGAGTGGGTGTTGCTTTGCATCAGCTGTCGCATACTTACTGTGAAAATGTTGGAGCGGCGCTTAGACTGCTTGCGGATGGGTGTGGGCGTGTTGGAGGCAGCGATGGTCTCAATGCGCATCTCCCGCTGACTTATGCTGGGGGTGGAGGGAACAGAGGAGGAGTAGTCGCTGAATGCACCCCCACCGTTGGCCGCCTAGGGAGCAAGAACGATTACGAGAAACCGAGAGAAACAGAGGAAGAGGAGAAGAGAGGGATTGCAGAGAAGAGGGAATGAAAGCAGGTCAGTTTAGGATGATGGGAGGTGGATGTGATTTCCCACACTTAAAAGTGAGCAATCATCATGAGAACTATTGCATAAAATTGTATTTCTCTTTACATAATTGGATGAAGAAAAAGTGAGTGACAAGTAAAAGAGAGTAGTCTGTCCATATGGTGTAAAGATCTTACCTGGTTAATGTGGACAGAGGGTATGGATGCAGCGGGGACTGATGAGTGGCTGGGAGAGTTGGGGAGGGATTTGCATGGCCCAATAGAGAGCTGCTGCTTTTTCCTCATGGCCACAACCTTCTGGGCAACTGGAGACACACAGCAACACATTATTTACTGGTGGTTTATGCAGAGATTGTGAAACACAATTCAACTTAGCATGTGTTTTTGGCATTGTTAACTCACTTTGGTTCAGTCTTTCTGATTAAATAATAGTGAATATTATACCATCTTTATCAGCTACAAGTATGCCATGCGGTAATAAAAAGCTTTTAGAGGTGACGCCTCTGTGAGGTGAAACTGTATAATGTAATAGGCTATAATGATTTCTGACTTATAGGCTATTTAGTTGACCTAGCAACAACAAAACCTAAAAAACATGACAGGAAAAAAAAAACACTTTAGATTGAAGCACACAGTGTCCCTTTGGATTGTGGTCATTACAGGATTCTTGGTCAATAACTGTTCCAAATATTTTCAACCCTATTGGTCAAATGAATTTGTGTCCTTGTCATTTTTGTCTGAAAGAACTAACAACATGCCTAAAAACTGCTGTTTACTGGGATGCACTACAACACGCTGTAATGAACCAAAATGGATTTTTAAAAGCAAAAAAAAAAAAAAAAAAAACTGGAATGAAGATGAGCCTCTAAGGAGACAAAAGTAGTTGCAGACAGTATGTCAGCGTGAGCTGCAAGAACTGTCTCAGTGGTACCTCAAATGTCCAAATGTCTGATTAAGTTATTATCAAAAGTGGTGAAGAGTGTGGGGGTCAACTTAATTTCTAGAAAATGTAATAATATGTAATGATACAAAGAATTTTTCCTGTCCTTCACTGAGCCTTACAGTGTGTTTTCAACCCAATAAGAGGTTTGTAACCATCCATCCATTTTCTATACTGTTTATTCCAATTCAGGGTCACCAAGAAACTGAAGCCTATCCCAACAATTACCAGGCGAGAGGCAGAGTACACCCCGTTCAGGTTGCTAGTGCATCAGGGCCAAAACAGAGAGGCAAACAACCATTCACACTTACACACAATCCCAGGGAGAATTTAGAGGGGCAGATTAACCTAATGTGCATGTCTTTGGACTGTGGGAGGAAGCCAGAGTATCCAGAGAGAACCCACGCATACACGGGGAGAACATGCAAACTCTAAACAAAAAGGCCACTGTTCGATGCCCTCCCCGGCCGAGCGTCGAACCAATCACCTTCTTGCTGTGAGGCCGCGGTGCTAACCTCCACAAACACATCGTGCAGCCCAACCTTTGTAGCCATGCACGAAAATGCTTTTATTAGCTATGCAGTAGGTGCTGCCCATCTTTTAATTCAAAGCACACTCGACTGGGTGGAGTGGGAGGGAGGAAAGGAAGGAGGCGATGTTCATGGCTGCGTGACATGAATTAGTATTGAGGGGAAGAGAGATGATCTGAAGTTGTGCCGACAGCTGGGACCACAACGCCCGGCTGCCTGCTGCAGCATGGTAAATAAAGAGAGAAGGGAACAGTGATACAGAGCGACTTCTCCAGACAGCGAGCACTCTTTTAATTATTTCAAATTGGGCTTCAGGAAGCAATTAAAGCAGGGAGGAAAGACAACCTGCGCATCAACAGACACTGAAATGCACTGTGAACGCTGTATTATGAATTCAGATGTTTTCTGAAGGGATGACAGATTTTGAAAGAAGCTGGAGCCATAAGGGGATAAATGTGCCACAGAGGTAGCAGCTGAGTTCCCAAAACAGTGAGTTTCCTGACATTTTAAAGACACAAATAAGTCAGTTTATCCGGTTGCTGGCGAGGGCCACATTTGCAATCATGGTTTTGCTTTTACATTATTAATTGCAGTGTTGTAATTGCTGTGTTGTGTTTGACTGACTTTGAACAAAAATAAATTTAATGAAGGAAGCTTTTTACTAAATCAGGCAACCGTACAGCAAACATATCCATACAATTTTTTTTTTTTTTGCTCCCTAACAGTCTAATTGTTTTATGTTAGTTTTAGTATTATTATATTACATATTTTAATATAATCTATATAAAGAAATATGGACTCCCTGCTTGATATACTAATGAGCTAATTTTCAACACAGCTGATTAATCATTTTATAGTATTGCAATAATAAATTAGACTAAATTTGATCACTTAGCCTAAAATTGTGGGCTTTTAGCACAAAGTAAACATCAGCTAACTGGAGAAACTGATTATGGCTTTGACATGATTCTGATCTCAGTTCAAGAGTGAACCTTAGGAATAAAGTAGGTAATTCTGAATTTTTGACAGTTTTGATCATTAATAGGGTTTTAATTGGTTATAAATGTGCAAACATTGTCACCTTTTATTCAGTGTGACTTAAGTTTATTGTCATTGTAGCTATAGATGTATAGATGATAAATCTAAAATCTAAAATAAATCATAAGTTGTGTTACTTTTGTCTCTCATACAATAATCCAGGTTTTAGCATACTGATTGATTTATGTATCACAATTATCAGCCCTCAATATTGAAGGCACAAGGGAATTTTTTTAAATTAATTTTATTGAATGAAAGACATAAACAAATTGGTGTTTTTTCCATTATTTGTATTATTCTAAAATAGAAAACATTTTTATTGCAAATGTATATGTGCTAAAAATATGTTATTAGTTTTTCATGATTACTATGAAGCCCCACTTGCATTGACTGTTGTATGCCAATTTTACAGTAGAGAGCTGAAACCAGTGAATTTTGAGTACTTTACATTTAGATTTAACTGCATGATAAACCAAATATTATTTAAAAATCTGTTTTCAGTTGACTAATTGCCATAAAGTCAAGAATTTGGCTTATAAAATAATATAATATAATATAATATAATATAATATAATATAATATAATATAATATAATATAATATAATATAATATAATATAATAAAAATATGGCTTATAAAATGTATGCTAACTATAAGAGCAGTGGTGTCTACAGCATAGCAGAGTATGCTGTACCCCAAAAAAGATTAAAACTACCCGATCTGCACTTCTTAAAATACTCCCTCTCACCGTCCTGGAAGACTCTCTCCACATTCAGGCCATAGGTGGAGCAGGTCTCATAGTATGTGCAGCGCTTTAGGTCGTTTGACAACTTTCTAGCCCGTGAGTCATCGATCACTCTGGGATTGGCAGCACTGATTGCATCTGATAGACCAGAGTAAAGGAGAAACATTAAAGTGTAAGACACAAAAGAAACACAGAGCACTTCCAGAAAAATGACACAATAGTTCAATATTATAGGAAGCAACAGAAAGCATGCTGGATATAGGACATAGGACAAAACCTTGCGTTCCAACGAGGACCATGGGCACCTCAGCTGTGTTTCTGTAGCTGGATAGACGCAAGAAGTAATTGTAGACCGTCTGAAAGCTGATCTCATCCTCCAGGCTGAAGACAAACACCACCGCATCCACCCAGGTAGCGAACTGCAAACAGTGCAGAGACAGTGTGTTGAAGCACTGTGAAATAGGAGATTCTTTATTGTTGCCTCGAGAATATTCACATAAATCCACTGTTTGCACCAGATCGGATCCTGAAACAAACATGTTTTCTGTATGAAGAAGAAGCACGGTTTTGTGAGATGTCAACTAGTAAGGAAACTTCGTTGAAAGTGTTGCATAGATATGAAAATCTCCAGAGCACTGTAAACAATAAACACAGTAAATAAAGTATTCATAGCTAATAATAATAAAAAAAAAAACATTTAATAATTTTTCAAAATAATCTTTCCATGTTGTCACTGTACTTCATAAATATAGACAGAAGGGGGCAGTGTTGCAACATCCACAGAACACCGAACGGCTCATTTTGACAAAACCAGGTGCAGAGACAAATTAAACACCATCATTGAATCTGCATCAGTTTTCTGAATTCCTAATAGTTATCACAACATAGGAAAATTTGTATTTTCCATGTTACATACATCCCCACTGTCACATAGTTGATGATCAAACAGCAGAGAAAGGTCTCTCTTGAGAGGAGAAAATCAATAATCAGAATCCATTCTGGGAAAAAAAGGTTTGGCATATCTCTGAGTAAAAGCCACAGAGGTAATCCAGTGGCAAACTATTCCCATGTATTGTACTATTCTTCATTCAGCTTTCACATTGGCAAAGACCCCCTATATGGAGTGAATGGCAAATAAAGCCTCTGAGCCACAACTCTGAGTGGGAACATAATGGAGGCCTTTAATTATGCCACTAATTACACAGGCAGCTGACAACTGAGCTGAACTCATCTCTATTCCCTTATCTCTATGTGCAGTAAGCAACTGTAAGTCAGAGCTTTGCCAGGCCAGAGAGAGTAAATTTACCAGAAATTTTGAAGCTTGTGAATGAAGCCACAAGCCACAAATCTGCAGGCACTCTCAAGGGTGGGGCTTAGATACTTTCGAATCGATTGAATCCAATTATTACATATTAATCTTTTCAAATCCCTCATCAAATATTTTTGGATTTCATCATTTAAGCCTTCGAAGCAACATAAATATTAAGAAATTTATATTATAGAAAAAGTGAGACTCACTTAACAGCTGTTGAGATTTATTATTGGCCCAAAGTTATTAACTTAACGGGCGTTTTGGCTCTGCTGCTTGTTGGGGAACGGAAATGCAAATGCAACAATGATACAGTAATCACCTTTTAAAATCATCAAAACATGCCCTCCACAGGCATAGTTTGATTATTTACACATTCAGAGCAACACTAATAGGCATTTGATTCTAACAGCACACAAAGGTGTCTTATATGCATATTTGTTTTAACACTTTTTCTCACCCTGAATTCCTCAAAGACATAAAACGGCTTTTTAGATACTTAATGTTTGACTGTATTCCCATGTAATGCTTTTGAACACACTCTCCATAACATTTAAGAGCTTCTTCTTCTTTGAGCAGATGGATCTCAGGGGTTCCTAAAGCTGAATTCTGCTTCCATGTCTTTGTGTCCTCTAGATCTTCCGTTATGCCATTCAGCTGGCAGCACCATCTTTGGAATCCCTCTTCACTTCCATAATACTCAGCATCAGTCTTCTGTACATTCACCATACAAACTCAGTTTGTACTCTTAAATAATTATTCCTAATCCTGTCCATATTTGCAATTCACAGAATGAATCTTATCTTTAATTCTGCCATCCTCAACTCTCCCTAAAGTCTTCTCATCAGTAGCAGAATCGCCAACCCATCTCTGGTCTCCCTCTTGTCTTTTAAACCTTCTTTTTGAGTGTTGCTGGTATTCCTCTGTCACAAATCACCCCTGACATTTTTCTTCACCCACTCCAGCCCGCCTACATTCCCTTCTTTTCCTCTGCTTCGCAACCCTGTGCTCATTTGACCCAAGTAAACTCATCCACTGTCCCAACCTCCTCTCCTGGGATCCCCATCTTTCTACCCTTCTCCCTTCGTGAACATGCATTCACGCACATGCATTCTGACCTTTCATTCTATCTTTTTAAAGCATTTCTCCATCTCTCAACCAACTCACTACTCTTAGTGAGGATAACAATGTCTAGAATGATCAGAGTCCATGGGGACTCTTGTCTTACCTCATCCAATACCCTATCCATCACCATTCATCACCCTAACTACAATTTAAAGTATATTATTGTACTTTTAGATCCTTAAGATTGCTTGGGAACAAGGTCATCCTGATCTTTACATATGCTGTCATATGTAAATCAGTATTAGTATGAATCAGTGACTCTTTGGCTTCATAAAATCCAGGTTGAGTTAAGTCCTATGGGACATCCAATGTCAGGTCCATGAATTGTTTTAGAGCTGTTAATGAAATGCGGGACCACAGACTGTATATCAAAGGTGGACTTAGTCTACAGGCACCATAAACCTGTTTTTTTTTATTATCAGCAGAAGGTAACTCCCAATTTTGAAAAAACAGTCCCTTTGCAAAAAAAGACTAAAGAAAATGGTATCTAGTCATATCTGAATATATCATATCTTTCTTTTCCTAATGGGTTTGGACTCATGCGTTAGCTGTGGTTCAGCTTACCTGTTGATGTGTTTGCGGGGTGCTGTCACAATGCTCTAAACAGTCCTGCTTGGGAAGCAATAGTTTATCTCAAGCAGCTCCTGTGTGCTCTCACCTGCAATTCTGGAGGCCCTCCTTCATCTCTGATCAGAAGTAAGTAGCTCTGTCCATCCACCACAATTTCTTTCTTAAAACGTCCACCTAAGGATGACACATTATTAGTGAGATGATATTGGAAACTGTCTTTTAGAATGCCATATCTAACCACCAGATGGGTTCAAAGAATAAAAAAAAGACTGAGGACATATTTTACATTCATTAATTCATTAAAAGAAAAAATAATAAGGGCAACAATAAACTAAAAATTCAATATCAATACACAGCACAACACAGAACATAAAGGTTTGGGCAAAGGCATACGTTAAAGTGTAGCTTCTCAATTTGGAACTCCTAAATGTGGTGTTGTTGGGTTCATGTGCCGACAGGAAAGCAGGTCCCTCTGGAGCCAATTATGTGGGCGAAAAATTGCCATTTAGCATGTCTAATGCACAGCTGCTCAAGGAACCAGCTCAGAGCTGCTATCTGTGCACTGCCACGAGTCATGGAAAGGACAAACTTTCACTCCACAAACATTATCAGGTTGCTTATTTAGCCTCCAACTTTTCAGTGCATGGGATGCATGTTTTCTCAACAAAGTTGACTGTCATGTAATGAAACACACATCATATGATACACAGGCAGAACCATTTTAGGATATAAGGTAGGAAATTAAGCAATTGGAAATTAATAAGGTTGAATACTGTTCAGGTCATAATACTTCAGGTCATAATATCCAAAGCATAGTAGAGGGCAAACACTTGGCTCCCATACAGCCTTGAGTTTCTTTCCCCTTTTTATTCCCTTTCTCATATATAAATGTACTTTCCTTGCCGCTAGCAAAGCCGGCTGCAGATAAAGAAGAGACCAATGGGAGAACCACGCAGTAAATTAGATTTTGCATATCATTTGAATGGTTTGCGATCCTGTGGAGATTAAAAACATTCAAATGAGAAAGTTGTGAGGCTAGAGATGTCCCAGAGAGTGAAAACGGAGCCTTATGAATATGAAATGATGCTGAAAGCAAATTGACAGAAGTGAATAATGCAAAATTTTGAAAAGCTTTCGAAATTATCACGAATTACATCCAAAAAAACTATGCTGAGAACAGCAGACATGCATATGGGAGGGAAAAAAGGCCTTCTCTAACAGTTATAAATAAAAAGATCTTAATAAGATCAGAAAATAGAGCTGAGGATCTCACTGTTCAAGCAGCCCTTTAAGAACTATAAGATCTCACATCAGAAAGGGGAATGAAAGGCCATACAGTAGCTGGGGGCTGTAATTTTTAATAGGTGGACAGTATTTCCTGTGTCAGCAAGCAATAAATATCCACTTGAGCCATACTTCCACACTGTTAAGTCCACTTTAGCCCTCATGGCAAATAGGGGATTCTCCTCCCCTCTTGCAATGGCTCTCAAATTGTGCTTGGATGCTGGTTGTGTAACAGAGAGAGAGAGATTGATGAAACACCAGCAAGCTTTTTCTTTCTTTATTTATTTCCCTGAAGTCACAAAGCTTTGGAGCTTTTCAGACAAAGGAATAAAAGACTGCATATGCATGTTTGAATCTTGTTTAAAAAGATGAGGAGGATCTCATTACACAGTGGGATCAGCCCGATGCAGAAAACCAAAGACTTATCAGAGTACAGAGTTTATATGGATGCTGGCAGCATACACCGGAAGAGATTAAGGAGAAGGCTCTCAGAAACCAGCAATATAACGAAAACATAGTATTATTCTGAAAAAAGGGAAGGTAAACATCTCTATCACATAATAATCCGAAACGATGTTGTCTTTTCTTAAAGCTGAACCACAACAATGCATCCAAGGAGAAAGACTGTGCTGTAAAAATATGAGGCAGACTATTACATGACGAAGGTCAATACCGACTGATTTGAATTACTTTTTCAGCTCATCTTCACATAAAAACAGGTGACTAACACCCTTGTGCAATGGGAGATGGTAAGTTTATGGGTATGGTTAACACACAGTAAGCATACTCTGCTTTACACGGAGGCTTAGACCTTGACACAGAGCCACAATCTGACGGAGCTCCATCCTGTGTTTCCATAGCAACACACCCTAGTACCTTTTTTCAGATATCATAGCAAAAACCCAGGAACAAAACGGTGAAGAAACAGCCACAGATGAACCTTCGTCTACCGGGCAATGCTTCTGCGATGTAAATACTCTAACTGGAGTAAAGCCAGTATTAGCACATAAAGAACCTGAGCAGTTTCATGACACAAGTATGTTAAATCAAAGCAGCTAGCAACAATGTAAAAGGACACACTGACATATCTAAACCGACATGTTTCGTTAATTACAGCAGCAACCCTCATCTCGATTTTTCTACCATTGATTTCTCAAGGACTAATTAAGCTATTTTCCTCCCTTGGTGCAGTGAAATGCCAGAAACTAATTATGTGCTTCATGTCTCATCCACAATATTATTGTGCTAAAATGGAACACTGCAAACCCTAAAAAGATCATCAGTTAACCCTGGCTTTGGTCAAATCTTGTGGATTTTGGAAGATAAATGTTTCAGGGCTGAAGAAGGCATTCTTCTTATGATTTTCCTTGGTTGTAGAAAAAAAAATTATTTAAATTAATTTTGTACTTTGCAACCCTTAAGAAATCTTAAAAGTTTGATTTCACCCTCATGATTTAACAATAAGAAACCATCACAACCTAATTAACTAGAATTGTTAAGCTCTCACCAGTGATAGAATAAAGGGAACTTCTACACTAACCAAGTCATTTATTAATCTTGGCATCAGGAAGCTCAGCTAAATCCAAAACAAAACATTTTAATACAAATTAATTAGAAAAATGCATCTCACAAGAACCTGATATGTAAATGTCTTAATGTACTCCTAATATGGCCACCATTCTGTACAGAGTAACACTTTGAGTCACAAATGGAGACTAATGTACAAGTCGGCAGCTACCTGTAGGATTCAGAGCTGGTGATTTTTTTTTTGGGGGGGGGGGGACTGGGGACTGTGGGATATATTTTAATTGCCTTTTTGCATTGCTGCATTGAAAATCATTACAAAAGCCGCAACTGACGATATTTACAAGACACTTAACGGAAAACAAGCCCAAAGTCGCTGATAACAGGCAGACTTTGCAACTTTGCTGCCTTTCTCTGCTGCAGTCGTCTTTATCTCTGCTTTGTTTGATCTAGCCGGCAGTTTACCGCTGTGCCAGGAGCCTCACACAGCTGAGTGCACCACGTGGGGTGGCTTACCTAACGTGCCATTGGTCCGCGTGTTCCTGACCACTACCGTAAAGACTGTAAAAGTTGTGGCAGGTAAAATGAAAGCACCTGGTCAGATTTTATATTTTAACTCGGGTCCGTTGTGGGTCCGGATCCGGACCACGGTCAGCTTGTTAGTGGCCTCTGAGATAGACCAATTCACTGCTACAGCTACTGACTGGAATGAGTCTCTCTCCAACACTGAAAAGCTCACATTGTGCTAAACTATGAAATGTCTACTCATTTAAATATTTTTATAATACATAAGAGAAATAATATTAAGACATATCGCTTATGAAGCATTGCAATCTTGGGAGTTTCTGGATGAGTTAAGGGCTGATTTGGAACAGGTGTTTGGATCGAACCTGAGGATCACTGTATGGTCCAGGAAAGGTGGCCCGGGTCATTGAAAAATGTCATATGGAGAATGATGCTGTGGAGATGGAGGAGGAGAATAATCATAACCATTGTGTTGCCTCTTCCACTAATATCGCCATCTCCACCGGGTCAGATTTCATTTTACGTTTACAACCTTCCTGCTTTCCTTCTAAACTCTCCATGGTGTAACCCTAACGCACACTAAATACTCATTTGAATACTGCTCTTTGTGGCCGTTATCAATTGCGCCATCATTCTTAGTTGGATCACCCGCAAATCATAAACAAGCAACACGTGCAATCTTCTTGTTCTCAAAGTCTTTCTTATTCCATCACTTATATAAATCACCACCACATCTGCAGACTCTTACCTTCAGGAGACTCCTCCTGCACATATGTGCCTGTCAAGTACCGATGCACCAAGGCAGACTTCCCACTGGACAGGTTTCCCACAATGCCCTGAAAAGCCAGGAGTAAAATCTGTGGTTACTAGAGACATGGCATAAAGCCATAAAAGGAAGACATAATTGTGACTTGACTAAAAAAAAAAAAAAAAAAAAAAAAAAAAAAAGTCACGCAATGTTATTTTGCTTTTAAAGCTGTCAACCTTAAAAAAAAATCAGCAATGTCACATAAATGTTCTTTTGTTTTATATTAAACTATTATTTCCGGTGTAAAAAAGACCTAGCTCATAAAAGCTTTACTGGTTTTAGCCCAATATCTCCAAATTTTGTTGGTAACAATAAAACACTGCCTAAAGCCCTGAAACTGAAACTGGGAAGCTTTTTTTGTTTTTTATTAGACAGGTTTCTGTTTGGATGGCAAGCATAAAATATTATTTTAACATACTTTTAATTAAGAGTCTTCAATATAATTCTTGCTGGCAGAAGTTTTACCAACACAACCCAAATCATAAATCAAAGACTGAAATGTATGAGTATATAACAAAGGAAAGTGCATAGGTTAGAGTCTACATAAATACAAAGAAGAATGATAACAAATAATAATAATAATAATAATAATAATAATAATAATAATCTAAGCCACCCTGTTACTGTACTGTCCACAAAAAATAAAAATAAAGTTAAAATAATAAAATTAAAATATCCTGATCTGTACACATGTCAATGCATAATAATTAGTTATCATTGCCTGATTTTACTCCAGATTTCTACATATGTATAGCAGTAGCTGGGCCATTAATGCAATGCAAAAAAAAAAAAAAAAAAAAAAAAAAGGGATATATTCAGGTGTATTCATATGGTGCTGATGGTGTTTATATTGGGGGTGCTACAAGAGCAGGCAGAAAAGCTTTATTGCAGAAAAAGAAAATAAACTATTTCTCTCAGCATAATAAAGGATAACTTCTTCTGTCTGAATTTTCTGTTTTAGCTTCTGTCTCTTTAAAGTTCATCCCACTAAAAGGCCTTGTCTTTTGCTAACTGGTCAGAGATAAAGGTGTATTACAACTTCTTCTTCAAGTTAATCAAGTTATTAATCAAAGGAAGAAAACCCTTGACTATGTGTTACTGACAAGTTCCTTTTGAGAATATGTCTATTTGATATGGATTTTCCAAGTTTATAAACCTTTTCTGTGCACAAAAAACTCTATGAGTTACTAGAGTTTAGGGAAAATCCAAAACATAGATTATGACTTCACTGCATAAATGTTCATTAAACATTGGTTTGACTTGAAAGTAAATGTGGCCATGAGAGATGAAAATCCACCTGGAAACATTTGGTGTGTTTCAAAAGAAGAAAGGGAAGTAAAAAAAACTACATTTACATGAACAAAAGTCAAAATAATACAGTTTGATTCTTAAGGTAAGCTGCAAGAGGCTGAAACAATATGTGAATAGTCCTCTTATATCCAACAGTTTAGTTGCAATCATTCCTCTGTTTCCACTCCCTTGTGTCTACACCAGACCTCACTGAGAGGCCTTCAGGGCAATGCGTGGTGGAAGGTGGGCTGATGATGCCTGTACGTCTGGGAAAAACAAAAGATACACCCCACCTCCTCCTTTACCCACCACCGCCCTCTTCTTCTTCAGATTATTAGTGTGTGTTAAAGTCAGGTATGTATCTAAATACTGAAAAGTTTGTACAAGTTATTCACAAGAGAAAAGAACTATTTTAGCCCTGCCAAAGAGTGCCCTCTTTAAACTTTAAGAATATGTCTTATAAGGTACCCAAGCAGAATAAACTCTGAATAAACTTTTGAGTTATGTGCATTAAAAGCTATGAGTCAACAAAAACTGACTTTGAATGTGCCACAGAACTTATGTTCCTGCTGTTTTAACTGTTCTGCTTTGTGACCTGCTGGTATATAGGCTTCATGGAAAAAAAAATGCACCATCAGCAGTGCTCCACAAACATTTACTCTTCGTTGTATATGTTAAGCTCTGTTAACAATTTCATGAGTGGAGCTGATGATCAAAAGGTAATAATAAAGTAAAGCATTACTACAGTTAAGTCACAAACCACAATACCAATGTTACAGCTGACTTGTCTCCCTGATAAGGATCTCATCAACAAATCTGCAGCACAGATTTTAACAGCAGTTTCCTTCGCAAACATTGATGTAATGACAAAGGACAAACAGACTGAGTCACTTTTGAAACTTCTGAGACTTTCGTGACAAACCTAATTTAAAACAATCTTGTCGCTTAACTAGGTTAAAGTTTTCAAATAATGATCTCTTTGCAGCACTTAATTCAATCCATGTCCTTTTAACAAGCCCCTGTGTGCAAACTCCCAATTAACACCTGAAGTATCATAAAAAGAAACAGCCATGCTTGAAGTGTTTGAAGCCAATAAGATAACTTTGTCTAAGCTCACTAGTCTGGACCCCCTGCCCCCTTTAAATTTCATTGAAGTTTTTCATTTTTCAAAGAGTTACAACAACGCATTCACCTTAAAAGAAAAACATATCAGCTGGCACAATGGAGGAGAGAAGCTTTCAAGGCTGCTAGTCTTTATGGGTAAAAGGCATGAGGATGTTCGTTGTGCATTTGGCAAGTGTTGTTGTGTGTGCACTTCGCTAGCGGGTGGGATCAGACCCAGGATGTGTCACTGGTCTAGCCCAAAACTGTCACTCATCTTGCGTCCTGCTGCAAGCCACCCTGCTTCTCCATGCCAACGCATCTCATTAAAAAAAATCCCCCACTATGTGCCAGCAAAAAGTCCAGCCAATTTCTCAAATGTTCCATCTCATACGAAACATAAAACCAGGGTTACATGGACGTAACATGCCTTCCCACTAACATTTAAACCAATCAATGAGTAGAAACTTCTGAGAGTGAACCAGCAGAGGATGTTAGGAATCAAAAAATTACTCACCACTTTCAGCTCTGGAACTGATCGACTCAATGTCCATTCCTGACTGTTAACGAAAGAGTCTGAAAAGAAAAAGACAAAGGAAATGAATAGCAGATAACAGCTGTATTACGAGTGTCTGTGTAGTCTGCAGGTTTTCAGTTTCATGATGGACGGTCCGGATGTCATAGATATGACAAAAACCTTTCTACAGTCAGGTTAAGTACCTTTTCACCTACTCAGCAATCCATGAATCTGGAAAATGTTTTAGAAATGCCCAGTGTCATGTAACACAGTTATATTCCCCCTTTTGTTTTTAGAATAGAATAGAATAGAACCCCTTTACACACATTAACTAATGTGATGTGCTTGTGTCTTGAATATTGCAGTTATGTCAGGTGATGATTAATTAAGCTAAGTATCAATAATCAAAAGATTATCCATCTATCCATCCATCCGCTGCTGCTAATATCTGATCCAACTACCCATAAAATATCAATAGTCAATTTTAATTGATCCCTATGGGCGTTGACATTACAGACAAACATAAATAAATGTTTAGCCCCAGCTCCAGGCTGGGGCAATAACAGGTGAAGATGAACTCTCAGGAATTGTCACATATTGTACATGCCATAAACAAAACTGTAAAAACAACCAGCAGATAGAAAACATATGAAACATACTGTCATATTTCCATTATTTAGCCGGAATCATGTGTTGTACATTGTTAGAACTGACACGATGATGAGTAATGCGTCATAAGTTCAGGTCTTTCTGTAACTTGACACAAGAAGTTTTAAGTGTGTTTTTGTTGACTAGAGTACAAAAAATCTGATTTTAGCTTTTATTTTCTGGTCTAGTGGATAAAAGCAATTAGAAAATCAATTCACTGATAACCCCTGGCCAGCTTAAGCTAATGGTTGCAAATCATTCTCCCATACAACATAGTGAATTGTATGTTTCTTAATATATTAATGTAGTTTTATTTTGGGTCTTTTTTTATCTTTACAGCACACTTTTATACTACTGGATGTTATAGTTATAATGTCATTTCATTTTTTGGATTGTTAATTAATGTTATTTCATTTTTATGGCTAAAGTTAAGCATTTTAGATTCTAGCTAATGACCCCATAACTTCATGGTGGAAGAAAAGAAATTAAAGCTTTCTAAGTGGGAGCCTAGAAGAGCCAGAATCTGCATTACCACAGCAACCTTTTACAGAAACAAGACTATGTTATTGGTTACATTTCTCAGGCCCCTCCATTTACAAAAACCCAGGAGAAACGTTTTAGGTTTTAGGTCCAGCATCTAGTGACCATCAGAGGTATTGCACATAAATGCACGTTCTCATTCACTTCAAAGCTCAGATAAAGAATCTGCATTAATTACATTGCCTATATTGTCACATATATAATTTAAAAATTGTAAAACACAGACCTCTTAAGAGGGAATTGTGAAATATATATGATTAGCTCAATACATGAGCTATGTTGTTATAAGGTTTCCACACAGTACAATCTTTGAAAGGGATTTAACTGATCCCTTTTTTGGAAAGCCAGCTATTATCAGGCTTGTTTCAACTTGTTTGCATCTCCAGTGTTCTTTGGAAACGTAATGGCGCTTTGAAACAGGACAAGGGAAAAGAGCACTACAAGGAACAATACAAACCCACACAGGAAAAAACGCAAATGACAACACAAGCTCAGCCTGTTTCCCACTGAGATGGAATAAACAACTACGTGTCATAACAACAATTAGAACAAAGACCACCTTCCTGTTTTTGGATCATGGCGTTCTCACTATCTGAGCCCCCTAGGAAGTTGCCATCTCCAATAAAAGAGCACAGACATCATGTCTCTAGGCAACACAACACTAGGTGACCCCCCCCCCCCCATGTCTAAACCATAATAATTAAAGCGCTCACCCACCATCGCTATAGTAAGCCGGTTTATTGTAGTAGCAGTGGTTTCCCTTTGTGCCCCAGGCAATGCTAACATGGGAGGAACGTCAGAATGAACTGTAACCACTGCTTCTATAACACTCTTCTCTCTTTTCTCTCCAAAATGTACGAGGAAAATGTGAATAACTCACAGACAAAAAGACCTGAGACAACAATTCCTTTACCAACTACAATTATCCTCAGCTAAAACGTTTGCTTATTTCTGACCTCACACTGCTCTCAAGTCTTGCTTGTTGAGAGAGAGAGAGAGGACTGCATCTTAAACAGAGCACCTTTTCATCAAGCATTGTGTGGCACAGGCTAGTCTTTAAACAGCACTCCTGTAGTTAAGCCCTCTCAGTGTGGGTCTGACATGTTGGAACATGAGCGTAGACATCTGAAGTGCAGGAAACTCGATGCAGGTCACAGCTCTCTAAGATCGTCATTTTCTCAAATTCCCTCACATTTTAAACACATTCTTTCTGTTTACTGCGTCTTATATTCTGATTAATCTATAAATTCAACACTTAGATTGTGTTTTGCCATTAGAAACACATTGTAAGGTCTCAGTTTTCCACACTTGCTAGACGTAAGGAATATCTAAAGAATGAAGAAACAGTCAATCACAAAAAAGGACAACTCAAACAAATGCTAATCCACATATAAACATACATGGGAGTAAAGTTTTAGCAGTTAGTGAATGCTGTAGCTATAAAACAGCTAAAAAAGCTTTCTGACTGGTTTCAGAACCACAAAAACAAAGACAAACAAGCTTTAGCAAAAAGAGAAGACAGATCATGACTCACTTTTCATAGCATTAAAAAGCCTTTTATGAAATCAGCATTGTAGATGTATTTTTTTTACATTAAGAAACGTCAATTTTTTTTGCCATCCTAGGAGTGACAGTACAATTAGTAAGGTAATTCAGTATAACATACAACCCTAACTGAATCCATGTGCTCTGTGTTACATCATCCTTTAAATATGACCATCCCCACGTTACTGTGTCCAAGAATGCCCATGGAAACAGAAAACCCCAGCATTTGTGATGCCAACAGAGGACACCAGAGTCTTTGTCTCTGAGAGGAAAACTGTGTTGCCAGCTTGTTTGTCGAGCGTTTCACTTCACTGCTCATGTCTACTCAGATAAAATGACCATTCAATCTCAGCGCAGAGAAGCACAGTTGCCCAGAAAAGAAAATGCAGCGTGAGCAGCAAATCTGGACGAAATTTTTGTTATGAGTGTGAGTACATGCGCATTCATGCATTTCTTTGTGCAGTGAGTCTGAAGTGGTTTTCAAAATGAGAGAGAACAGCCTTGGGGTCTACACTTACACCCTTTCTGACTTTCCAACCATGCTTTTCCAGTGTCAGAAATTATAGAGTGAGAATTCAGTGAGCAAACTGCTTCGACGATTTGCCAACCTCATGACCAACCAACACTCCCTGTCTGGCTCCGTTTATCAAGCATGTCTTGACAAAATGGTCCTGTAGTATCTCTTTTTTCCATGCAGCTCTCCAAAAAAACATTTACCCAGAAAACAACCCAGGAAAAAGCTTTTATCTCTGTTCTGCTGAGCTTCTAAGAGCAAACCTGTTATTTCAATCAAAGAGAGTAAGTGACAAACACGATCAGCACAGAGCAAGATAAAAATCTTTATGCCATGCCAGTCTTATGTGGTCAAGATGGCCTGCCCTACTTAAAGCTCTTAAAGCCCTTTGTTGTCTGCAAACAGGAATTGATCACTTCAATTGGAAAAAATTTGGATATCCTGGTTCAAACAGCATTCACATTTAACATGAAGTTAGAAAATGAGTTCTTCAAGAAGTTTGGAAACCCAGGCTGACTGTCTATGTCTTGAGTTAACAAAGAAATATGTCAGAGGTCATCTTTCTTAATTAAGTAAAACACCAAAAGAAGAACAAGGTGCTGGAATCAATAATCCATTAATTAAAATGTAGGCAAGTTCACATTTAGAGATCTAAAATTAGGAAGTGTTTTTGACATTTTACAACAACAGTAGGATGTGGCCTCCCCTTGTGAACCACAACCGGAAAAAGAAATGTACTAAAGCTGACATTTGCAGCAGCAGAAGCTATAAGAAAAGTTATAGTCACTTAATAACTGATTTCCCTCCAATCCTGGACAGATTGTATAGGTCATTTTTCAATGTCTCAGCCTCTGAAACCATGTCTGTCCAGCTTTCCTTGGACAATTTGTCTTGAACATAAATACCTGCTGTGACATACAGGCTTTACCCTCCTTTGCTTCTGTAAACATGAGCAAATGTGCATTTTAAATAGTTCTTCAAGTCTCAGGGAAAGAACAGTTTTCAACAGCAAGATAAAGTTGATAAAGGAACTACTGTTGGCAGGAATTTACAGGGAGTAATATCAGATCAGACACAGTCAAACGAAGCAAAGGGAATTCCGTCCTCTTGAATAACTTTCATGTCAGATTCAAGATAAGCAAGCATGGATCACACACAGACACACACACTCGGGGAATTTTCTGCAATTTCTCAAAAAGTAAAAGCAAATCATTGCTTTACGAAGGCTTGTTACGCAGCTCTATCTATAATCCTATTCCCTGCCTTTTGACCTTCACTACATATTTGTGCTGCCGAACACCTATGTCTCATGAGCAGCCAGTGCTCCTCCATCCCAAAGACCCCTGGAGAGAGCCCCCATCTGAGTGCATGGTTGACTGATCGCTCCTGGATCCGCAGGCACCACAGAATGGCTTTGTTCATCCACAGGTGGGGGTGGGTACACCTCAAACTTCTTTCCCAGTTCCCTTCCCCCACACCTCACCAACACACATGAATGCCACTTGAGAGTGCCCATATGTGTGTGTGGTTAGTTGTGGAAGAAGTAGGCTTTACCTTTCTGGATTTAATTTAAGAACGAGCACTTAGGCAGGTAGCAACAGGCACAGAGTCCCGCCCAGGGCATTGAACATCCAACTTCAATCAGGTTGATCGGCACACCTACATTCCTAATGCCTTACTGACTGACTGGAGAAATTGACGCAAAAATACGGCTTAACAGTCGCCCATAAAGGCACAGGTATCCTAAGTAACATGTCATGTGAGAATACAAACAGAGAGGAGCTCAACGAGGTCAACTTCAGGGCACTTTAACAGCTTTGTGTTAGAATGAAAATAAAAATATCTGCTTTGCTGCTTAAAGACTGGCTTAATGAGATTGAATACATATGTGCAACCTGACATTGTAAGAGGTCATTGTTGAGCTGTCACAGACAACTAATTAGGTCTCTGAGAGAAGGTGTGAAACAGCTGACATAATCGAAAAAAAAGGAACAAATCTCAGTCATTAATTCAGATAGTGACAAATATTTGCCTCTCTGCCTGCTCTTCCAGGCAACTGGACAAACACATTGCACTGTCAGCGGTAACCTTTAAACACTGTGCTTAAGTACTTTTCTCCTCTCCCCATCATTATAGGATGTAAGTCCTCTTAATATAGCCCAACAAGACTGCCAAATGCATCCTCATTACAGCCAGTGATTGCTTTAAGGTTCATGCTTTAAGCTGCATTTCTGAGGAGGTTATCAAGAGGGAACAGAAACAGTGTGTTACACCATATAGCTGCTCTATGACCAAACAAGCCAGTAAAATGTGTTCTTATCAATCAGTGCTGATTTTATTTTACTGTACTTACTCATTTAGTGAACAACAAAAACCTTATATAGGGCAAAGTAACTGCAGTGTGCATGCATACAAACAGGAGGCCTAACCATGAAAAAACACTGGCGATATAAAGTACCTAAAATAGAATTCCAAAGGACTCTCTAGAACCAGATGTTTTTGAATGCCATCCAAGCTCTCAATTCCCCACATGTTTCCCATTTGCCTGTCCTCTTGAAAAAAATACACTTCCTCGTTTCTTTTTTGAGCTGCAACTTAAAGTGCGATGAATGAGGGGCTATAAAAGGAGAGCTGAGTTGAGAAATAAATTCAGGAATCTTGCAGGTCTTACCTTGACCTTTGTAGGAGTCACTGCCTGTCAGAGTTTCTATGGTGACTGGCTGTAACTTATTCCCAGTTTGGGGATACTGGGTAGTGTCTTTGCTCGGGGACTGCTGGGATTCACATTTGTTTGGCTGCTCTTTCCTCCTGAAACGATTTGCTATGAGCTGCCATATGCTTGGTTCTTCCTGAACTGGTTTGGAAGAAAGTTTTGTTGGACATAGGGGTACCTCCATTACCTTGACCTTTCCCCTGCTGTGGTACTGAATGTACTGCATTCCCCCATCTTCTATCTGCTCACTGGAAGCTGGAAGGGTTCTTCCTGTGAGGTACGAGAAAGGCCGGGGAGCCATCGTTGTCTCCTCGGCAGAACTTTTAACTTGAGGATACTCCTTTGACTCCCCCTCAGACCCTGAATTAATTTTGTCATGGGGACGAGTCCTCCTGATTCGCATGCTGAGGCTCCGCCTTAAAGAAGTCAGTGTACTTTTTGAAGAGTCAGATTTGCTCGATTTTGTTGAAGATTTTGTATCTTTCTCTGCCTCCTTGTCTTTGCTTTTATCCTGAGATCCCTTACCAAATAGTCTCCAACGAAAGCTCCCTTTAAGTAATCCTCCATTGTTGCTTGTGTGGCCACAGTTTCTCTGCCTGTCAATTTCATCATCAGAGTCCCTCTTTCTTAGTTCCAGTACTGTCATACTGACAGGCCTGGGCTTCCAGCTCCGCTGCCGGGTCCGGAGGTTGACTCCCAAAGGGGCTGATGGCCGTTGACCCACCACAGAACTGAGGCCATCCACTGCCCTCAACTCAGCCTTCCTGTTCCTGCACCGTAGGTTATTGTCTAAAATTTCAGTCCTTTTGAAGAGGTGATGGGCCTTGGGTTCTGACAGAACTGGACCTGAGCCTGCCAGCATGCAATCACTCCTAGGCCTCTGCAGCCGTCTTTCAGGTTCAGGTTGCGAATCTCTTTGCTGATCTGAAGGGCCGCCATACATGCTTATAGTTCTCCTGCCAACCACGGCTTCATCCTGACGTGGCCTTCGTAGCACGGCCCGTGGCAGAGAGCTGTGACCTGTAATGGTGGCATGACCCCCTAGAACAAGCCTGTCAGCATGGGTGGTGACAGAGCATGATGTTGAGCTCTGAATAAGTCGCTCCTGGGTGTCTTCCTGAGTTGTTCGCTCTTCCACGTCTCTGTCGCATTGTGAGGAGTTTCCTAAGTTCTTGGAGGGTTGTTTCAAAAACCTGTCTGTCTTCATTTTTCCCTCTACTTCCTCCTCCTCACTCTCCTCCAAAACTACCTCCTCTCTTTGCCTTCCAGCCCTGCTCGTGCAGCTCAAGGAGGGCCACCTGTCAAGCTCCTGTCTTGCCCTACCCAGCCTAGGGCTGTTATCCATTGGCACTAGATTCATTAGCTTTCCTTTTGGCTGGGAATTCTCCACCAAGCTGTGACTGACCTGGTCCATTTTCGCCTCCGACACGGCTGCATCTCCCTTCCTTTCGTTTAGGATTACAGAGATGTGGTAGACAGTTATCCCCTGCTGCTGTTGCCCAATAGCGTTATTCCAAGGGGTCGCATCCACAGTCCCACTGCTAAGGAATAGCATTGTACTTAATACAAACAGATTCAAGCATAGTACCTCATACACACACTAAAACAAGCGTGTAGGACAGGCCACAGCTCAGTGCCTGGGAGCTGAGAGTCATAAAGTCCTTCATTTGAAGACTAAATTCCTATGCCAGGCATAATCCTTCACCTTTGACATGGGAAAAAAAACTTCAAACAAGTTAGTGCAAAGCCTTGCTGCCACCTGCATCCTCTGGCTCCTTTAGCCTCCTCAGCAGACTCACACAGGCATTTTGGGTAGTCGTTTTCTTTTCACACTGCTCTACCTGTGCTGTGCAAGCAGATGCCCAAACGAAAAACAGGTTATCCACTGCATCTTTTGCAACAAAGTCAAATCTATCAACAGGTAAAAAAAAAAAAAAAAAAAACCTGAATCATTCTTCTTCTTTGGCAAGTCACGAACTGTGAGCAATCCTTGCTGTTGGCGATCCAGACAAACCCCTTAATCTCTGAGCTCTTGCCATGCAGAGCATGAGGGAGTGTGTCTCTGTTTGAACTTTCAGCTGCCTTTCAACCCCCGGGACACATGGAAAACAAGGAGTGGATCCCAGGGGTATTAAACACCCCCCCCTGCTTTCTCTAGTGCTGCTTGAAACCCCCTGAGATATAAACAGACTAAAGTGAACATGAGATTGAGAGAAGGAAGAGCTGATTACACCCTGCTGTAATCAGACAATCCACAACAAACAGCCATGAATGGATACTTTGTGTTCGGCCGACCAATAGCAAAACACAAAAAGGGACTTGCACACTCATATTTACTGGTGGAAGAAGGAACAGGGTGTAAACCCCCCCCGCAAGAGTTTGTTGATCTACCTACATCCACCCATATATACATGTTTATTTCAAAGATCAACATAGAAGCACTGTTTAAGCCCTTCAGACTTACATAAGATAACTAATAGTAAAAGATTCCAACACAGAAAATCAAATGCTTCTCCCTTCAGGACCTATAATAACACTAAACCTTTGTTGGTACCATGGACTAACCACACAACCACACACCATGCTTCCAGTACCTCCTACTGCAGCCTACGCTCAGTGGGAGAGCTTAAGCTTAATTCCAAGATTGGCTGACAGCTATTTATGGGGAGGGAAATTGTATTCTTTTTAAAGCACTGATGGTTACTGTACAAAAAGTGGCATATTAAAGATTATGTAAAATGGCATTCATCACAACTTATCATGAATTTACTTTAATAGTGTTGGCTGTTTTGGTGTCTAACTTCATTGAGAAAATCAGCACAATAAAATGCTGAAATCTACTGTCATCAGATTGAATGTTAGGGATGAAATGAAGCAACAACCTTATAATTTCTAGCTCCATTTCCTCTGTTTTTGTCCTCCCCAAAAGTTGGGCTGCTTTAAGATACATAAGTGAAATTACATGGAATGCCAATTTATGGGGCCAAGTATGTTGTGACAATGTGACTGGAGCCAGATTCAACCTTCACAGCTCTGCAGCACCTAGACTGTGGTTAAGGCTAGAACACTGCCCCTTTGTGGTCAATAGGAGAACAATTCTGATAGCACAGAAACTGGGTGAAATTGCTCAGATAGAGTGATATAAGTCAGGTAACCAGCTGCAGATTTCTAATCAAATTGGACAAATAATGTTATTGCTTCACGAGATCTGCGCAAGTGTTACATTTAAATAAACCTTGCAGTTAATGGTTATAAGGAGAAAATTATAGAACAGAATGACAAAAACACTGACTGGCTATTCTGTGGTAAACCAGTACTGCATTAAAACTGCAACCTGAATGGAAAATCCAACATGACCACAAAGTTCAAATGTGCAGTTATAGCAAGTTTATTTGGTTTAAAAACATATTTTCTTTCTACTTAAAGCCATCTTACAACTGAAATGTTGATCATTTCTTCATGCTGACTTTTATCATTACACCATCTAAATGTTATTAAATCCCTGATACATGAGCTGTTTCTTTTTGCCTTCATAGCTTTTGTTTCCTTATCAGGAAACTCTGGCAACAATCAAAAACATTTTAGAAATTTTCCATGAATTTTTTCAGCACAACACGCATGCACGCACCACAAGTATTTCTCAGAGAAGACTGTTTTAGAGTGAGCTCAGGTTTATATCAAACTGTGAGAGCTCACTATGTCTGCAGTTACCTGACTCTTGGAAACAAGGCTTTGCAATGAACTCTGTCTCATCATAGAGCAAAGATTCCTTTTCGCTCCACTGGATCGAGAGGTGTCGAGTTCGCCTGCGAGTCCCGAAGCAAAGCATCATGGTGAGACAAAAATCTCAAATGGGTTTCAGCAGATAGTCATTTGCATCATGTTGTAGCCATGGTGTGTCTTCCATTATAATGTGGGCTCCAGCAGACGGCTGAGCGGTAACCAGACAGTCTGTGGAAGTGACCCAGAGAGGTCATGCGCTGTGGTCCACTTTGAGTCGTTTCCTCCTTGTAATTCGTTGTCTAATGCAGGTGTTGGTTAGCAGCAAGAAACACTGATAGGATTACAGTTAATCAACTATCCTGTTGTCTTTATTGTGTAGTCCTGTCCAGGCGAAGTCTGGGCTAGATAAATCCAAGGATTTCAAAGTGCTGAGCGGTTGACAGAACTTCTCTTATGTGTCCTCCTCTGTCCCGCAGCTAAATGTTAGTCCCTCCTGTAACTGAATCTTAATGGCAGGAGAAGGAAAAAAAAAACCTTTCAGAAAAACTGGCCTGGCGTGTTTTGAGATTCTTGAATCACTTTTCATCTCCTTCACCTGTGTGTACACATCTGCACATTTCTATTGTGTGTGTGTGTGTGTGTGTGTCAGCAGTTTATCTCATCTGTGTAAGTCACTGGTAAAAAAAAAAAAAAGAAAAAAAAAGGTAGACTAAATAGCCACAGATAGTTTTTTGCCCTTTAGATCTTCCCATATTTAATAAATCTAAACATAAACTCATCAGAATGTCACACAAGTTCTAAAATTATTTGCAAAGAACCCAATTAGACAAGACATAAATACCCATTTATTAAATTGAGGTAAATAATCCAGTATTATGTGACTTGAAAATATGTAAACATCTTGGATTAGGACTATTTTGAAGTTTTCAATCTGTGAGATAACAGCAAGGTGTGAGTGGGTCCTCCCCAAGAGAATCTGACCAACAAAGACAACCCCAACAGCAAGGCATGTCATATTCTGCAGTGTCACAAAGGAACCCTTAAAAACCTCTGATCAACTCAAGTTTTCTCTCATAATGGTTTGTTTTAATGTTCATTAGTCTACATTTGGGTGTCAGTTTGAGAAAATGTTTTTTTTAAGAAATGAAAATAAAGTAAAGCTCTTTGGTTTTATTGGGAAAAGTTGTGTTTGGAGAAAGTAAATCAATGCATCTCAGTTAAAGAACCCCACGTCCCACCTGTGAATCATGGCGTTGGTGGCATTATTCATATTGTTTCATGTGGGCCAGGATAGCTTTCCATGACTGATAGAAGAATAAACTTGAAATAACAGCAACAAATTATAAAACAAAGTCCAAGGACATCTATCTATGAATTTCAGGGACAACAAGGTCATGCAGCAGGAAAATGAGCCAAAACACAGAAGCTGTTTTAAATTAAATAAATAAAAAATAATTAAATTAAATTAATAATGTTTATTGAACAGCTAAATGATTATTTGATCTTAAACTAATGGAAATGTTGTGACAAGACTTGATGGAGCTGTTCTGTACAAAGAAAAGGACTACAATTCCTGCAAGCTAATGAACAGGACTGAGACATATCCATTTAGCTGCAGCTGCACAAGAGGGGTCACACTGGCAAATCATTCCCCCCCATAAAGAAAGATACTGGAATTACATCATGTCACATTTATCCAAGTTTTGTACTGTATCTGAAAAACTGATGATGTTTCAGAAATTTGAGAACTACTGCATTAAAATTACATCAAGTATAGGCTATTTCTAAAATGAAAAAGCCTCAATCAATACTGCAGTCAGCTACTGTAATAAGCCTGAGTTTAGCGAGAGGCTGAATAGGCATGGTTTCACAGCAACATCAATTACCTCCAGGGCTTAGCAATTTCAGGGGTTGAAATATTTTCTGAATACTTATTAGAAGGAACCACAGGACAGATATGTCTGAGCAGGCGACATAACAGAATGACAGACATCCTGTATCGGTGTGTTTAAATAAAGAACCAGACAGTTTGAGCGACAAATGCTGGTTTTGTCTAGCAGATTGCAGGACGCATCCAAGCTACATGAGTAAATCTTGCTAACCTCTTGTCTGTATCATAACATGAGTCAGTGTGAGGATGACAGTCATGCAAATATGTACACACTTTCATGAAGATGGTGGTTTTATCTAAATATGGTAACTAGAAAAGAAGAAAGCAGGCAGCCACCTGTCTTACACAAACCTCAGCCTGTTAGCCTAATATCGATTAGCAAGGTGTTTCTGATCTCATTCACACATACACACAACCGCATAACTCACACATGTTGATGATCCAACATTCACCAGAATCACGTATGGAGACAAAACCCTTGATGTTATTCACTTCCTGAAAGTACACGCACTACACCTTCTACATTATTCAGCAGTGTTCGGTGGGAACGCTGCATGACAAATCAGTGCCAAAGCTTGTGACAGTGACTCACTTGATTTAACAAGAACAAAAATTTTACTGAGTTTTTACAGAGTTACTGATGTCATACTTTAAATATAGGTTTGTGTGACCACATGAATGCCATGTATTCAAAGTGAAAAAACAGAAGAAATCATTGACCATTATCAGAAATATTTCTCTGTTCAGAAAAACGTTTTCCCTCACTGGACAGTGATTAATGTGATTGCAGACTAGGGATGAGATCTGACCTGCTGACCAATCCCTGGAGGAGAGTCTGCACGAGGGTTTCATTGGTTAGATATTCATTGTTTGCTAGAATAAAAAGGTAAGCAAGTAGCTCTTTTAAAGAAAAGAAGGAAAATGGTTGACAGTTATAGTAAAAGAACAGAGTAGCAGTCCAAATTTAAACATGCCTGCTCATTCACTGCATGTGTAAATTTTATCTTCATCAAACTGTGTCTGAACATTCTGACATTCATTTAGAGGAAAGTAGGTTTGCTAAACAACAAGCAGATGATGCAGTTCTGTCACACGTCAAACTTAATTGTCAGTTTAAAATGACGATTGCAGAAAAGCAGCATCTTATTCTCATTAAATCAACTCCTCTCGTGCCTCCTCCTCGTCTCTACGCTCGCGTCACAGGAGGGAAGAGCTAAGACACAAAGGGAGGAAAGGAGGAAGTACAAACTGAGAAACAGGGTGGAGGAGGAGCCACTCTGCCCATATCACTGAGAGTGACAGCATATTATAGCATCCATTTAATGGGCAGATACCAATTGGATTTCAGCTTTTTCTGACATTTGCTTAGATAAATATACAATAAAGTGCTATAATCATAATCATTTTGAAGCAGATCAGCTTCAAAAGATATGATTTAGCTGCCTAAATCCCAATTGTTACTAAAGTTTCTTTAAAGCATGGTTACAGTTCCATGTTCATTTACCAATGTTGCACATTTTATCACATCATTGTATTCCCTGACTGAGTAAGCCACAGTGGCAACCCAGCTGCAAGAGAATCAACTTATATTAAAAAATTGTGACTTGATTTTTACAAGGTAAATGTGTGAATAAATTATTGCCTTGAACAATGTGTCTGCAGCCATAGGGGAGCTTTACTGAGAGACTGCTGCTTCACTGGATGTGACTATTGCAGCTGTGTCTTGCATATTTAACACATGTTGTGACTCCATACAAAATACAACAAATGGGTCTGCAAACCTCAAAGGAAAATCTGATTTCTTTTTTAAGAAACACAGGAATTCTTGCTTTATTTGAAGCTTGAAATGCGGCGCTTACTGTGCGAATTAATTTGCAACAAGCACCTCTATGAAAATTAATCACAGACGTGTTGTAAACAAATTGCCTGGATATGAGATACAAGACAAACTGTGCATCTGTGCAAGCAAGAGCTCATGTTCTACTCCACACCAAAAACCAGACAGTGAACTTACGCCTGATTCCCCCACACCCAGGTGATTACACAATGACTGAGCAATTTCCAAAAAGATATGAATTTACCAGTCCCAGTTTCACCCTCCTCTTTGTCAAGGCTGAATTAATGTTGGCAAATTGATTAATAAAAAGAATCGTTGCACAGCAGCTACAGACAGCAAGGAAAGTTGATGATAATTACGCTTGCAGTAGTGGTACTGAACGTGGGTGTAGAGCTTTTTAATATTCAGCTGCAATAGCGACAAGCATACGTCACCATTGCTCCACTGCAGAGAAAATGATAGGTTCGAGGACGTCTGTGGGAGGCTGTGAAAAAAATTCCAGACACTTCTGTCTCTCTGAAATTCAGGTTTTGAGAGAGAGCTTGTGCATTTGTATACTGTGTGTGAAAGGAAGACATAGACGGACAACATAAGAAACTGAATGGGAGAGAGACAGAGACAGAGTGCGCATTAGCCGTGTAACCTCAGCTGTAAGCAGCATGAGGCACCTTCATTATAATGTTTGAGATCCAAGATGTCAACTGCCACTTTTCCTGTTTACTTTGACAGAAAATAATTTTAAAAGGATCAGTGTTTGTGTGTTTCCTTGTATCTGCAAGTGCACTGCACATGCATGGGTGGATGACTTTTTGACTTCTCCCACATGCAAGCATTGTAACCACTCTGCCAGCCAATGCATTACAATCTGTTTGATGTACCACATGGAGAAATTTAAAGATCAGAACACTGTGGGGGAGGGTTTCAGACTTGGATGAAAAGCATGGAACTAAAGGTAGAAAAGGTCCATGTGAAATTCACCAACTCGGACTGGGCAGGGAAACACAGAGGCAACGAACTGGTTTGTAGAAGATGACAACATGACCACAGAAAGATTATGTGGGAGGAAACTGCAAAGAGTTTCACAGTTTTTACAGTTTGTGTGGGTTGGTAGCTCCCAGTCCTCCTCCTCTTCCACATATTAGTTTGCAAACCCCCGCTTAATACTGGTGTCATCTTTTAAAACTTGCCTTCACTTTTGTGCATGAGCTTTCACGAGGTATTACAGTCTGTAATCCCCCGTGAAATGAAAGAATGGGAGGAACATAAGCACCATTTTGTGCCTTATCACACAAAGAAGATCTTCAATGAACAAAATCTGAGTAAATCCATTGAAAGTATTTATTAAAAATACCCATAAAACTGATCAAACTCAATTAAAACATTTCTAAGGCTTTGGAATCAATTATAAGGAGAATTTTGACTTTTCATGAGTCAAAATACTAGCTGCAACTTAAATAATTTCATAATTTTTCCCCTTCAAGCAACTATACTACCAAACATGTTTTTCTTCCATTTCCTTCAAACAGAAACATGCAATCTGTTATGCACCACCTGGCTTTCAGCTGCCTTCTTGCATCCCGCCACCATTGTGCTGCAACATAATCTTTGCAGTTGTTAAAATAAATTGAACTGCCAGTCACATCAGCTGACCACATAAGGATGACACCATAAAGAGAGCCAACCAAGCTCTAGTTTTCATTTTCTTTCTTCAATGATGCCTCAAGTAACATTAACATTTTGATTCTTACGGTGGTTCTGTTTAGTCTCTCTGTTTTGCTCCTTTCAGGGCTTTTCTTAATGTGGTGTTAAAAAACGACAGCACAGGAATAGCGACACATTTGGGCATAAGCTCCCATGTAATTTCCCATGCCTTTTGTCTCCATTCCTGTGCCACCCATGCATGTGGAGACAAAAGGCTGGGAGCTTCGTTATAAAGCTGGCAAAAATTTTACAATGAAGTCAGGCAGAATACCATCCATCCTGTGACTGCAACCTGTCAGTGCTACTAACAAGAAAACAGGAACAGCTGCTAGTTGAACTATGAATATTTGCTTCTATTACGCAGATGCAGTTCACGAACCCCAGGTTTGCAAAATAAAAATTCTGAGCTGTTCTCTTTACACAACACTCCTGGTTGGTTCCAAATAATTATGCAATCAGTTCTCCGCAGATAATGGCTTCAGGGCAGTGATGCACCATCGCTTCAGTATTCAGCGTGGGATTAATTGTTGTTATGTTCATTTAACTAGCATATCTGTGACTGATGAGAATATCTGATCTTCATCCCATTAAAAAAAATCTAAGACTTAATTCCACAAGTTACTGACTATTAATCCAAGATCCAACAGTTCAAGTGAAATGAGTACTAGCATGAAAATGTCTAACCTGAAAAACATTTATTGTAAATCTATTACCAATGCCAACAGAAAAAGCACACCATCAGTATTCTGAATGGTAAATGCTCGCAGTTAGACAACTGGACACAGAGGCTTAGTTTCAGCTCAGTTGCCATCTACAGTAGCTGAATGACAGATGTGTTAAGGAAGGAGAGGTCAAACCAAACATTTGTGTCCTAATTGGTAAAGTTTTGGATGGCTGTTTTTGTCAAAGTCAATATGGAGCTGTTACACTACGTGGTCCCTGTGACATGTACAGGTGCCCTTAACGTAATGTCATATAATCCTGTCCATGCCTGCTATATCAGAGGACGAGTTACAGGCATTCCTTTATGTTTCTTGCTTCAGTCCAGCAGGTTGTGGGCAAGAGCAGCAGGTCAAGAAGAACCATAAAAACCTGACCTTAAACTGGAGACACTGAGTAATGCCGCCCACTGGGAATTTCCTGCAATTTACCTTTCGAGAAATAAAGAGTCTTGGAGGGTTTTTATTATAAATCTGATGAGTTTATTATAACGTTATAATAATTATAACTTATAACGTCGTCAACCTAGTTTGAAAATTCACAGAAAAATGGACAGGCTGGGACGTTAATTAATGAGTAGAATAGCTCAGCATGCTCACAAAATCACAGTAATAATATACACACACACACACACATATGCTCATCAATGTCACTTTTTCCCTTGCCAAATTTAAATGCAACAATATCAAAACTGCTGATCAGAAGATAAGACTCTCTGCAGGCTCCACACAGCATGCTGAATACACAGTTTATGTACCTCTCGCTAATATTTTATTGCAGAGACTTTAGCAGGTTCTGAAGCCTCCTAGATAGTAAAGATTAAAACAAACACATAAAAGCAATTTTTAAAGGACTACAGACAGTACAAAATTGTATAAATTAAAAAATTAACACCTATAGAAGCACACAACAGCTAAATAGAACTATTTTGTTAGTCTGAGAAAATATTACAGGCAAAATCTTAGAGACTGAATATCATGTGACATGACAAGTGTGTTAACCCTAAAAAAAAAAGGTAAATATTTACCTAAATTTTGCATAAACTGATATCCATCTCTCCTTCTCACACATTCCACAGAATCACCACAAAGGATGAACTCAGCTTACTCACACTTACAAACATGGCACTGAATTATCCCAAATGCCAGCAAAACTTGTTAAATATCTTAATAATACAACACAGAGCTCTGCCATCTGAAGAGTTATAATCTAGTCAGCGTAATTGGTGGGGGGCATGTCTGCTGATCTAAAGAGATTCATTTAATAACTTCAGCAGCTCTACAGGGAGTGTCCATACAGGCAGCTGCCGTGCAAGCACAGCTCAGACCTTAAGGTGAAAGTCCATGGGAATGATGCTGTCATTCCACTGCACAGAACCTTTTTCTATAAGAAGGGAAAAAATAGCTAAATACAGCCAAAAGTCCTTTTAGTCCTCTACTTATTTCAACCAGTGAGAGATTTTCAGATTCTTATATTCTAAAACATATTATTGGAATTGTGTCTAAATTGCAAGAAATGGGTTTTTAGTGAGCAGAGATGGAACAGGCTGCATTTGAGATACTGATGTACCCAAGTGAATATACTGCATTTACCAGAGGCCACTCAACTGCATTTAAAGGGAAGTATCTTGTATGCAGAGTGTGGAAAGTGCACATTATTATTCAACACGTAAACCTCACTGAGACCTGAAATGTCATGAACTCCAGCACCTCTACTCCATGCTAACTTTTCAACAATGGATTTTTTTTTTATTTTCCAGCAATCTTCTCTGTGTCAGAATATGATACACACACACAAACACACTCCACATGCACCCTTCCCTTGTGTTTTCCAAAGTGAAATAAGCAACTTAATGAGCTGAAAATTTAGTTTAGGGCTAATAGAAACCAACCCTTATCAACAGAAATTATACATAAATGTGATCTCCTTCTGGTTGTCCTCCTTCTTTTCAGTCCTTCTGAATCTCTTCATCACTAACTCACTCCTATCCGCCCACAAACGTTCACCCTCCCACTGCTTGCTGAACACTGCATCAGCAGTATCCCCTGGAGAAAGGAGACCTGTTCTTTAACTCGTCCATCACAAATACCGGCCACTTCGAAGCAGACATGATGCATCAGCCTCATCTGCACCCACACTTTCTTCAAAGATGAAGCTCTTTAATGTGATCCTCTGTTATGCAATACTACATGATAAATAACTGCAGACACTCTGAGATTAATGAAATTCAGGGGAAGACCCTCCCCTCCTCACTGCTTGATCTGTAGGAGAACGACAGCTCTGCTATTTTTACTCAGGCATCTCCACAGGTACTATTGTTTCTGAGGTCACATGGCTACCCACCCTTATGAGAAGCTGCTGCAGAGCACTATTTATGGGCTCCTGACAGGAAGAGACAGGTGTGAAAGCTTGAGGAGGGAGAAGCCTGCTGAAAGGTGTAACAGAACTCCACTGTTTTAGGACTGATGGTTGAAATATACTGTATGATATAAAAATAGGGGCCCAACCAGTCTTGTGTGTTTTACCCCAATGAGATGGAGACAGTTTAAACATTCAAGGTCAATGTTAAGGGATCAAAAGGTCAAAGTATGTGTAATCCTGCTGTTAATTTTGACTGATAGGCTTGAAACAGACTGCTCCAATGGTCCAATGAGATCAGCACAGCTGCAGGGTCAGTTTTGTGCCTTACCATTGTGACAGCTGCAGGAAGGCTGGCATTACATCAACATCACACTCCCTCATGACCCTGGCCTTTACTGTATCTAGTCAAGGACAGTGCTGATAAAGCAGTTAATAAAAACAGTACAGAGTACTAGAAAACAGTCAGCGAGAGCGTAAACTTGAACTGGACCATCAAAAATAGCATATTTTGATGTATTTTACTAAAACAGAATGTGCTGACTAATGTTAACTAACCCAGGAATGTGAATCCAGAAACAGAAACTAAACTTAGCCACCATTACATTGACTTACATTCCCTATCTTTTGGGCTTTTGCCTTTAAGATAAACACAGTCCAATGCTACAGCCATGTTATGGCCTGTTGTTGCCAAGCAGTGTGATGAACCAAGTGTTTTTTTTTTTGTTTTTTTTCCCCCACTTTGGATTTTTTTCTTCAGATCTCATAAGCCATTAAATCAAGCATACAACCTCATACTATTGTCAAGGCCCACAATTAACTGTTTTCTGTTGCAACTCTTTGTGAAGCTTCTGATGAATCAGTAAATTTGCACCTACCGGTAATTTCAGATTTAGTAGCAAACATGGTCATGATCATGGCAGTGCACCGTGTTATTGTGTGTGGGCAGTAATCTTAGAATTCATGGTATAAATTGTAAGACTCCTTGTGTTTGTGTTGTTACTGGTCTTTTACCTTTGATCTGCTGCAGAACAACAGATGTCAGTGTGGACAAAGACGTCATGCAACTACTGGCTAAAGCTAATTTTCAGCCAATTAACATTCCAGTCTTACACACCGCCATCTTCAAGGCTAGTTGCTGTCTGAAGTGACATTATGAATGAACCCTAAGTTATTGATCTCAGAAAATTCTCTGAAATAATCCTTGTCCAAGGCTCAGTTAAAACAAAAAGAATGCAGTCTTGGAAATTAGGACAGTTGGGAGATATGATGTAACTGGAAAGAAAACATAATCAAAATTGAATGAGCGCCACTGAAATTATTATGAGCAGCAGCAGAAACTGGTTTTCCCAAGGTTGTGTAATTAACAAGTCCATGTTCTTTGATGTTCCCTCTTTTTGTTAGTATGCAGTAAGAAGCACAGCAGACTACCTAATGGACTGAGTGCCATTACAAGAGGTTCACACAGACAATTTTAGTTCCTTGAAAACTAATAACAATGCTGGCAATTAAAATGATAGCAAACTGAAACTATGTTTTTCATATTAACTACTGCAAGCATTATGCAGCCTTATTTCTATTAAATACTGCATAATTTTCTTTGTGATCAAGTGTAGAAATCACTGTGGCTGCACCATATTTCATTATTAGCCTGCTGTAATGCACATTAACATGCAGGTGACATCACTGCTTTAATCTCGTACTGACGTCAGGTGATAATATCTCATCTCATATTTGCATGCAGAAAGACAAAGCCTGACAGCTACTGTCAAAATGAGTGGCTATCTTATTAGTCATCATTTTCATCTTATGTACTACAGGAGTGAAGCGATCAGAGGGAATCAAAACTGATTTCACAGTAATGCATAAATTAAAGCAAACATCATCTTGTGGGCTCAGACTGGCAGATGTTATTTCAAATAATGCATCTGTCTTGGCTGGTCAACTGACACTGCAGCAAAAAATATATCCCAGTTAAGGAATTCATTGGCGGCAATCTGAAAAGGTATAGAGCAGCAAAGTGACGATTTACTATCGGTGAAAAGCCAGCAGGATTAGCGTGTGAGACAAGCAACAACACAGAAAATATTTACAAGAAACAACAGATTGCATATGTTGTCAATCTCTATGGTAATTTCCTGCTACTCCAATGGAAAATTATCATCCTGTGTAAACTGTCTGAGGAGGTAAATACATGTTTGTCAGTAAAACACTTGACAGATAAGCAGCTGTTCTTGGGATTCAGTCTGATTTGTGCTGGCTCCCACTTTCTCAGTGCTAAGTAGACTTTGCTTTGAAAGCACACACTGAGAAAGTCATGACACATGCACATTCGGTATGAAACAAACACCACTGAAGATGCACAATTTACACCAAGACCACATGTGCTAGGACCCTGCAGGGTACTGACCTTGAATAAACTCTTTTGACTATTCTGAGGCCTACACTAAAAATAAAAACATGTGGGAGAAGGATTGCTAATTGTCCTCGTCATATGTAAATAGCTATTTGGTCTGCTTTAATCCTAATGGGGCCACTGTACCTCATAATAGTCCAGCAATGACTCATGCTGCAATGAAAGAAGAGAAACCATCCATCTACCAAGGCTTCTATAATTTGATACTTACTCACAAGTGCCACTAGGCATCTCTAGACATGACAGCATTAAAAAGAAAGAAGCTCCATGTATGATAAACCTTATCCACATATCAAACAGTTCCATGTGTCAATGCTGTTATGAAGAGCAAAGGTGGAGCCTACTTATTGACGAGATTTGGTTTCTTTTACTTTTGTTTAACTGATTTCTAACACAGCTCTTATTAATCAGCATATATTTAATCAAAATGCATCTAGAGGCAAAGGCAAACCACTTTTCTAAAGCCAAGACTTCTTACATAAACTGAACATGATAACACATTTAAATGTAAGGAAAGGACTATTTCAATCAAATATACAGATCACTGCCCCTGTTCACTCAACCAAAAATACATGGTATGAGAAAAGCAGTCAGTCAAGAGACAGAATTTTTCCAACACTCTTGCCTTTATCAAATATACCAGATAGAACTGTCAGATGCTGAGATAATAAACAATGCATAATAGACACTGCCCCCAGAGAAAGGACAGCAGTGGAGAGTAAACAAATAGCTAATCTGACTTTAGCCAACAACTGAGCACTGCTTTGACACAATAAACTGAGGAGATTCATCTAAATCCCAACACAAGCTCTGCCCACATGCTGCAGAGATGGGAACAACGAAGCAGACGCCCTCTATTTCTGCATCCTTTGGTGCTCATGGATAATACTGTTTGTTGCATCTATTCACTTTCATGCGGTGCATTTGTTTTGCTCCTGTCAGCTAAAAATGAACACACAGAGGTTCCCATTTAAAGTCAAAGACTTGCTCTTCTGAAGTGTGACCATGGTAGCAAAGCACAACCACAAGGTGTCACTACTGCTGCATCAAAATGCTAAATACTTGTAGATACACACAGTAAATGGAACATTTGATTTATGGACCTATTTTAGTACCTGAGGTTAAAGAAACTTTGTCTTATTTTAGCCAGCATATTACCAGAGTAATTATCTTATGATGCTTCTAGCTTCATTTTGTCCAGATGAAGTTAAAAGGCATAAAAGAAACCCTGATGTTTTCTAAATTATGTTTTTCAGTGCGTGCCAATATGTAAAATACCTATATAGAAAGATCCAATGTGTTAACTGTGTCCACACATGAGAAGAGAATGCCAGGTTGTGCTCAATGTGGACAATCGACCATCATAAGTGTGTGCTGAGAGGCTGGAAGATGGATATTACATAAGAAGCTCATCAGTGGGGTAGTGGCCCACGCACTCCAGCATCCTCAGAGGAATCTCATACTGTTGATAGGACTCTCACTCAAAGTATGAACAAAATGGCTGAGGCAACTGCCTGACGGGTTAAAACTAAAGCAGAGATGTTAGATACGTATGTGAATAATTAGCTCCTAAACAGATGCATCTCAATGCAAATGTGAGCTGGGCTGCTAGATGTCCCTGTAAACTAATGTATTTACACACATATCAAATTCTACAAGAAGAGGATGCTAATTAGGTACTTAGTGCAAAATGACATTTTTCATGCAGTGACTTAATACATGTGAAATTTGCTGCTGTTTTTTCTTGTCTTGCAGCTCAGGCTGTCATTATGCTACACAATCTGTAAAACGAAAACTAGTTTAAAAAAATCAATTAATTGTGAATTGATTAAAATAGAATTAATCCAATATCAACTAATTAAACACAGAGACTATTTTTGTTTATTTATATGTTTCCTTTTTTTATGTGACAACAGCGACCCTACTCGTGTGACTTAACGATGCTCAGCGAGAGCTTAGCATATAGAAAAATCTGGTGGTCGTTTTGTGTGTTGTGCCATCTTGCACCATCGCCATCACTGAGGTGGCCAGTCCTAATTACCTTGTATCTGACATGGACGGCAGCATAGATATCTGGACTGACAACATGTTAGGATGTTAGGCAGAGCCGGCACTATAGATGCCCCAGTGGGCAAGACCCGCCCATTCACTAGTCAGGCCCTTCCATCCAGCGTTTGTGGTGTTTTTGTTGTCTGCAATAAACTCCAGTGTTTCTTCTGCCATGACAGCATGTCATTTCCCTTCTGCTCTCTGTATATCCAATGTTCCTTCCTTAAACAAATGCACTGCCCTCAACCACTGGCCCTCTTCGCGTCACACAGACATAGACATAGACAGTGGCAATCTGTACAAGTAAATGTACAGATAAATGATCTTTGCATTAACTTTTTACTACAATTAAAGTTTTTCACTGCTATTCAAACAGCCAAGAAATCTTAGCAATAGCAATCTTAGACTGTCTACTTCTGGTGTTTGCCCAGATTAGTCTATATAGACAACCGAAAGGTTTCGCCTATGCCGCTTCCATCCAATAACCATTCATTTTCATTCACCACTGGATTACATTCACCTGTCTAGTATTTAGCAGCGCTTTACCTCTCACATTAGCAACTAATAACTAACTTTAATTTTAAAGAAAAGTTGCTGTTACATAAATATCTGTAAATGAATCGACATCTAATTTAATCAGGCTGTTGTGAATTTAATATAACTGATTGAGGAAATTAGAGGCGATACCCAGCCCTACATAGTCGAGTTGATGGAATCTTCACTGTGATAAACTCCATGCTAATGTAAAACTACAAGATCCTTGACCTTTAATATGAGGCTGCCTTTTTACTTGTCAGTTTGATTTAGCCCTCTTAACACATCTTAGTGTGTGTCAGAGAAAGTGTGAAATGAAGTTATGGAATGACAGTTGTGTTTGCAAGCAAATACCAGTGCATGCCAGGGCAGTGATGCAAACTATTACAGGAGTAAGAAAATGTTCATCCATCCATTTTCTAAATTCACTTCATCTAATTCAGGGTTAGTTGCTACTGGGCAAAAGAGAAGGTACACCTGCATGTTTTGGACAGTGGGAGGAAGCCAGAGTACATAGAGAGAACTCACTATGCAGTCCATGAATAATCACTTTGTACATGAAATCATCTTTCTGAAAAAAAGTTTATTCTCCTGCAATATGAACATTTGTACTTTTTGCTGTCTTGCATAACTTGTTAAGCATAAGTTGCTTAATTAGTCAGTCAACAAAAATTAAGCAGTAGCTACACTGATTTTATATTATATATATATATATATATATATATATATATATGTTTTTTTATTTATTACTGTGGTGTAATTTTTCAAGCTGTTTGGATTACCTGAAGCCTTGTCTTAAGGACTCTGGTTTGAGCTTGGGTTATGAGAATGAATTATACATCAGTGTCTACAATTTTCTGTCAGTCCTGCACAGTTTCAACACTGATTCCGCATGAAAAAAATCTAAAAATAAGCATTGGATGCAGAGGGCGTTTCTGAGTGTGATGATTTCACAAACTGTTATTGGTTTTTAACTGCAGCGTGCAACAAAAATCATGGGTGTGCGTACTCCCGACATTACATGTTGTTGTGACTCTTGTCACTTCCCCGCAGGGTCAACACCACTGTCAGATCATCAGCGTTAAGCCCCCATGCAGCATGTGCTCTGTGCCAATCGCCTACCTCTGCTCTCACCGGCCCACAAACCCCTGTTGACTCCACGCCCACTTGCCCATCCATGGCACAGGCAACCAGTTGCCTAGGCAACCTCAAAGCCCTCGCTGTTAAAGTGTCAAGATAAATTCTGTTTTGCATTTCACTTGTTTAACAGACAATTTTTCATTCATACATTCATTCATTCATGATTTTATTTTCACATCTGCTTGTCTCTTCTTATGAGCAAACCCGGTGCTCACATTTTAACCCCTCAGAGTCCAGATAAAAGTCTGATATAAGGTAGAAAACTCAGCAAACACAGCTTCCTGTCAACATCAGGACAACATGAATCAAAATTTTAAAAAATGGAAGACCTCAGTTTTCATTTTTAGTTATCAGACACTTCGGATAAAAAAAAAAATCATAAAGATCCAAATTTATGCTAATTTACAAGATGTTTGTGAGTGACAGTGAGCAAAGAAAAGAAAAAAACTAAACATTTTTTACTCTTACTGTATGATGCTGTAGTACCTTTTGTCACCTTTTGTCACAACACTAATCCCAAATCCAGTGTCTTTTAATCTTCCTCAATGAAAAGCTAATTGGCTCTGAGTGGTCGAATAAAAGTTCTAAAATGGTAGCATTTATTCTTTGTTTAAGGCAGGTTAAACAAGCCACTAAACAGGTATGATGCAAAAACATTGCATGCTAATATTAGGCAATTAAGTCTTCTTGGCAGTTCAGGATCATCGTCTTCTGTAGAAGAGAATAATTCCTTTGGTGTGGACTCCATGTAAAAATGCAAAGGCACAATGGTTACAGAATAATACATATTTTTTCCTCATCTAGCAGACAGCCGTGGCACTTCTCGTTTATTTCTCACCTTGACGATTTTAAGGCTTCCTTTCCTTGTAACAGGTCGGTAGACAAGAAAGAATGGGAATGACAAACAGGAAATGGAACCCTGGCCACTGATGTAAACATGAAATGTACATGGGCAGACGAGCAACAGAAATACTTTAAGCCCAAGTCTTCTCAGACTGGACAGCTGATTGGGGCAGGACAGGTAAACTGCAAGTCAATTCCATTCTTTAGTTTATTGTGGCATATCAAACTCACCACTAGGTAGGCATCATGCAAATGTGTTTTGTGGTGATGTAAAGTTTGCACTAAAAAGAAGGCAGTTGAGGAGCAAAAACTGCAGACCTTGCAGATGTTTTACATGCACGAAAAACTGGAATACACACAAAGAGGAAGAAATCTATTAAATCCTTTTTTTAAGTATTAGAATTGGTATTAATCATTTTGTATTTTATGTGGCCATTTACATAAATAAGGAAGTCCAAAATGGCAAATCATCCCAAAATATAAAATGCCTGGATTCAGAGTCAAATGAACATAAAGAGTTCATCATTACTTCTACCCATGATGGGGGTAAAACAAAGCAAATCTCTTCATTGCTTTAAGTACTCCAGCATGTAAACAGACAAACAAACAATACCAACCCAAGCATCCTTTACAGACGTAATTTTCCCCTTTGCAGAGATTTTTGCAGTTATCCCTCACCCATCTAGCCAGGTCAGTCATGACTCCACACCCAGTCTGACTGCTCTGCAGCCATCCAGCAAACCAGCCCCACTTCCTCTTGCCATCACATTAAAAAAAGAAAAATGTCAGATGTTTGGTTTTGTGTGAGAATCACAAGTATCGCTCAGTTCAGTCCATCTGCAGTCGCATTCATCAATGCCATCACTCTGTCAAGGGGGGCGTGACACAAACAGACAAATTCTCTATGAGGCACATGCAAAAACATCCACAAAACACAGCCACAACCACCACCACACACACAGCTGGAGGCTGATGCTGTGCTCGTTAGTGTCACTGTTGCTGAGCTCCTCGCTGCACAAATCACAGCAGGAGGCAAGACGACAGAAGAAGGATGCTTACATAAAGGAAAAAATAGAAATAAAGGCATTATGGGATGCAAACACACTCCTGTTACCAACACAGACAAAATATACAGCATGATAGTGAGTATCATCAATGATGTCAAAGTGGAGATTAATGCATAAAAATAGCATGAATAAGCGATTGTACTTGCAATTAGAAAGTCTCACACAAACACCACAAAATGGTGGTGCAACGATTAGCTCAATCATTTCAAATCCACAGTCCTAAAGATAAACAAGCACCATTATCGAGACTGTGTCAGTGTTTCCATGGGTGTTGTATTTCTTTATCCTCATTTCTAGTCTACATTCAACAGAGCACTGCTGCCATGCTCTGTATCCTCGCCCACGTTCACCCTTGCAGTGTGCGAGAGAAAGAAAGGAGAGGGAGAGTGGGAGGGAGGTAGAGGAGAAAACCTTGCTTTCACAGCGAGAGACCAACGATACATTATGGGAGGACAAACCATATTGGTCCATGCTGTTTCTCTTACAAACGACTACACGACCAAACAATACGTTCGCATAATGTACAAATCGAAGGCGGCATGCCAGGCATGGTTTACTATGTCCTGGCCTGTGCAGCTAAATAAAGCCAAAATACATGAACTCTTAAGTCTGTACACCAGCAGGTCAAGTTTATATTTTTTTATATATTTAGATATATGGCATGTTTATTCCTCCTCGACATGAGCAATCTTCTAGTTCATTAAATTAAATGGAGAAAAAAATATATATTTTTGTAAGAGTACCTTATTCCGAGGACTAAGGTACTGTTTATCCTCCAGGTTAGAACAACATAGATTTTTATGGAAGAAAAGACCAACAACTCCATGTTTCCAACAAATGTAAGACCAATAATATTCCACCCTTATGTATGTGAGCTCTTAAACCTGTGTGATGGGAGATGTAGATACAAACACAAGTACTTATGCTATCACTACAGACTTCTCTGGAGCTTTAGATGTCAACAAAAAATCTTCTTACAAATGTGTATTTGGTGAGTGCCGTTTAGGTCATGAAAATTTTCCTATTTTCTAATCAGTTACCATTTTGACTTCCAAAAACTATGAAAAACACATAAATGGGGCCATTTTTTCATTTAGGAATGATTGTCTAGTTTTGTTTTGTGTTAGTACGCTTTAACTAAATAAGAAAGTGGAAATTTGAAAGTCACCTGTGGGAAATTTCAGATGTTGCCCTCCACCCAAGTGGATTGTCATCCCTGGGAAATCAGAAGAACCCTCATCTTAAAACCAACCCTGTTTGCCCCATGCATGAAAAGTGATGGAGGTAAAGTAATTTCCTGAGTGCTAGCAACACATAAAGGTACTGTTTACATGCAACTATTTTGCCACAGTGTGTATAAGCACAAACACTAAATTTGCTACTATGTCAAACTTTATCACTTGGTATCACAAACACAGCTATTCAGGTGAGTTAAGTAAACTTTTTGGTTTTCAAACGTGTAAACTGGAACATATCGAACTCAAGTGTGAGTTCCGAATTTCATATCGTAAACCAACTTGAGTGATTAATGGAATTTGCCCAGTGTCCTCCACTGGTGCACCTTGCACTCACCTTGCATTCAGAAGACACTGAGAAATTTTTTAAAATAATTTTAATCTAAATACGCACCAAAATAATAATGAGTCAGATTTTTACCATCATATCTTACTTAGATTTGACAAGTGTTTACCTGCCTTACAGTACAAGGACAGAAAAATCACCTACTGAAAAAAGATCAAATAAATGTACTTTGTGCTTTTGGGGCCTGTCTTGGTGGCACTTAAAACCTCAAGCCTTTCCACACTCTTAACTACAGCTCATACTGTACAAGCTGCCTACAACCCAATAAAAATAGTCTAGTGAATTGGGAGCTACTCTGGACTTGACTGATCTGTGTTATCATCTGAAGATCCTGTATGATCGTGACCCATATTACCACAGGGGGAGGGAATCCATCACAGGCAGTTCATCAGCAGGGATGAGCTCTTCTCATGGCTCATATTCAAGGACATTTGTTTGTGAGCACACACAAATATTGGCACTCTTCCCAATAAATGGCCTATTATAAGTTCCTGTCCTAATCTCTTCTCCCTGTAGACTGAGCTGATGGGATATGAGAGGTGAAAGCAAAGCTGCGATCACCAGTTTTTTAAAGTTAGTTTGACTAAACTAGTAGTTATGGGGGAGAGAAGCACAAAGGAGGAGTTAATCAGACAGTTTTGGAATCAGCACTCCACTGAGTGAAATAAAATAATTTTTCCATGCAGCCTGAAAGCCATCTGGCTTACTAACTACACTAGGAGAGACAAAATGTTCCTTACTTTAGCTTGCAGAAAGCATAAAACCTGGGTAACCATGGAGAGGGGCTTACTTCTCCTCCAGTCTCTGTTCACATCACCAATTAGCAAAGCTGCTGTACTGAATATAATGACAAGAGGGTTAAAGTTGATAATTTCTGATGAAAGCTACATTATCACATCAAGAACAGCATTATTTATACAGCACAGAGTATGTACACATGTTCAGTGAATCTTTTGATTCATTATTTTGGCAGCCAGATATTAGGTGGCCAATACTCATTATCTGGACAAAAACAGCTCTCTGCAGTTCAGTGCTCTTCAGAGGATAGAGCTCTGAAAACGACAAGGCACCTCTACTTCAGTTATGCCCTAAATTACTTTAAATTGAGACAGTGGGGGAAAAAATACCCTAACGTAATGCTTCTCTGCAGCAACTGACTAATCCACAATCAGGGGTTTTGCACTTACGAGCACTGTTTGGATGCCAGATGAGCTTGATGTTATCTTGTTGAGAGGCAGGCCAGTCTACGTCAGCAATGCTGGCTGCTGGCCAGTACCACAGAGCAAGGACGCAGGATAGACAAGCATGAACTGCAAAAAGGCCTTTTTCCTCCAGGATTTTCTTCTCAAGCCTGGCAGCTCTCCGAGCCCGTGATTCTAATTCTGCCACCAGGCCAGTCCCTGGCATCCTCTCCAGATGGTGGTGGACAGGGGGGTGAACAGGCAGATTAGGAAGAGAGTGATGACTGGTTCCTGACTACAGATCCGGTGGCTGAGTTGCATTCTCCTTCCCTTCCAGTCATATGCCAGCCATGGCCGTGAAGACCGGATGCTCCCGTCTGTGTGCTTAACCGAGGTGTTAAGCTCTATATTAGTGACTTGACATGACAATGTGTTAGTCATGTAAAGTCAGCGCAATGCAAACACGAATAAAGAGCAGGTACTCATATAAAACTTCTTTAACTGTAACTAAAACAAGAGTCTACTGATGTAATGGATTAACTGCACTAGCACAAAGCATCCAAAGAATTTTCTTCACAAAAACATTTCTGTAACATAAAAAGCTAAAAACAGTTTTTACTCAAGCTTAATTATATATAATTACTCTAAAACGGAAGTGAAAATTAAACCTTGAAACTTAAGCCTAAGTGGTTGTGAATCTGTATGCGTGAGAACAGGAAAAAAAAGACAAAGTGGATGGGAAGCAGTGATGCAGATGATGTGGTAGAATCAATAAAAGGCAGCAAAACACACTCGAGAGCAAAACACCACAAGAGACAGCGAGTGTGTCGCAGCAAATTTCACACTCTAGAACAGGCAAAGGGAACTGTCAGGCCAAAAAATGCTAAATGAAACTGGCATGACAAGAGTTGCATCAAATTCTATTTTCTCAAAAGTTTTGGAAGGCTTTCCGAAGAATCCTGCACCAAAATGCTGCAACATGATCCACCAAGTAAGCTTTAAAACAGTAGGAAAGAAAGCAAAAAATCTCAGACTTCCTCTTTTGTTTTAAAAAAAGGTGATGAGACAAGGAAAGTCATAGCTCTTTAAAACAAAAGCGTGTCCACAAATGGACTCAAAATACGCTGCAGAGAAGAAATATCAAAAGTGATGACATAAGAAAGAAAAAGAGAATGTTCATCTAAATCGCTGTCTTTAAGAATATGCATACTCAGAGTGTCTTGAAACAGAACAGCAATGATTCATTTAAACAGATAGTCTCATAAAATCTCTCTCATAGTCATTTTTCTTCTCCTCCAGACTGCATAATGGCAGAGGGAGAAGTCAGAGGCAAAGAAGAGATGAAGAGCACTCTGAACAACTCAGACAAAAGTTGCTGCGTTGTTTTGAGCATGTCAGTTGATTTATGACTCTCCCCGTGTAAGTGAGGCTGCGGATCTTACATAACCCCATTTAACTGGAGAAGCTATGAAGCAAACCACAGGGTGGCAATGAATGATTTCTGTGCCGCCTGAGCCTCTGGCTCCTTTGTCACGCATCTTCATTTTATAGTTGTTAAGAGAAACAGCTGAAAAGGTAGAAAAGGAAGCTGAGAAAGACCACAGTCATCTAGGTTACAAAGTCCTCCCATCCCCAAAAGCTGTTGCCACTGATATTCAAACTAATTACAACAATGACAACATCTGATGTTACGAGAAGCTTACAAAAATAATCTAAAGTCTCTTAAAAGTCGTTTTCTCTTCTCTTTGATCTGATCCAGAAGGAGTCAGATAAGTCAAATGTAAAAGCAAAGATAAGTTTCTTCTGAACTAAAAATTCTTGGTCACAGAGACAAATTCTGATCTGAAACCATCATATCAGTTTCTGATTCAGGACTGGATTTCAGTGGAAATCTAAAGTGTTATTCGAGTGTTGAAACTGGAATACATGAGCCTGCTAGCATGGTCATCATGAATTTGTTAGAAATCTGACAACAACATCAAAATGGGAACCTTTAAAGAGCTGCTAGCACAACTGCCCAGTTAAGTTTCCAAACAGAGTTGCCAGATCTGTGACAAAAACTAACACATCGAAAACTGAAACCAGCTCAAACGTAATCAGTACCAGTCAAAAGTTACTGAGAGCTTGGTATGGAGATTAGCAGTGTTACAATAAAATGTTCAAGCATTGTGACACAGCAGCGTTTGTTGTCTGTAGTTTTTTTACAGGGCGATGTTCAACTGATGTAGTAATGAAACTCTACCATGGATGTCATCACTTTCAATCTTGTTCATGTAGATTTTTTTAAACATGTATTTAAAAAAAAAACATCCAAACCAATCATGATTAACAATATGACAAAAAAGTGAAAGAACAGTAGAAGACACTGGACCAGATTGGGCTCTAAATATGGTCTGTAACAGTGATTGGTGTGTATTGTAACGGTCTGTGGAGGGGCCACTCCCTCCTCACACTTGGCTTCCTTTTATGATGATCTAAACAATGACAGATAAGAATTTTAGAACACTTTTATGTCAGTCAAACTGTAGACACGTTAGCTGTCAGGAACTAATGGCAACAACAGGAGTCTCTGTTGTGTCTTATGGGAGAAAAAATCCCTTAAACACACAGTAAAGACAGCCTGCGTATGATAACTGTAGCATACAATCCATGTTTGTACAAAAGGACATAACATAGCAGTGCAGGACAGGGTAGGACTTCAGGAGTTGTGAACTGTATTTGTTCACTGATGCTCCAGATGTTTTCAGCATCCAACTGTCAACTTGGTGTTTAAGGACCCTTGGCTTCCCCCAAGCAGTTGCTCCCTTCAATGTCTACTTTTTTTATTTTATAAATATACTTAACAAAAATGGACAGATACATAATTGGCAGGTGGTCTTAGGTCCCTACCCCTAAAATAAAATAAATAATTTAAAACAAATCCTATGCATTTTTTTACCTCTTGGAAACCAATTTTAGAAATTTAATAGCTTAAAAAACACACACAAATATGAGTAGGTAACTTAACTAGCCCCACCTAAGGTCTGCTTATTTCAGCACTCACAAGGCCATTGTTAAAGTCTAACAGCTGGAAAAGCATGAAATGAAAAATGAGAAAGTTTTACAGACACACAGCATTTTATATTTTGAAAATTGGTCCTCCCAACCAGAAGACAAATAATTCAACCCTTAGCAACACATAAGTGTAGCCAAATTCCACAGGAAAATCTGGCAACTATGTACCCTAGATGTGTTTTCAAGGTCTCAACATCCTTAAGTCTTCTAACCTTACAAGCATTCCAGCCAAAATTCCTGTAATTAAAGAGCAGACAGAGTTAAGGTTGTACATCTGTGAGTAGTGTATTTCGGGGAGGTAGAGAAGCTCACAACAGAACCAAGATGAAAACAACTTGGTGTTGAGACCTGTTTCCAAGAAATCAATGCACCAAATTCATGCACCAACAAGGTCATTTTTTGATAGCTGTTGCATGGCGTTACCCACAATGAAAAATAGTGCAAAAAAATATATAGTCACCGATTTAATAATGTTTACTAGATTCTAAATTGGTATATTTAAGCCCCGAAACCCAAGTATAAGTCATCCCACCTTCCTACAAGATGACTACAAATGCCAGACATTACTAAAATGATCTATGTTTTTAAGGTTAATGCAGCAGCAGCCTAAACCTTAAGCTATCAACTATAAGCACATATGACTGCTGCTGTTATGTCTGTTTAAAGAAATGCCAGAATAACTGAAATGCATATGACAGAAATATTGGACAGTCCTTTAAAAGTACAAACACTAAACATATCCATTTAGAAGAAATTTGTGATAAATAACTTTGACATTTAATAAACATCCTTGCAATCCCTCAAATAGGTGACTTTATCATGGCATTAGCAAAAATTGCATAACATATTTTAATATAACATGAAACACCTGCACAAAATTATTTAGACTGTTTGTAAAATAGGGTATTCCCTTCTGTAAATACATTAAAGGCCTGTGCAGATATCTGATTTTCATGATACAATTATTGCAGTCAAAAGCATGTGGACATCACCACCAGCAGAAACTAGAAAAAAAGATAATTCTTCCTGGTAATTCTCCTTGTTCTTTAATTAAAACACACTCAATAAAAGGTTTATGTTTTGGTTTTATCAAATGAAATCAAATCATGGCGTGATCATATATGTATTATCAAAATTATATTGTTATTTTATTCTTCTAATATTATAATAATCATCAATACTTACATATTGTCTCAACTTTGGTGTGTATATGTGGGTGTCAGTGTCTCCGTTCTCAAACCTGGAGCAATGTTTGTGTGCTTTTACCTTTAAAGCTTATATCATAATTTTCAATGCACATAATTTCCTATTTACAGACCAAGGAGACAAAGAGCAGAAAAACAACATGGATGCTTATTTTGAGGAGAATCTTAACAAGAGAATCCTATTATTCACACATCTACACTGTACTGTAGATTGCTAAGATATACTTGCAGGGGAAGCATCAACAGGGCTGACCCAAAGGGTATTAGGTATGAAGCATTCTTTGAGCATTCTGACCGCTACTTCACAACTACTTTGCACAGCACAAATTCAAAAACTCAAGCTAAAACGTGGTGTATTTAGTGGAAGAAAATCTGGAATTTCACTAAGCTGCATGGCAGGGGCTCACATGCACTAACATCCACACACCTGGACCACCTGTTAAAAGGAACAGATCAGCTTGGATTACAGCACACACACACCCAGCACTATTTCTTTCTCTGGTAAATCTATTGCACTGCTGTATCTACATATAGCAAATGGTTGTTTGCTGTTTCTGTTGACCAAGCAACATTTCCTTTTAAGTATAAAGACGATTAATGATTTGAAGAAGTAGTCTAAAAGGCATTTTTCCATATGCTTTACAAACCAGGACAGATATGACTGTGTTGCACATCTCTGCCAAATATAAAATACATAGGCAACAAGGACAGTTGAAGATGATTTACGGCTGTTCCATCTGAGTTTGCAAAAGAGGTAGTAACGATGGTAAAACAGCCCGGTATCAACGTGTGATTACACACATCATGTCAGCATTGCACAACTCGCCATTACTTAGCTGATTCTGCAACATTAGCAAGCTGTGTGAAAGCACACACTGATGTGATGCTGAGCTACCTCTGTGTACTGAGGAGGCACAATGATGGGTTAAACAAGCACATATTTATTTTTTTTTATTGACAAGGTGCAATTAGTATGTGCAGAGGACTTATGATCACATTCATTTCAGCAATTCCCCTCTGGGATTAATAAAGTATTTGTGATTTTGATTTCATTTGACATGCACAAGCTGACTTCAAATATTGACATTCCCTATTAAGCTCAACCAGTTTAAAAAAATACAAACTGGCTTAGCTTGTGTTACCAGTCAAACCGCCTGGAAAACATCACATAGCATCAACAACTGCTCGCAAAGGGGAGATATTCCATGAAATAACTGATGACCGATGAAATACTGGTTTGCTCCAGCAGAGTTCGAAACCAAATTTACACTGCTCCAAATTAACCATTTTATCAGTGGAACTGTACCAGGGTTCATTTAAAGCAGACCAAACAGTGTCACTATAAATGTGACCTTATAGACAGCAGAATCACCGTTAGCAACACATTTTATGGTGTCTTTCCTATTTCTCATGCTAAGGAGGCCTCCAAATATATTCCTGAACTTTCAGCTTACATATGTACAGCAAACATGCTTGCAGTGTCTTGCTCAAATCATATAGAAATTCTGCATACATTAAGATGAGTGTCTTCCACTGCAGCAAAGCCAAAATGTACACAATTATTACATGGCTGGCTTAGCAAGAAAAGTGGCACAGCCAGATTGTACAAATTGCCATGTGTGATGAGTGGCAGGGAAGTAGGCCAGCTGAAAGGATGGCATCCCCATCTGGGATCCTCTCTGGAGGATATCACGATGAGCAATCCCCATGCTACACAGAAATCTGCAAGATCCAGATACTCTTGTGTTACTAAGACTTTTTAATACATTATCGCTTCTGCCCTGCTTTTACCTTGCCCAGGGCTATATGCTTATTTACTTTCACAAAGCATATGTCAGAAAGATTGAAAATCTATTCAGCATTGAGTCAAATGGGTAATCAGCCCCACACCCCTATTCTTTCTTGCACTTTATCCTTCATTAGATTAGAACGCCAAATCAACCAAGTCAACATATTAGAAATCTTTTGGGAGGACGAATTGGCTGCACTGTTGGAAAAAGGTCTTGTATCATCTGGGAGAGTCTGTGGGCATTTGAGCTCATGAAAAGAAAATATTTTGGTACTTCTTGTTCAGTCTTAACAAAGTCTTATAACCAGCAGGCTATCTGCTTCCACTCTCAATGCCGAGATGGCCACAAAGCCCAACCTTACTGTTGCACCCAATTTAACAGCTGCAAAGGTCGGGGCTTTGTCTGTTTGGATATCCACAGATGGTGAAACTCAGGAAAGTTCAATATGTCAGGACTGCTGGCCCTTCAGTCATGTATAAACATTCTAACAGTCCATCCTATCATCTAAAAACATAGCAGCTGCTCTTGAGACTGTGTACATATTGGTGAGTGTGTGCTGGGCTTACCTGCAGGCATAAGACGTTGCAGGGTGCGTAAAGGTGAATCAAACACCATCAAGGCATAGAGGCAAGGAAAGGGAGACAGAAAAACAGTGAGTGCACTGGTTAAGTTGAAAAAAAAATACATTACATTATTTGTCAGGATATTATTTATTTAGGATACCGCATACAGCAAACACCTTCAGGTTATCAAAAAAATAAAACCATCACAATCAAGAAAAGTGATAGTTTAAACCTTTTCCTGGCAGGCAGTGTCGATTCTGGTGTCAGATTTGAATATCAACATTGAGTGATATCCCTGCGTCAGCCTAATCTTTTGACAAAAATTGGTATCAGATGGCGTTTCTCTAATATGCCTTCATATCAAAGCAATCACATCAAAGATGTTCCTAGCAGGGTTCAGATAATATTTGCTTGTTTAATCTCCAATCTTTGATCGAGGTAGTCGATTGTCCTCTAAGCCATTTATCCTACTCCCCATCCCCACTGCTTCATCTGCTCTGATAGAAACTGAGTGGTCTCTAAATGCCCTTCATTTACTGTCATTTTCAGTCCATCCAGTGCCACTTAAGTATGGCAGACTCAATATTAAACCCAACACTACCTCAAAGGTAAACTTTATCTGAACTATTTCACCATGAGCGCAGCTCATATTAAGAAAGTAGCTGTGCTTCAGATCATGAACTTCTAGAGTATGACTGATATTAGGTAATAAAAATATTACACAATATTCTAAACACAGAACATTTCAATTTTTCAAGATTTCAACTACAAAAGCATCCATAAATAAGGGTTCTGACAAAAACGCTGGTTAAAATGTCTACTATTTTTTCTAGAAAGGTATGAGAGGACAAATTCTCAGGAATGCTCAAGTCAGACTCTGTAAGAACAACCAAATACCACTGCTCCCATATTTAGTATAAATTAATGTGGAAGTAGATTGTCTTGGTTCCACTGTATATGCCATAACTCAAGGCTATGTGCAAACACTCCATGTTTGGTTTTGCAGTTGCAATCCCTGCCCTTGAGTCAGTGCAGACTGAGGTGTTACATTGCTCAGCACGGGTCATATGCAGCAAGAAGAATTTTCAATGACTCATTGGCATCTAATAGCATGCTGAGTTTTACCTGCAGTCATAAAGATGTGTTAAGAAATACTGTGACCAACAACAGACATGAAACTGAAACAAAGGCCATGAGTAATGGAGGTAAAGTAAAACAGACATGAATATTAATAGTTTTGTATGCTTTTACAAAGCTTACAGTGGGTTCAAAGTCCTTCTTACATGAAAGCATTAGTCCAGAAAATAACAAATAATAATAAATAATCTTTATTTGTATAGCACTTTTAAAAAAACAGGTTTACAAAGTGCTGAACAGCACACAGCAAAGTAAGGTAATAAAATCAACAATGAAAAGATACATGCACGAGTACATTTTGAAAATAAATAAAGTAAATAAAAATGTTATAAAAAAGCCAGTCGATAAAAGTGTGTTTTAAGAAGTGACTTAAAAGATGATACTGATGGTGCCAGCCTTATCTCCTCAGGCAGGTCGTTCCAGAGTCGAGGGGCTCGGACTGAAAAAGCTCGGTCACCTCTGGTCTTGAGTTTCGACCCTGGCACAGCTAAAAGGGACCTGCCTGAGGATCTAAGGCTGCGGAGAGGATGATAGGGTGTCAGTAAATCTGTAATGTAGCCGGGTGCCAGACCTAAACGAGCTTTAAAAGTAATCAGTAAAACTTTAAAATCAATTCTAAAATGTACAGGGAACCAGTGCAGCGAGGCTAAAACAGGTGTAATTTGTTGTCTTCTGCTAAAACCAGTGAGAAGCCTAGCTGCTGCGTTTTGAACAAGTTGGAGGCGAGAGAGGGATTTATTGTCAAGACTGGAGAGGAGGGAGCTGGAGTAGTCGAGTCTGGAGAAAATTAGAGCATTGATAACTTTTTCTAAATCGGGAGGGAGGGGACAGGTTTGATTTTACTGATGGTGCGGAGGTGAAGGAAACAGGACTAAGACTGGAATCAAATATGACACCTAGGTTTCTGGCAGAGGGGGTGATGTTAAAGGAGAGAGGACCGAGACTGTCTTCAATATGGGCGGTGGAGTGAGGAGGGTTGATTAAGATAATTTCAGATTTAGAACTGTTGAGTTGTAGAAAGTTTTGTGCCATCCAACTGTTCACATCGTTAAAATACTCTAACACAGCAGCTAGGCCTCCAGTGTCCCATGGTCTCAGCGGGAGGTATATCTGTGTGTCGTCCACACAACAGTGGAAGGACACGTTATAGCCTGCCATAACGTGTCCTAGGGGGAGCACATAAATAGAAAACAGAATGGGACCTAGAATAGAACCTTGCGGTACACCACAGGCAATGGGGGCAGAGGAGGACGTAAAATTACCTATGGTGACCGCAAAGGTTTTATCTAAAAGATAAGAGTAAAACCAATCAAGTGCAGTGTCTGTGATGCCAACCCAGGTTTTAAGACGATCAATTAAAATAGCATGATCAACGCTATCAAATGCAGCACTCAAATCTAAAAGAAATAAATGATGCTCTCTCCTCTATCATAGGCTAAAAGAAGGTCATTAGAGACTTTGAGGAGAGCTGTTTCAGTGCTGTGTAGTGCTTTTTAAAACCAGGCTGAAATTTCTCAAAGATGTCCTTTCCATTTATAAAACCTAAAATCTGATTAGAAACAACTTTCTCTAAAACTTTGGATAAAAAGGGAAGCTTTAAGATCGGTCTAAAGTTGTTAAAATCATCAATGCTTAAATTAGGCTTTTTAAAAGAGGTTGGACCACAGCATGTTTAAAACAAGGAGGGACAACACCTTCTGACAAGGACAGGTTAATGATGGATAAAATGCTGAGCCCAACTGTGCTAAAAACATCTTTGAGGAATTTGGTAGGTATGACATCAAGACTGCACATGGTTGTTTTCATGTGAGATAAAAGATCAGCTAAAGAGGAGAGAGATAAAGGAGTCAAATTAGTAAAACAATTAAAACACTTGGGAAATTCTCTTCTTACAGTAATGGTGTGACTCGGAGCAATTATTTGATTTCTTATGTCATTGACCTTTTTAACAAAGTGATTTAAAAACAGTTCACACAGTTCTGTAGATGCATCATTAAAAGGACAAGGCTTAGGGTTAATAATTGAGTCTAAAACCTTAAATAAAACTCTAGGATTGGATTGATTTTTTGTTATAATGTTAGAATAAAAAGCTGTCCTCGCTTCTTTGACTGCATGTTGATAGGATTTAAGACTTTCTTTCCATGTGAGATAAAATACATTTAGCCTGGACTTTTTCCATCTTCTCTCATTTTGCCTGCAAATCCTCTTTAACAATTGGGTGTGTTCATTGAGCCAGGGTTAGGTAATTAAGTTAGGCTTTCTCTCTTTAAAAGGAGCAATATTTAAAATAGAGTTTGAGGTTTGATAAAAAGAAGAGACCAGCTCTACCAGGCTAAAATCTGTGTTAAGAGCAGTCGAGGAAGCTGGGGTAAAAAGTTGAGAAAACCTAGAGGCAGAAGAGGAGTTAAAAACACGAGATCGGAAAGGTAAACCCTGGGTAACAGACTTTGGAGATAAAATAACATTAAAAAAAACGGCTTTGTGATCAGACACAGATATCCTTAGCTGAAAAATTGCCCGGGCTGAGACCAAAGGATAAAACCAAGTCCAGTGTATGGCCCTTAGAGTGAGTGGGAAAGTGAACTGCTTGCGTTAAATTAAAGGAGTCAATAATTTCAATAAAATCAGAAGTAAAAAAGTGAGAAGGGCAACAGACGTGAATATTAAAAATCACCAAGAATCAACACTTTGTTGTAGAGGGCCATACACTGGGATAACAGATCAGAGAATTCATGAATAAAAGCATTATTGGGTTTCGGGGGTCTATAAATAACTAAAACAAACACAGGTTCTTTACACGATATGATAAAACACAGAAGCTCAAATGAGATAAAACGGTTGTAGGGACCAGGAGTACATTTAAAGTTGTTCTTAAAAATGGCAGCAACCCCCCCCCTCCTTTTCCGGACAGTCTTGGTTGATAAAGGAATGAGTAGTCAGGGGGTTGCTTCAATGAGTGGTGTGCAGTCTCCTTGAGTTAGCCAGGTCTCTGTTAAAAATCAAAAAGTCCAAGTAATTGCTAGTAATAAAATCGTGGCAAATGAATGTTTTGTTGTTGATGGATCTGATATTTAAAAGACCAAAGTTTATTGGAGTGGAACAGGGAGCAGGGGGTGACAAGGGACAGAGAAGAACAGTGATAAGGCAGGGAGGAGAAGGTTCTCTGGGGATGAACTGCCTGTAAGGGCGCAGGTTGGTGATGACAGTGATCCTGTGTTGAAGAGGGCTGCATGGGGAACTGGGTTGAGGGCGTACCAATGAGGGGGGTGGAGTGGGAGCAGAGGGGGTTTCAAGTCAATTTTGTTTATGAGTCTGAACAGCATGGATGATGTTGTAAGTTAAAAACCGGTTCCCTAGTGAATTGAGGTGGAGAACATCTGCCCAGAAAAAGGCTGAACGAGTCTAGAAAAGATTAAAGTTGTCAATAAAACCAAAAATGTAAGTAGAGGAGGTGTGCTAGAGCCATGAGTGAGGCGATAAAATCCTGCTAAAACGACCGACCCCACGACCCAGCGTGGGAATCGGACCAGAGATAAAAACAGATTTGCCACAAGCTGATAAAAACTCAAAGAGGTCCTTAAACTCTAACTTTGTAATTTCAGACTCTCAACGTGCAGTCCCTATGTGGATAATCACCCTGTTGATAGTGGGGGCCGCTGCCTGCAGCAGCCCCGGTAGTTTGTTCAGCAAAGTGCACACAGTAGCTCTGGAAAAAAAACAAGTGGAGGCATTAAAAAAATCTACAGTACCGTATTATGGAGTCACCCACTAGAAGTGTTGTGGGTGAGAACAGGGGCCGAGGTGGAGGGGAGAGATGCTGCGAAGAGTCTGAGGACTGAGACAGTGGAGGCGAGGAAAGTGGCTGCTGGACGGCTGTGGCGTCCTGTTCAGAGCTCCCGAGGCCGGTGGCAGCGATGATGGTGCGGGGCAGAGCAGGGGATCGTTGTATAGAAGGGCCAGCGACCGCGGTGTTGGCAGAGCTCACGGGAGGGTTCCCCGCTGTATCAGAGCGAGAAAACCCTCCAGAGTGCCTGATGACAGCCTCCTTTAACAGTCTGCGGCGAGAGTAGGCAGCTGCTGCCCGAGCCGGGTCCCGCTGCCTTGGTCAGCGTTGTCAGGGAACCACTGCTGTGGTGGGGACGGGCACAGCGTGCCGGCCACGGGAGCCGCCTGGGTGCCATCAGTCTGGGATGGAGGGCTCAGATCCTTTGTCTCAGGCTCAGGAACATTAGGACAAGCCGAGGCTTCATCCATCAGGGCGGCGAAACGGTTGGAGAGGCTCAAACCTTCCCAGCTCTTTCCTTTCCCACGGACCACCACGTCAGCCCAGGAGGGTCGGTTGTTAGGGGTAGAGCAGGATGAAGGTAGGGGACAAAAAAGAGGGTCCCATACAACAGTGTCCTGGAGTGTAGTGACGGAGGTAATGTGCTGTGATTGTTTAAAGGCTATGTCCATGACTTGTGAGAGAAGGGTGTCTTTCTGTCTGAGCTCATCTGAGAGCCGTTTGATGTCCTCCTTTAAGTCTGCAATAGTTTTATTTGTTTTCAGGCAGTAGATTTGTTCCTCGGTGTGCATGGCCGCTAAAAACAAGCAGGCTAGCAAGCTAGAGAAATGACCAACGGGGTTGGCAATCAGCACTCGACAGTCTGGTTTAAAGACGTACAGACCCAAAAGAAAGCCACAACGCAATGAAGTTCACTCGAACAGGTAAATCCAGCACAAAAACACAGTAAAACGTATTAAAAACGTGATGTTTTTGACTTATTAAAAACAGACCTAACCGGCTACAAACAAACAGTGTCCGCCATCTTCCGCCAAAAGTTAAAAGGAAATCTTCAACCAGTCATCAAAACAGAGATTTTTTTTTTTTTTTTTTGTTGATTGAAGGTTGCACGCAGTCACTGTGAGAACCTTTGTCTGGATTATATTCTCCAAGCAATGACAGGCTGTATTTCTAAGTATTTCCCGGTTTTTAAACCAGTTTTGACTGGGCTATAATTCATTCTCCCATGACCGTTAACTGATCTAAAGGTAATGTTAAAAGGTGCATTAAAAGTTAAAAATGTTCTTATGTGACTGCACAAAATGCAACGCTACAAAACTAACTTTAAGTTGTGTTTTAGAGAACAAATATTATCCAATCTATCTAAATATGCCAGACCAGTAGCACCGGTTTTGATAACTGATCCGTCCTGTGTCAGAATGAACAGATCTACTATTTGACCAGCTGCAAACAAGTTTGAGTTTGAGGTAGAGATATGGGAGCATTTATCTGCCCCAATACCAAAGGTATACTGAGGACAAGAAATAAAACAAGATAAGGGCCGAGTCTAATCCTAGAAAATGGTACAAATGGATTTATCCTGACAAGTATAGTCAAGAGGATTCATAAAGGGCAGGACAACCCCCGATTCCTGACCTTCCATCAGTGTGACACTCCTCCAACATCTCTCCTTACATCTGTCTCCACAGGCTGTTTCAGACACTCATCCAGGTCGGGGGGGCAGGGAACTGCATGTGGGGAAATTTACACATCCAGAAACCACCACATGCACACCACAAATACACACTCACACAGAGCTACTCCAGCCACCTACTTGTGTTACATAACACATGCCACTGCCTACCCGTCCACCAGCAGATCTGCAATGCACCCGGCCAAGAATTGAGATTCATCACCAGAGCTCGTGCACTGCTATAGTCTTAACAGTTGACATAATCTCTCAGCCTGGAGGATCATGGCAGACACGAAGACGGGTCCTCTGGGCTGATGATGACAAATGACCTATGCTTGTCTTAACAGTGAAACTGAGATTTCAGTTAGATGAACTTTTCTCAAATATGACATTTGACTGTTTACAAGAGGGAGTTTGGCTAAATGATGTGTTTCAAAGTCAGCCCCTTAATGCCTTGTACCCGTGCTCTCACTCCCCAACACAGTAAAGGTCGGGTCCTACTTACTTAAAACATTATTGGCATGAAGAGACCACAGGAAGATGTGGTTTATTGTGTAAACAGACAAAATGAAGCTTTAAATTAAGTCTGATCTGCAATGAGCTGCCAGCTCTTTTTTAGCCAAACCTAGATTTTATGCTTGATTCTGACTAAACAAAAGATATCCTTTTAGAGCTGCTGCAAGTCTTCTGAAAGCCAAATGTGTGAAAAGACACCATTTAGTAGTGTGAATGTCTTAAAAGAGGCATCACAAATATATTAGAAATGTGAAATTCCTCCTGCTTTACTTATACTTTTTGTGCAAGTGTAAGCTGGACAAATAATGTGCCTCAAACCAGAGCTGCTAAGAAACTAAATTTCTTGGGAAATAAATATCTTGTAAGTGTCTTACAAAATGGATACAGATGATTTACTATGCTTTAATACAACAGGAGGGTGCATCTCTAGACACCACTTGGTCCAATTTCACAACAGAATGGGCCCAAGAGCACAGTGGGCTATGAGATATACTGTGTAGCAACACAAGTGTCATAATTCCTCCTTTTTAACTGTACAGTATTTTATTTGAGGCCAGCAGTTCGTTCCAGTACGCAAACACAGACTTGAGGGAAAGCTCATCTGCAGATGCTGCTGAACAGTGCACTTTCCACGCCAGACTACTAAAGGAGGAAAATCTCATCATCCAAAGCGAGGTTGCACTGACACAGCCTTGAGCAGGACTCTGAACGGCTTATTTCAAATGAACACTGCAGAGTGTCTCTTCACCCAGAGCACGAAACACTCACTCAGTTTACAGCATTGTCTTGTATCTTTTTTTTTACAAAGGACCAAATGGTGTTCAGCAAACACTGTGGCATTCTGGTAAACTCCTTCCAAATCTCCATAGTAACATCACTCCTATACTGGCAGGCTATTAAGAATATGAGTCGTCTGAATGACTTCTCCAGATTTAACTCGCTTGTGCCATCTGATGTTTGGCCTCTTGAGTTCTGGCATTTTGTGACCTACTACACTGCCTGAAGTCGCCACCTGGATTTAACTAAGCAAATAGGCTCCTATTGGATAATTACTGAATGAGTGATTATCTTTCAGATGGCAACAAGTTATTTAACCACAACAAGCAATGAGTAGCTTCTCATTTTTTAAATGACCATATTGAAAAACACATCTCATGGTTGTGGAAAAGATGTTAGTCTGTTTAAGAAGGGTCAAATCATTGGCATGCATCAAGTATGGAAAACATCTAAGGAGATGCAGAAACTACTAAAAATAGGGTTAAGTACTGTCCAACGGATTATTAAAAACATTATTAACATTAAGGATAGTCGGAAACCATTGTCTTTGAGAAAGAAATGTGGCTGCAAAAAATCCTGAATGATAGTGATCAGTGATCACTTAAACATTTAGTGAAATCAAATGAAAGAAAAACAACAGTAGAACTCAGGGCTACGTTTAACAGTGAAAGTCAGAGCATTTTCACAAACACAATACTTAGGGAACTCAAGGGATTGGGACTGAACCGCTGTGCAACCATAAGAAAACCACTAATCAGTGATGCTAACTGGAGAAAAAGCCTGCAGCTGCTGCAGTTGTTTAGGTCTACGTTCAGTAACATTATGTATCCAAAGACTGAGGTCAGCTACCTGGATATACTGAATGACCAGGTTATTCAATTAATGGACTTTTTCTTCCTTGATGGCACAGGCATATTCCAAGATGACAATGTCAAATTTGGAAAGAGGGGAGCACGAGACATCATTTTCACACATGGATTTGCCACCACAGAGTCCAGATCTGGACCCCATTGAGAATCTTTGGGATGTGTTGGAGAAGGCTTTGTGCAGTGGTAGGACTCTCCCATCATCAATACAAGACCTTGGTGAAAACTTAATGCAAGACTAGATGGAAATAAACCTTGTCACACTGCAAAAGTTTATCGAAACAATGCCTATGTGAATGTGTGTGGTAATCAAAGCTTTTTTTTTTTTTTTTTTTTTTGGTGGTGCCTTTTTTTTGGCCAGCAATGTATAATTTGGTTGTACTCTGAGACGAATGTGCTGTCATTTTGCCACTGACCCTACCTTCTTAATACAGAACAAATCTCCTAACATTTTTTTTCTTCACAGTTTATACATATGGGCACAAAATACAGCAGCAATTAAGTCAGCAACCCCCCCCATCATGCAAAGAAATTTACTATTTAGCCTTTAGAAGCCTAAGGCTTGGCAATGATGAGTCTAAAACCACAAGAGCATAAAGCATCAGGGTAATGATTTTTGCTCAAAACAAGCTTTTATCTGCTTACAAAATGAGAGGAAAAAGAAAAGAGATATTCTTGGACTTCATTATTAAAGGGACATTGTGTAACATTTTATCATTGGTGTATTATGACCTCCGCTAATGTTCTAACGCATTCTCATAAGCATAGAATTTAGATACATTTTTATACATATGACAGGTAAGCCAGTGGGGCAGTGCCATGATGGTCTACCATCCTGAAACTAAAGCCACCAGCAGGGGACAAATAGCACAAACTATGCGTGACATGGGAGAAGAAGATAAACGAGAGCGGCTTACTACCCCGGAAAATTGAAAAATCTGTTAATTGTTATTCCCAAAACTGCAGGACTATGCAGAAGCAGCACAGGAGCCGTTTTCACCATCACCAAAAAAAGAAAAAAAAAGGGGGGGACTTAAACAGTTGATTGACTAGGCGATACAAAACGTAATAATACAAAAAGGAAAAACATTGGGCTAGCTTTCCCCAGGTAGAAGGAGCTCAAGAAGGAGAAAGATTTTAAAAAGGATGCTGAAGTTGACACTTTCTCAACAAGTAAGTTAATGGTACTGCCTAAATGAGCCTAAAGCTATTTTTTTTCCATTTGGTTTTGTTAGACTTATTGCTCGTTACCGTGGGCAGCATAGTTTCTGTTAAAATACACCAGCCTCGTTGTTACAGAAGTGTATGTTTATGTGGTTTCAGTCACTTTTATAGTCAAAGTAAACGCTAGATTTTTACAGTCGCAGTAAAGCCGGACTAAAAGCTGGTGGGACGGCTTTATAAGCTGGCTTTTACTGGGACAAAGAGCTGGTGCTGCGTCGAGGCCATGTCAAGGTCTGTTTCCCCTGTGAGAATCATTCTTCCTTCTAAACACAAAGAAACGATATCGGATAGGGGAAATTTCCGCCCACCAGATGTTTTCCCCCTGACCAGTTATGATCCAGAGGAAACTTCTTCACCTGAGTGTTAAGTTTGACATAAAGTAACTGTGTTACTGGTTAATACATACTTCTGTATTTGCTTCATGGTGGTCACATATGTATACTGCTATTGTGGAAGGGGTGGAAGTCCAGTTGCTTATTTTTTCACGTTAGCATAACAAGCATAACCAATGTTATTTTTCATGATAGACAATATCCTCAACATGGATCGGATCATTTGTTTATCATCAGTGTTTGTGATGCATAAATAACATAGACGTGTGCATTTATCATATTACGTAGTTTTAGAATAAGTTTTATCCAAAACAACTTAAAAGTGAGGAGTACATAGTAAAAAGAAGGGAAGGCTTGAAGAGTTGGGGTGAATCCCATTTCACCCCTTGGCCCTACCCCTTAGCCCTTCCCCTTCGTTTTGCGCGTTCACGTGAAGGGGTAGGGGTGTCCCAATTCCTTTTAGGACAGAGGGGTAGGGGTAAGGGGTAGGGCCAAGGGGTGAAATGGGATTGGGCCTTGGACACTGAATATCTTTTGCGAGTGAACGTAATGACTGAGTGTACGTACAGAGCTCAACACCGATCAATGGAGACAAAAGATAGATCTGTAAATCCATATTCATTTTTAATAAGTATCTTCATTCATTCTTTAGCCAAATACACAAATGAGATTTCCACGATTTGTGTCATAAACTGTGTGTGGGACTTTGTTTTGGAAGTTTTTGTGTAGACATGCAGGGGATGATAATCCTTAGTGTTTCTACTACATATCCGATCTATGTCGTAGCGATCTCAGTCTATTGGTCATGCCACATTTCATCCGGCTTTGAAGTGAGTCAAATGGCACAATTCTGCACCGGTGGAAGGAGATTGCAGCAATTTCAAATCATGGCAATGTCGAATCATTTCATAAATTGGGCATAATTTTGTTGGTTCAGACCGTGCAAGTACATCCAAATTGATACACAAACACCTGAAGCATCCATATTTACTTCCATAAACACTACGCACTATGTGACGTCGGGCTTTCCTCTGTACATGCGTGTCACTTCATACATGCACACTTAAGTGTGATGAAGGTCGCATTGAAATGATAATGTGAATGATGGTCCAATGCCCATTTTTCTCACCAGCCATGTTACTGAACTATTGGGTATTTTTCCAATTGGTAATTTAGTAATTGGAATATCCATCTTCTGTTTCTTTTTCATCTATGAAATCACTCACAACTTTATTTATTTTTTTTTTATTGGATGTCATCCATGTCTTCAGTTTTTTTGATGTGTGTTACTAGAATCAAAGTCCATGTTAAGGAAAAACAATACAAATCCTTTGCTTCAAACTTTTGTAGGAAGTGTTTGCATTTTTTAAAAATTAAATATAATTTTTAAATGATTGGTAAACTACTGAATTTTCTTCGTAATGAACATTTTATACTGCATTGTAACTTTTGGAAACAAGAATGTAACTCATAGCTGCCTGGAGCTGCCTCCTGCTAACAGAAGCATTCTGAAACCCCCCTTAGGTTGTCGGGTCCAAAATGGGAACTGTGATTGTGTTCCAAGAGGGGTTGTAGTACATGCAGTTCACATACTGCACCACATGACATCAGCCCTGGGTCATGGCCAGGGGGAATCAGCAGTGGAAAAACTTAAGCTTATTCCATTTGGGGAAAGCAGGAAATGGGAGGGTATAAACAGTAAATGTGGGGTCACATTATACTTCCTCTCTAGTTATTCCCACAGAATAAAACATCTCTCGACAACAAACTTCTCCTCATTTAGCCCTGTTTCGCTATGATTCACAAAACAAGTGGACAAAATATCTCAGCTGATTGAGACTTAAGCTAAGACAGATGCACAGATTCAAAGATTTTTGATTCAAAGATTTTTTTAAATACTTCATCAAAACCAACTGTGCTCTGCAGTATTTTTGCCAGTTTTGGCAAAAATATGCTATCACAATCATAGTTGTAAAAATATGTGTCCAAATAAACAGGGAAACAAGAGCTTGGCATGTTGCCTGACTAAGTTTTTTAAAGACAGTGAACACAAGGCCAGAAGACATGTCAAAACACCATCAAACAAATGACATCTACAAAAGGAATGTAGGACCTAGATGATAACATGTAACTGGCACATGTTAAACAAGCTGTACTGACAAGCAGACCACAAAAAACCAGAGATGACAACTATTCTCATTCCACTGAGAATAAACAGTCAGGAGGTGCTATATACGGTCAGGATATCTCCTTTACAGCCAAATGTGAGAGCAAATATCACTTCCTGTCTTCACTATTACAAACACACCATGTGATTCGACCTTTCAGTTAAGTGTACTAAAAGAGATTTTTAGTCTCAAAAAGATACAGCTCCTGCAACAACTTTATGCTAAACAGGATGAACACACAATAAAAAGTTTTATGAAAAGCTGCACCAGGCTCTTGTGTGAACAAACAAACTGCTCTTAAAGGGTGACTGACAGAAAAACTGTTATTGATGGAATTACACAGATTTTTATTTTTTTTTAAGCCCCGTCTGCCTTTTAAAATGCATTTTCAATTAAATTGTTCTGGTTGCCATATGAGCTGCAACATCAGGGTCTCAGAAACTGTATGCCACATTTCTTTTATCCTGCATTTTCCTTCGGCGAAAAAATTTGCTCCCTGGGGGCCACAAAAGTCCCTGTAAGAAGTTTCTGTTTGAAGTAAAAAAAAAAAAAAAAGGCAACCGAGTGTCTTCTAAAGCACATGACAACCAAAACAAGATCACTGTTTAACAGATCTCCGTGTGCTGAAATGGTGCATTTTTAAAGAAATAAAAATGCTCCAGTGGTCCAACTTGATTCATTGCCACTATTCTCCATTCATCCCCAATTAAACAGGATCCGAATCCTCTCACAGCTGAATTTCCAGAAACAAACTGGTCTCAGATAACCATTATTAGGGGCACTTCATTGTTCACCATGAGCCTCTGTCCATCCCCAACCTGGATAAAGCCAGAATCTTCCCACAGTTAGTCACGGGACTGCTGGCAAGCTGAGGGGACTTGGAGGCATATGTGCCTTTCCATCTGTTGCTCACTCACTGCTTTCCAAACCCCTTCCTCTGTCAGCAGCCATCTGCTTCCAGCCCTACCCCACTGGCAGGAAACATGAGCACGTCCACCATAGGACATGGCTGATGGACACACACTGAAAAAAAGGCCATGACAAATTTAATGGACCACTATTTCAGCCTTAAAATAAAATAAGATCATGTTTGAAGAACGAAATTCCTAAATATCCCAAAACACTCATTCAGGTTCGGGTTATTACCACTATCTATTAACCTGTCATATTATACTTGCTTTTAGGATTAATAGTGAAGCTCCTTTGACTCCTAGTCAGTTGAGATAATCAGCAGCCAGATACGTCACAAGCTGAATAATCAGAAACAAAAAAATTTGGTTGTAATGCATTGCCCTCTAAATAATCAGCATCAGTAACGAAGGTCATAAAATAATAGTTTTATCAATATGAAATATAGATGACACACAAATAATGAAAAATTTATTTCCTAAAGCCCAAGCTGGCTTTATCAGATTGCTGATAAAGTTTTTATTTTAATAACATCACAAAATTAAAACTTCCAGTTTACTGCCACCAATGCAATGAAAATTTTCACAATGTCACAATTAAAATGGTAAGATCAAATAACTAAAAGTTTATATATATATATATATATATATATAGATATATAGATATATATATATATAGATATATATAGATATATATATATATATATAGATATATAGATATATATATATATATATATATATATATATATATATATATATATATATATTACCAATACAGAATAATCTGAATAACTTCAAATTATTTTTCCATGGATCAACTGAATAATTTATCAACTCACTGCTCAGCTCTCTAGGAATAAGAAGCCTTTGCAAAATAGTGAAATAAGGGCAATATACTTTAACAGAGTCTCTTTTGAAACAATAAAAAAAAATCATAGCTTTACAATTACATAACAACCCTACAGCAAGAAAAACATCAACCATATTACATCCCAATATACCCTAAAAAATGTGAAAGTTTTCCCTCTTTTTTTGTGACCGAAATCTAATAAAGCCACTTATTCTGAACTAATTTAAATCAAAATGAACTGTGTGTAGAATTTCAAGGGCTTTTACCTTCCAACAAAACATCAGAGCAGTGCTAACAATGTCAGAATATGACAGTCTCACAACCCTCTTTCTGCTCATGAGAGATTAGGATGAGTAGAACTCTAAATTTTCCTGACTAGTGTTTCCCCGCCCTCTACATTCAGCACATAAAAAAAAAATGCTGTCCGTCAACAGGAGAGAGAGAGAGCCTTTGTTCAGGGGCACAATGGAGGACATTCTGTTGTGGAGGACAGCGTCACATTCAATAAGCCAATGCTGTAGTGTGGCAGCAGAGAGAGAACAGCAGGGCTGATGCAGAAACAGCGCTCTGACCCCACAGACCTCCCAGGCCCTCAGACGGTGGCTCTGTTTACAGCTCATCTCTGCTGGCCTGCGGTCAGGAGTCAGGTTTAGTGTTAAAATGAATTCCAATGGGGTTGTAATGAGGAGTCTGAGGCTGTGCATGAAGCAAACTACATGGGCTAATCACTAAACAGAGAATCTTTTGAGTGAGGCATGCGAAAACCCCGTTATCTGGTGAACATCTGTCAGAGGGAAGGCCTGTTACTACTACACTCTGGAGGATAAACATAGAAATTAAACTTGATGTGGGATGTTGTTTCAACAATGCTCTCAAGGTTTAAATAAGACTGAAATCTGATACTTGTGATGCATGGCACAGTCACATTTCTGCTGCAGATGTTAGAGAAGAAATGATAATACCCTCAGGTGGATGGGAAATCAGAAGAAGCCTATAGGCTATTTAATCAATCCCCACTTGTATGACATTACAACGGCAATGAGTTGCCTTATAATACACAAGCATGGTGGCTTCTGAGCTCTGAGACATGAGAAAAGCGAAGGAGCTCATTGAACCTACAGGTGCTGGATCACTCTTTTATCCAACACAAACACCAAAGGACACCCGGGTTCAAGGAAATATAGTCCTCCAAGAAGTTCAGAGGTCTAAGACACTAGAGATTACAGAGTCTTCTGTAGATGAACTGCAATAATTTCAGCTTCAGTCTAGCAAGAAGCGGTTTTCTTTTTTTAAATGTATTATTTTGCCTTAGTTCTAAAACAATATTAATAATTTAAAGTGGGTCTAAATGCTCTTATTCTTGGGCTCAAATTCAATATATTTGCAAAACTAAATAATATTTCAGATTTAGAACCATATCCACATATATATGCACAAAACATACTGTCCAATTTAAAATTGATTTAATTTCAGCTCAGGATCAAATTTGTGCTACTGTCCTTTGCTATGAGACTGTAACTAAAGCTGGGTTTTAAGTTATCAGACTTTATTCACCCTGGATATAAATTCTTTACTGTACAAATTTAACATCTACTGCATGTAGTGTTTGATGCATTTTGTTGAAATATAAACCAGCACTCTTCTTTAACAAGATTTTATTGATGAAAAACTATTTATTAATCTATGTTTAGTTTAAACTTACCTCTTCTTTCAACTGTGAACAATCAGAATCATCATTTCCAGGCTGGGCTATGACAGTATAATAAGCATCCACAAGCTCCATCACCATACTTGCACCATAAAAATTGTACCAACATCTCATTAAATTCTTACTAAAAACTTCAGTGCTGCTCTGGCAGACTGCAATTCATTTTCCCAGATAAATTCTAGTTTTTCCTAAATGATAGTTGAGCCTAAAATGATTGTTATTTGACAAATAAAACAATTTGACTGGACTGGTCAATCTCTGTCTAAGTCGGAATCAAAGGTAATGCACTACAAACCCATATGTGGTTCCTCTGGCTTGGACATAAAAGATAAAGATTTTCTAATTGTGTGCTTTCTGATTGTACTGTTTATGTGACTCACGGAAAAAAGAAAAGATTTCACCATGTTTGGGTCTATTCCATACTTCACAGATGTATTTACATAAGGCTTTATTTAGGCACAAGATCTACAACAAGTAAATACTTACCGAGTTACTCTATAAACACTAGCATTCCACATTAACAGCAATTTACATTGACACACCGTGTAAGAGACACAGCTGGTGGTATTGACAGACATTTCTAACTCCATTTAATCCATATTCACAGATACGGTTTTAAAATATAATGAGCACATTGTGGAGACTTCACTTGCCAGAAGAAGCAGCAGCATTCCCCCAACGCAGATGGCCTTCAGCTCAGTTCCATCAAATCGAATTCAAACCATACATCTACAAACAACTCAAACTTTAAGCTGATATCAGTCAATGCAAAACCTCTGCAAACTTTGTTTGTATTTGCAGGATTAATTATTGCTTTTCTGTCAAAATCATATGTATTTCCCATCATGGTGACTCTTAAACCACAGAAATTGATCCCATTGACTGCTTGTAGTCAATGGGATGTGTGTTGATGACTTGAGTTTTACATCTCAGCGGTCGTTAGGAAATTAATCCTGCTTAACCAGCAATTAAAATATGCATTATCATCATTGTCTGCTTGTGATTAAAAGATGAGCATGCATTCTCATGCTCTCCTTAGCTAATGTGATGCAGTATGTACCAGAAGGCTGCTTAGGTGCCACACAATGCCAACAGAGAGCTCTGAGGCTTCAGTCATTGTGCTTTTTGTATCTCTCTGTGTCATCCTGATTGCTTTTCGAACACAGTGTCCCATTGTGCAGCCTTATTAGTCCTTTCTTGAAATCCCAAGCACCCTTCTTGAGTAGCGGTGGTTTTGTGTGACTGCCTGTGCTCTGACATTGGCCTGTCAGTTGGACATTTGAATGTCAGTGTAAGCTTTCCCGGCTTCATGAAATAGAGTTATTACCCGAGATACAGAAAAGCTTATTAACGAAACACCATAAAACTCAAAGAAATCCCAGGAAAATACACTGAGGTCAGTGTCCTTGAATTATAACCTGCAACTGAGAAAGTGCAATGCCACCTTGAGGCTAAAAAAGCAAGGAGTTTGAAGCTTTACAGCACCTCCATCTCAGATCTGCACCATTCTTGCCCTTTGCAATACATGTTGTGCAAATCACAGCTACAGTTTGTACTTCACATTCTTCTACACACAGCAACATCTTTTCAATATCCTGCAGTACTTTCAGAAAACTAAAAATCAAACTCTGATAAGACTCTTCATCGGAATAACAATCAGAATCCCCATTGTATCTTGAACAAAAGATACTATTCCCAAGCTGCAGTATGGTTAATGAAACTCTTCTAAATTGAAATTAACACCTTAAAACATAAGTGAAATCATATTACAGATACCATCTGCAGCTGTCTCCATACCTCTGTCTCCATTCCTCACACATGCATTACCTGATGAAATCCCAGTGCCAACCTAATCTTTAACTCTAATTAAAGGTTCAAGGTTTGACAGATGCTAATTCAAGTTTGAGGAAGAAAATCCACTTTCATCAATATAAGTTCATTCTCTAAACAAAAGAAGACAAATCTACTATGTCGGGCAATTTATTTTCCATTGAGGACTCAATATCTGCTGCCAGATGAGTGTCTGAACTAACCCTTGTGTTAAAAACCACCCGTACAGACAAGGTGAATGCAGGTTCAACTAAAATACAATTTATGTCAACATCCCAACGTATAGAGCTCATATTCTGCAACACTGACTATGCATCTGTGATTATGCATGATGATTCAGCAGCACATATTCAGCTATCATTGCTGCAGTGCAATCCCCAGTTAGTTTGACAGCTCTAAAAGAACATTCTGCAACTTGACATTATTCTATCGAAAAGCGTAATGGTAACCACCAGTAAGAGAACCGGCCAGTCCAATTGTACTGATGGTGGAAAATCAAGAAGATTTGGCCATGATTCATGTCTTCAAATAGACTTGATAAAACATCACTTTAAATCTGGCTGCAACTCATCTTTGTTCTTCCTCATAAAACACATACAGTAAATGAGTGTTTCTGTGCTCATTTCAGTATTGAATTGTACTCTTTTTAGCATTAGACATTATGCATTAGCATTTCAATTATGTACACTGTGTATGCAGTCAATCGCAGGATTTGGGTAGGCAGAATACTTATAAGCCAGATTATTTATCCTTGTCTGAAAATTATACTTAACAGACCACTACTAAAACAAACCTTTTAGATTATACAAAATTGTTGTTCAAGAAACTACACTAGCCCAAGGTCAAATCCCAAAAACTTTTCAAACTTTTAATCAATGGAGTTTAATAATCCCCCTAATCTGACTCACTGACATTTGGTTGATTATTAACAGGGGCCCCAAAAGTCCCTGGTTCGTTGCATGTCTGAATTTGCACCTTAAGCTAAATGCTGTATGTGCACATTACCTAGTTACCCCATATGGAAGAACAACTCTGTGTCAAAATCTAGGGCAAACAATTCATCCCTCTGAAGTTCCCTCAGCAAAATACAATTTACACACCATCTATAGTATGCTGCAAATGCTTGCCCAGGGGATCCCAAATGGTTCATCCAGTCATGTTTAATCAAAGTAGTAGTGAATATCTAGAAGACGTTAATGATAAATATCTTACTTACTTACTTACTTACTTACTATTCATATATTTCAGTCCTGCCATTTTGCTTAACGATGTCTTGGCTAACTTGTAGTAGATTGTTTTAATCTATGTCAGCTTCAGTTGTCCTGTTTTCATGAATAAGGGATTTTAAAAAAGGCAGAACAGGAAATATCATCACTTGTTCTCAGATGCCAACTGCAAAATGAAATGTTTCAACAACACCAAACAACACCCCAAATATCAGCCACTACTAAAGGAGCAACATAGGACAAAAAAGGATGTGACTGGTGTGTCCTCATCATACAAAGGAGACGTTTTTTACAGCAGGGAGACCTTAGTATTGCTGGAAATTCATTTTTTTAAGAGGTGTAATTTCTATTCAGTCTTTCTTCGGCTAAATGCATGAGCCACCGGTTCCTTAGCAACAGTCTCTGCGATGATGCAAGATTGAAGAGAAACAGATCTGCAGCTCCACAGTGCAGGTGAAGACAAGTCAGCCAGGGTCTGTTGCTGCAGCTCTTCAAAGCCTTTTCAAATAACAATCAATAAGGAAAATTGATGTAATTTAACATGCACAGAAATTTTCATAAATTTGCAGACAGAAAAAAGCCAATGTCTTTCTGCCTTTTGGAATAACATGTATTATTGGAGATGATTATTCAATCCAGTGCTTTATGTACACAAAGCAAAGCACAAAGCAAACATGTTAGTCCTAAATGAGTTTACAAATTGAAGGTTGAGGGAAAACAACCTTGTTTTCTGCTCCTTTTTAATTCTTTTTATAATTAAATGTTTGCTATGGGCTAAATATATTTTCCTGTTGATGCTAATGACAACATGATAATAAGAAAGTTTTGTTTTCAAACATGATCTGTAAGCTTCAGGAATAAGCAACTACACATTGTAATCAGGCAGTAAAAGCACATTTCTCATCTTGTGCAGATATTCAACAATCAAAGGAGGAAACATAAAATTGTGAACGATATGAACAAGTGCTAAAGTTTTATCACCAATAACATATCAGGTCTGAAAACAATTAAAAAGGTACAGTTATGTCAAATTTCGAGCAGTGGTGCCTTTCTACGGATTAATTGATGACACTATGGTAGAAGCAGAAATTCTCTAACTGAAGAAACTTAAGTTTGAGGGACAACAAATCAAACATTAAAAGTAAGCGTAGCACCACAGAACTACCCTGTAAAAGTCATCAAACGCAGTCTAAAGGCAATAACACTACCCATTTTAGTATTTAATTGGGTCAAGTGTTTGCTCCTTTTTCAGGAAGAATCAACTGAATATTTGAATCAAATAAAAGGAGAGAATACTGTAAGCTATGACCTTTATACTTTTAAAAAGACACATCTTAGAGAAAACTCACAAAAGGCTCTAGTCTTGTTCTATCAAGATACAGAATAAAGACATGCATTCATTGAAAATATTATGCAACCATCTAAATACAAGTGGAAAATATAAACATCCATTCTCCCCCAAAAAAGGTTAAAGTGAGACAGTCATGTTTTACAAGTTTATTTTCTATTTTCACATGAGGATGCATTTTATTTTCTTTCAACCTTAGTTTTGGCACTTGTGACAGTTATGGTATGTATTGTGATATTAGATAGATGTTAAACTGATTAATAAATATTTAAAGGCAAAGAAAATTCTATAAAAGCTTAACAGATTAAAAAAATAATAATAATAATCTTTAAACATCAACTGGCTACATATGGCAACCATGATAAACCATAAAATGCAATTTCAATGACAATAAAGTTCTATTCTATTCTAAAGTAAAGTAAGTATGGCCAGATCTTAACCATTTTGGGCAAACATGTGGTTAATTTATAAGCATTGATCACCATAGAGTTGCGCATGATTAGCCTTGAGCAGCTTATCTGTATATTGTGCCGTATAAATAACCACTTCTACAGTACATCTTTGTTTAAATGGCAGGTTAGTTTTGTTGTAGTGTCTGCTGCAGTCAAATTATAACCAATAACAACTCGTTTTAGTGCATTAGGCTTTGACTATTCTCTCACATATTCCATTTTTAAAACAATACATTCTCTGTCACATTCTAGAAATGTGATAAAACAAATGCACGTTAGTATTTTTCTTTGATTTGATCATAAACTTCAATTTGATTCCAAATTGATCTAGATGAATAAAGCTATCATTAACTGTATTAGAAAGAATTGCTAGAAACGTTACAAACATATTAGAGTTACTGTAGTACTCTTCAAAAGACCAGTTTTGATGGACAGCGAAGTCACACAACGATTGACTGGATAAAAAGGCTGGATGAGAAACAAGTTGAGACAGATGGGAAATTGATACCATAATTTAAGATGTCTACATGTGGCAGTGTATCATCTTCAGTTGACATAACACTGCACATAGTGGGGAAGTCTGGTTTGCAGCCACTGTCACTCTCCCTCGAGTCATGTGGGATCATCTGAACTTTTTACTGTGATTAAGAACTGACCCAATGACGTCCATTAGGCAGTGACTAATGGTATATCAACCTTCCTACTGCCTCTTTGTATATGTGTTGTCTCTGTATTGTTCTGGGCAGTCTTTACGCTCATGGAACACACAAATTCACATTTGGCAGCCTCTATTTCACCTTGGAACAAAAATCTATCTCCCACTGGAGGTCAGCATTAGATGGAAAATGAGGTTCCTTTTGCAAATCCCATTAAGCAGCCGAGCTAATTTTGGGGGGGACTAATTACAACTGCACACATAGGCTGCCTCTGGTAAGGGCGGCTGAATATTGTATTGTGAACACTGCAGTGTATGGGTTGTAGTACAACCCTTGAACAGGACTAGGAGATTGGCTACGCCCCCAAGCTGGAAGTGTGACTGTTTACACTGGGCTGTGCACCCACGACAATGTTACCAAGTGTGCAAAAACAAGGGAGGAAATGAGGACCCATACATACACCCCCTCCCCACCCAATCCCCTCAACACACACACCAATAATGATTTTTTTTTTCTCCCCATCATTATTGGGAAAAAAACACCCCCCTTTTCCTTAACCCTCAATGAATGAAAATAACAGACTCCTCGTGTGTCTCACCTACTCACCTTCAATGGAGATTACATGCTCTCTGATCTGGTTCTGCAGGGCCAGGTCATCGATGCGCTCGATCAGGTCGTAGATTGCGTATATGTTCGGGTGGACAGACTCGAACCGATGAATCTCTGCCCTGATGGCCGCTGAGTTGGACAAAACAAACTGCGAACCAGCTGGGCCGGATTGTGCAGCCTGGCCCGAAACAGTCCCCGAACCGAACTGGCCAGCCCCTGAGCTTGCAGACGATCCAGATCCGAACTGGGACGGGATGGACTGGGGTACTGGGACAGGAACGGGCGCCGGAACCGTGCCTGGAGTGGGCATGGCTGGCTGGGACTGCTGCGAGATACCGGACACAGGGACGCTCGACTGGAAATTCATTCTTGGTTTTTTTCGGAGCTGCTAACTCTTTTTGAACGGCAACACAGATATGCAGACTAGAATTTGGGATCGAAGCGATACGAACAAAAGAAGTCCGCGCGGTTTGATGGTCTGGAAAACGGTCGGCGCAGAAGCATTAATAGTTGGTCGCCAAATGCAACAAAACGCGGCTCATATTATTAAAACTTGACTCTGATTCATTTTCCGTTATTGGCCAGATCTGTCCAGGGCCCTTCTCTTCTCTTTCTTTTTTTCTGTCTTACAAACCCGCAATGCCTACCACTCGGACACTCCTCCTACACCGCTGTTTGAGTCAAACCCGTTTTCCTTAGTTGCTCTGTTTGAAAGAAACAATGGGCTAGGCTTCAGCAAGGCGCCCCGATCCGCAGCCTTGATTGCGTTGCTTCTGCGCTGAAATCAAATAGTGTTTGGTCCTCTTTGGTCCAAGTGGTCCCAGCCCAGAGCCCTCCTCCGCATGCTGAAACGTCACCCATCACGTAATTGTACTTGAGATGGGGGAGGGTGTGATTGGATTTGGTGAGGGAAGAAAATCGCAACGTGCACATCATCCTAAAAACCTACCTGGCCCTTATGCAAGCACGAAAATGAGCAACATCAATACGTAAAAGTAGATTCTGCCGTTACACCAGGGATGCCGTCTGTTGTCGTTATTGTCTCGAAACGATCTAAACTCCAGGCTGGTTTTTCACATGTAGGCCTAAACCTACGTGCTCGCGCACGAGGACACGCAGTTTACCATAATTTCAAATTTTCTGAACTTAGTTTCAGCATTCAAAGTAATGACTAATGTTTGATCCCCTTAATTTAAAATACTGACGTCCTTCATCTTAAGAGATTACAGCAAATGCAACAATGGACAGCACAGCAGGAAGTAGGAGTCTTTTGCATTAGCTGTGGACCCACATTTTTGGCATAAAACCCTCCTATCAGTATCAAACAACAAAAAATAGAATAGACATAATATGTAAAAGCTCATCATAAAACCATAAAGGAGAGCAAACTTGCATTTAGTGTTTCCCCAAAGCATGCATACTTCATATAATATCACTACTCATCCAAAGAGGATCTCATTAGAAGTGGGTCCTAAATTATATATCTTTTGTTAATAAAAAGAAGGGGAAAAAAGGAAGAGCCAGAGTCACCTGCTGGTTTGAATGCACATTGCAACAACAGCTGTTAAAGGCCAGATGACTGTCACAGTCAGGAGGATGTGTTGTTGAAGGAGCAGTGTGCTGCTGCTACAAAGGACTGGTTGAATACTGCTACAATGCTATAGGCAAAAGTGTTATTTGTAGGTCATTACCACAATTTCAGGTAAATTGTTTTAACTTTATAATATAGGAAAGAAAACATTTTAAAAGTGAAATTATATATTTTAAAAAAGTTAGTTAAAATGCAAAAAATACTCCATTATTTCAGTTCTGAGCTTTTAGGCAGCTCTTTGTATCTCTTTTTTAACATTAATGAGAAAAACTGCAATAATATTTTTATTATTATCATTCACCACATTGTTACAAATGGTAAAAGCACTTCAGAGTGGAGATTATTGCTCTTGACATTCTGGGCTTTTCAATAAATGTAGATCATTCTCAACCCACCCCCCCCCCCCCCCCCCCCCCTCTTTTTTTTAGCATTTTTAGTCAATATCTTTTCAAATTCAAAGAATTTTTTAATAATTCCTCACGCAAGCTAAATTGGGGGCATTTACTTATCGGGATGGTCATGAGTTATACATTCTTGCATGTTTATGTAATTACATTAATCTAATTTGTTATGTAACATAAAAAATGACTGCAGAGATGATAATGCACATCACAGAACAGCTGCAATATGGCACAGAACTTCTACTTCTTTGGTGCAGCCGCTACACATTTGAGCAATTATAAATTCTGGGGCATGATGAACCCTTTGAAAATTATGATAATTATTTATGATTTTAATGATGAATGATGATCTTCCAAGTAAACAGGCTGCTTCGTGACTGTATCAGTATATTGAGCTTCTTAATGTCTGAGAGTCTACCAAATTTCAGCAGTGTGTTATTATGACACATATATATATATATTTATGAGCTAGTAATACTAATATTAATAGTACTTTCTTAAAAAAAAACTGAACATCATAACAATAAGAAGACAGTTTACATACATCTTTTTACTGCATAGTGTGTTCTGTGTGTGTAATTGTCAGTCTTCTGCCTCCATCTGTTGACCAAATGTGGAACTCCTCTTTTCAAACATCAGTATGCTCACCTTGTTGCACTCCATGTTGGTGTAAACAACATTTTTAGCTAAAAAGAATTGTTTAATCTGTTGCAAGGATTTTGCCTCCCTCTACAACATTTATAATATTGTTCCATTTGTGTCTTAAAACAATGATCACAGATATACTTTCTGCCTGTGAATAAATACTTCCGCTAAACATAAAGCAACAGGGAGCTATGACTAAAATCTGGTGGATAAGAATAAATTGATGTTCAGAAATATTTTTGACTTTCCAAGCCACAGAGTAATGAAATATGCAATTTGACACTGTCAGCCATGCACATTTTCATCTAAGTCATTAGTAGTCAGTGTGTGATATCACATTAAAAAATATCTGCAGGTAACCTGGCATTTTCTTATGCCAGGATCCAGTGGTAAATGGTAAATGGATTCAGTGGTGAATGGATTCAGCACCGTGTTATCAAAGATGTTTCTCTATTAAATATATAACCCAAACCAAGTTGGGACACTGCGTAAAATGTCAATGATAACAGAAGGCTATGACTTGTAAATCTCGTAAACCCATATCTTGTCCCAAAAGAACATTAAAAATCATATCTGAAACTGAGTCTTTTTACCATTACATGGAAAATACTAACTCATTTTGAATTTGATGGCAGAAACAAAGTTGGAACAGTGGCAACAAGTAACTGGCACATATGAAGTTAAAGGATTTGACAACTAGGCTGATGGTAACATGTCAGTAACATGACTATATATAAAAGGAGCATTTCAGAGAGGGAGAGCCTCTCGGATGTAAAGATGGACAGAGGTTCATTAATCTGCAACAATTGTGTCAAAAATAAATTTAGGAAACAAATGCTTAAGAAAAATGTTTCTCAACATTAAATAAATATGAATCCCACTATCTAGTGTACAATGTCATCAAAAGATTCAGAGAATCAGGAGGAATCTCTGTGCTCAGGGGATAAGGCTGAAGGTAATAACAGGAATGCTCATAATCGTTGGTCCTTCAGGGAGTGCGGCATCATAAACAGATAGGATCCTCCATTGGAAATCAGTGCATAGGCTCAGGCACCCTTCCATAAATCACTGTCCACACATGCAGGTTAAAGTTATATCATACAAAGAATAAGCCATGTCTGAACACAATCCAGGCAGAGGCCATCTTCTTTGGGCCAAAGCTCATTTAAAATGGTTGGAAGCAAAGTGGAAAACCGTACAAATCAAAATTTTAAATTCCTTTTGTAAACCATAGATGCCATGTCATGTGGGCTAAAGAGGATAGGGACCGTTCAGCTTGTTATCAGCAGACAGTTTAGAAGCCTGCTTCTCTGATGGTAAAATGTTGTATTACTGCCTATGGTGTGGGCAGCTTACACACCTGTGAAGGCTCTATTAATGCTGAAAAGTACAAAGGAAAAGTAGCAACAATAGATAGCAATAAGAGATACAGTAAGCAACATATGCTTTCATCCAAACTTCTCTTTCAGGGAAGGCTTTGAACATTTAGGTAAGACCTTACTAAACCACAACAATGTGGCTTCACTGGAGAAGAGTCTGGGTGCTCAACTGGCCTATTTTGCAGTCCAGATCTTTCACCAATAGAAAACATTTAGAGCATCATGAAATGAAAATCTGAGCAGAACTGTTGAGCAGCTAGAATCCTGCATCAGACAAGAATGAAACAGCAAAATAATTTTCTCTTGTCTTATGTGTGTTTTAATTTGGTACCTTAACATAACTTTGTTATTGCTTGTAAAAGAGGTTTTTAATCTTAATGGGATATTTTTTCCTGGTTAAATAAGGGTTAAATAAATAAAATAAATACATGAAACATCTCATTCCTCAGACTCCAGCAACTGGTCTCATCACTTCCCAGAAGTTTACAGATTTTGTTAAGGACATTAGATGCTACACAATGGTAAACATCACCATATTCCAACCTTTTTGATCTTCACCACTGCCATCAAATTCAAAATGAGCTTATGTATCCCATGAAATAGTTTAATGTCTCATTTTTTAACACCTGATATGTTGTTTGTGTTCAAGAAAAGAATTTGGTCATTTCAACTGCTTATTTCTTTTTCCATATTTAAATGCAAGTCTAGTTTCATGTATAAACAGAAGAATAAATATCCACTTCTACACAGACAGAAAATGAGAGTGAAAGCTGTAATAATATTTTAAATTCTTAAGACTCTTAAGACATGGTCTCTTTAGTTTGAATACATAATATTTACAAGGAGTTACTTGTAGTTAAATAAAGAATTTAACTTTGTTTCTAGGAACTGTGCATTTGAGTGATGAGCTTTTTATCTCCCATTTGACTAATTTAGCATCTTTCTCCAAATGATCTGTGAGAGCTTGTAAGAGCTGACCCAGTGCTTAAGAAGCTGAACTGAAAACTAGAATGATTAAGCGGTATGAAACCTTTTAAATTATTGAGTTACATTTTAACTTGCAGATTAGGCACAAATGCAAAGCTTCCCCTTGAATTTCTCCCACATTAATAAGTCATTTTGGCCAGTATTGTAGAAAAAAGGTCTTACTTATGAAACCATTTCAGAAAGACTTAGCTCTGATCACTTTATCAGTGGACAAATATACAAATACTATACAAATAAATTTGCCTTGTCTTGCTTTGCCATATTTATCCATCAACCACAGAAGACCCCAGATATAGATGTTCTAGCAATATATTATATTTACCAAATAAAATGATGTTATCATTGTTTATATAATAGACCAGCTTGTACTTGTTGCATGTGTGCAGCTCAGACGGGTTACAATCCTCTAGGCCCAATTCAAGGAGGAATCATACATGTTCACTTTTAAGCACATAGTGGAACACAATTCTTTCACAGGAATGTGCCGTCCACACCTCAAAACAGAGCCTTATTTGAGAGTGGGTTAGACCTCTTTCTCCTGGCATATTTATACAAAAATCAGAATCAGCATATACTGCTAAGCACTAGTAAACATGTCACAGAGCACACTTGTATGCTAATGGATTAATTGCTCTGAGCCTGTAAGCGTCAGTAACTGATGTGGTTCGTAGCTCATTCATTAAGGGTTTCGCGATTAGTCACCTGTCTGTAAATGCCATTAGTTTAAAAAGAAGTGATACAATGCCACTTAACCAAACCACACAAGTCAATAAAAACATGAAAAGAAGTTTGAATGTGAGGGCCAAGTCATGTAGTAGTTATGCCTTCCCCACTTTTGTCCTTTCTTTTTAATAGGTGATGTCTGAATAGTTGACAAACATTGCCACATGCTTTCATGTAAGCAAAAAAAAAAATAATAATGATAATAAAATAAAATAAAAAGAATATTTTTGAGTCAAAACTTTGTTTTGCTATACTTATATGAAGCTTGAAAAAACAAATGAACAAAGAAATAAAAAAACAAAAACAGACAAACAAAGAAAATATGCAAATGTCATCGAAGGTCTGAATGGAAATGATGTGTTTCATCCAGTCTTGATATGTTGCATTTGAATTATCTGTCAGTGTGTTCTTGCTTGTGTAAAGATCTCTTCCAAAGTCCGTGGCAGTAACTTAAAAGTAATAAATAAATAAGTGACAGATCCAAAAATTGTAGTTTAACTGAAAAAACATCTTGACATTTTGTTAATGACACAGCATAGCATAGCAAATATTGAAAATATATAATAGTCGAATTTTTAACTTAGCGGGTAAAAAGATCAATTAGTTTCATTGTTTAAAATCTACACAAAAGCTGCATATTTAGGAGAAACTTAACCAATTACAGAAGGAAACAAAAACTTGTTTACATTGAATTATTCACTTACCTCACAGCCTAATTTAGGGGAACTTTTGGCTCATTGCAGTGAACTGATTTTTAAATCAATTTAAGCTAGAATTTAATTTTTTCCGATTGTTATTCCTTTTAGGTAGATGAGATTCAATGTGTTATGTAGAAGAGATGGAAATATGAAATTTAAAAAAAGAACTGAACACATTAATCCAGAAAGCTAGCTCTGTGCTTGGGACAACTCTGGAGTCCCTGATTATACAGAGAAGAAAGCTGCACAAGCAGCTAAAAATAAACAACAGTGTGTGTATAGTGAGAGGGGTCATGGAATCTAATTAACAACTCAAAAACCATAGCTTCACCCATGTCCCAGATTGTTCGTTCAGGAAACCAAGGGAATATATACATTTATTCATGCGTTTTTTATGTAATACGCAAAAGATTTTTATATGTTTTGTGATTGAAATATATAAGTTGTTTAAACAGACCCGTCAAGTATTTGAGGACTGTGCCAATCTCATATAAAATTTATCAATTTTCTTTAAAACTCAACAGCCCTATTAAAAAAGACAGAATTATGGTACAGTATTTTCTTCTTCTTTTTTTTTAATTTATACTGTTGCATGGTGTAGTCAGGATTATCAAGAGGTGAAATGATCAAGTTATGCAGTGCTCTTGAAGAATGACTTCTTAGATTTTATATGAGATTAGTGTAGGTACAAATTAAACCTTTGTTGTTCCCAGCATTTTAACCTCCGTTAGTCTGACTTGTTTGGGTCAAATAAATCCTTGTGACACGATAGTGGATACCCTTGTGACACCCTCTAGTGGATATTTCACCCATATAGCAAAGAATGAAAGATCATTTAAGATAATCAAAACAAATTGGAGAGAAAAAGAGAAAAAAAGGCTATATAAAGGGGTATTGATTCCCATGTGTAGCATTATTTTAGACCCGTTTTTGTATTAATGTCCCTTTTTTTTTAAAGCTTATTCGAAATGACAGAGCCTGGTAAAGCAAACTATGATCAACTGCTATAACTTTGCACGGGATTCACGTTCTGTTTTAACTTTTTTATTTAGCATTTATCTCAAAAACCATTAGAAAAAAGACAATTTGCAATTTTGCATGAAGGATAATAAGGTTTTCTTAAAATTATGAGATTTGGTGGGTTTCTGTCAGATGTATTTAAACCTACTGGTCATGATAACACCTTAGATTAAGTCTTGTGTTATGGCATAGAAATAGGCAAACTGGTTGTTTTCCCCCAAAATACTAATTTCTCAGATATTTTTCTAATAATTTTTGAGATCTCCTTTAAAAGATTTAGTGAACCTGGCAAAAATGTTTATTATCACATCCCAGATGCAAGGAGCTGTTATGTTCATGGTTATTTTCTGCTTCATCATGTACACAACTGCTGGATACTCCCCCTGGTAAATGGTTTGTATTTATAAAGCACTTTCCTGTACCTGGCATGATACCCAAAGCGCTTTACATCATACATCACATTCACCCATTCACACACTGATGGCAGAAGCTGCCATACAAGGCGTTCAACCACAACCCATCAGGAGCAATTAGGGATTCGGTGTCTTGCCCAAGGACTCCTCGACATGAACTCGACTTGGCCAAAGCTCGAACCGGCAACCCTTGGGTTACAAGACAACCGCTCTACCTTGCTGAGCCACACCGCCCCTAGTTTATTACTCTGTGGACCTGTTAAGCATTACTCTTGGTGCTGTTGCTCCATTAAAGATAAAGTTCAAAGGCAGAGTAGATACACTCCTTGGTACAACTCACATCTGCATTTCTTAAAACAAACATCAAGAAAACTGGAAAGAAAGTGGGTTTCTACTTAATCAAAGGAGTACTATCCTGAAAAAATAGCTTTTTAACCTGAAATAAACCATTGCATAGAACTAGAACAGCCTTTTCTATAAGTAAAGAAAAGAATTTCTTTTCTGATAGAGGAAAACAGAAATAATCCCAGCTTTCTTTTTAGTGCCATAGACTGACAAAGAGTCAGAGTTCAATGTTTTCCCTTAATACCCAGGAGTAATGACTTAATGAATGTATCTCAATAACAAAATGGTCTCTATTAGAGAGAGAGAAAAAAAAAACTTTTACAACCCACAACTAGGAAAACTTTGCTGCCTGAAGATGTGGCTTCAGAACCCCATATACCCTTCAAACCCTGCACTTAATAAACTACACCATACCTAATCAGATTAGCCTATCTTTATGGCTATATTCCAAGATTTTTTAAATTAGCTTTCATTAAACCATTGCTTTATAATCCTTCTCTTGATCCTGATGTTTTAGCTAAGTACAGACCTATATCTAACCTGCCTTTAATCACCAAAATATTCATATACAGAAAAATGATCTGTTTGAATAATTTCAGTCTGAATTTCTGAGGCCATCATTTTGGTCCTAAAAATATCACAGATTCTCTGTGTATGTACATACTTTTTCCTATATTAGATATATATTCCCAGATAAGATTTATTTATGTTTTTAAAGAACATAGCTAAGATCAGGAAAATTCTGTCTCAGAGCGATGTAAAAAATATATATATTTAAACAATATCCCTTCAAGGCTGGATAATTGTAATACCATTTAAGTAGATTGTCCAAATATTAATTTTAAAATCCTTCACTTGAGCTGCCAGTTGTGTGTGGGACACAATGCACTGTCAGGTTTAAAAAAAAAAACTTAACATGTATTTTGAGTGTTTTCGGTTAATTTGTCTTTTACAGCCTCTAGTAGATAGATGATTTCTTCAACCATTTAATTTTATATCATTGCTTTTCTCACTATTGACATTACACACACACACACACACACACGTATATATATATATATATATATATATATATATATATATATATATATATATATATATATTAAAACTTGGCTTTATTATTGTCAGCTCTTGTTATTGTTTTTACTTGTTATATTTCAATTGTTAAATTGTGTTCTGTTGTCTCTTTCAATGCTGTATAAGAATTTCTGCTGTGTGCTTGATAACGTGCAAAAAATATGATTCAGTTGAGAAATATGAGTCGTAGTAAAAATCAAGTCGCTAATAATCCCCTAACTTTTTCATCTAGAAAAACACCCATACACACTGCAACCTTACGTTAACCACACCCCTTCTCATGTTGCAGCAAAACACTCCACTGCGTTTTTTCACAGTTATTTACCCAGAATACACCTGGACAAGCACAGTGACGAAGGCACATATCGATGGGAAATTGGGAACTAATTTGTTGAGTATACTTTTTTGAACCGGAACACCGGACTCTTCTTACTTTACTAGTCCATTATATATTCCATATTAGCAAATCAAAATAATGCTAAAGAAAAAGAGCGATATGTAGGGGGGAAATCTCAACAACACTGAACAAAAATGTTCAATTTACGATGGGTCTTAATTCTTTCATTTAAAACCTATGAAATTCAAAAATCTTTTAATCCAACTTGAAGTCACTATGAATGCAGTAGTATGACAAGCAAAAATGTAAATTATATTTTCAAGATTGATAAACTAAAACGTAATCAAGTGAATGCTACAGAACAGTAACAATTACATTATAACATTTAAACTAAAATTTTTTTTACAATTATACAGTTTAGCATTGTTGAGCGCCTGGGATTTAAGAATGTCCTTACCAATGATGGCTGATATTACTGTTGTGCAATGACAATAAATTGAATCTTATTCTTAATCTCAATTCTGCAAGGTGGCAACCTACTTAGTGCAACAACCATTTAGTTTGTATTAACTACTGTAGTTTAGATGTATGATGTAGCCAAATAACAAAATTTAAAATTGTAATCATGCATAAGCATATTTAGTCCGCATTTAACAATAAAAGGTGTCCAAGAATATGTCAGAAACCGTGCTGAAATACCTTCAAGACAGTTTTTTTTTTTTTTTTTTTTTGCTGTCTATTGGTTCCTGCTGAACGGATCGTTCACGGACTGCACACCAGCAGATGACAACAACAAAACAGGACTATTGAGAGGGTGTTAGCTGCTAGCGTAGTTAGCTACTTCAGATAAACAACTGGTGGGGAAGAAGACCGCGTGTTACCTAATCATTGCTGGAGTTTGCCCAGTTAGACATTGACGGGAATATGTTTAATTTACACAATTAAGAATGGTTGTCAGTTATTCTTGCCTGGGTTAGTACAGCTAATGTTAGCCAAGTAGCTCACTAAGCTAGCTCTATGTATGCCAAGTTAAAACGGGTTAGCTAGCTAGCTTATCTGCTAGCTTGTTAGCTAGCCAACTCGCCAAAGCGAAGACCAAGAATAGGGAGATGCGAGCGAAGTGAGGTAAGACCAAATAAATCATCTAGATAGTTTGTTTTGTGAGGAATGTCATACTCATATTCACATACACCCAAATAATTGATGCTTTTTACGGGGGCAATCTTGATAAATTGTCAAAATAATCGACGTATTGCTGTCTTGCGTTAGCCTGACAGCTGTGTTAGCTAATGACCAGTTAGCGCAGACAAGAACGGGTTATTATTGACAAGCTTGCCAGCAGCTGCTGGTGGCCACTTATTTGGGACCACATTAATGATAAACTGAAGACCTTCACTGTAAATAACAAAAGTTAAATGGGCTCATCTATATAAACATTAGTGGAGGGCTGTCCCTGAGTTTACAAAAGGCCCGCAGACGTACAAACCGTTGACGGTTTTTACTGCAGTTGGCAAAGTAACATTCTCCATCCGAAAAAGTATAAACGGTATGGTGTTTACTATAACAACATCTATAATATGTCGCAACTCTTGTCGTAACTCTTTTATTACATATTAATTTGGCATCACACTATCTTAGTCTTTTGGATCACAGCTTTCAAGTTAAATGTCAGGCAAATTGACCTATCAACTCCAGGCAGTTTTGAAAGTATGTTTTTAATGAGACCAACATTTTAGGTGGCCATGTCTTGACAGCAGCCTGTCTACTTTAATGTTACAGTGACTCAGTTGTTAATATTTTGTACTAATGCTCATTTGTAAAAGTTTTTATATAATTGTTATGTTAAAGTAAGAACTAATAGAGCTAATCTTTATGTACACTGCAATTATACAGTCGTGAAAAGAAAAGTACACCTTCCTTCACATTTTACATATTAAGACAATGCAAACTAATTTGATCCTCATCTCGTGTTACTACCTCAGACATATAGCAAGAAAGTCTCCATTTCCAAACAATATTTACGAGTGGATAATGTTGAAGAGAGATGTTAGGCTTGTAAGGAGTGGATGACCCAAGGTCAGACCGTTTGGTGCTCAGGGAAATAGCAAAAAACCGAAGAGCGACATTTCAGAGTCTTACAAGCCTCACTTGTTATGTTGAAAGTGAAAGTTCTCAAAAGTACAATAAATTAGTCTAATAAAAGACAGCACAACTATGGGTTGTTTGGATCAATTGCAAAATTACATCTGAACAAACCACAAGGTATCTAGCTAGGACAGTGTCCTTTTGTACAGATGAGACTCACAAGACCAAAGTAGAGAGGTTTGGCTATAATGCACAATTCTACATTTGATGAAAATCAAACACAACATATCAGCACAAATACATCATATCAACAGTGAAGCACAGCAGTGGATGGGTGATAATTTGGGTTTATTTTGTAGTCATAAGACCAGCCATCTACTTCTCTGTATACCAAAATATTCCAGAGTCACATGTGAGATCATCTGTTTAACAGCTAAAGCTTGACTGAAACAGAGTGTAAAAGTTGCAATGTTCTAGTTAAAGTTCAGAACTCGACTTGTTTAAAATACTGTAACAGCGCCTTAAGAAAGCTATGTAAAAACCCTGTTATACTGAAGTGGGTCAAAGTTCATCCACAACAATATGGGAGACTAATAACATCATTCAGAAAACAATCTCTAATAGGGGTGGGCCAATTCATTATTTAATTGATTCGTCGCGATGTGACACTTGGCGATTCAATTATGATTCATGAATGTTCAAAATCGATTATTTTTCATAATTAAATGTCAGGAACACAGCAGCAAAGTGTGGCAGGAACATATTAACATAATATGGACATGTAAATTGAAAAGGTCGTTGTTTAAAGCCAAAATAAAATGTAATTGAAATACTATAACATGTGTTTCCTGCTCAGGTTGGAGGAGGAAAAGAAGCTGCTGGTGTTGACGGTTTGACATACGTTGTCAGAATAAGCATACCAAAGCCCTGTCAGTCGGTTTAGACTACTTTATCAAAACGGCATAGCAATGTATGATGTTTTGATAAATAGGCTACAATGATATTCAATATTTTATTTGGCAGTAGTGATTTCAAAGTTAATCATTACATGTTCAGTCTCATGCTGTTTGGGAGAAGGCGCTTGATGCTAATAAGTCAATGCTACAATAAAGGCAGATTTATTCTCGCACGTCATCTACGTCACCACTGTTGGTGCTGCATAGCTCCGCGGAGGCCTGACGTGCACCTCTTCCAGACCTGACTTGCACCCCTGCTACACAGACGGTTACGCAGAAGTACTCCCTTAGTATTGATCAATTCGGGAATTTACGCTTGATTGTGAGAGCACACTCACTAGTGTCAGCTACGCCGTAACCGACCTCACGCAGGCGCTGCACGACTATAAATCCACCTTAAATGTTTTGACAACATTACAACCTCACTTGTGAAAAGATTAACAGAAAAAATATATTATAAGTTCAGTGTCATACACTTTATCTGAGTTTTTAAGTGCATTTGTCCTCAAGTGTAGTCATAAAAGAGATGCACTTGAGCAATATGCAGTTAATATGCAAAATAATACACTAAACTAACTTGTGGCTTCACAATTGAGCATATGCCGACACAATTTCTGAGCAGTCAGTGTGGTTCTGAATTGATGGGTCATTAGCAGTTTTCTGTGTTACACATGCATATTAACCATGGGTATGCCATTCTGACAACATATGCCAAACCGACAGAACACCTGTTGTTAAAACTAACTATAACTATATATATTTATTGTAGATTCCATGGAAAAATATGAACACGATATAAAATATATGTGGGATATGTGTTAGATTTATTTATGGATTGACATAAATAAAAGTGAGTTGAGATCATTTTTTTTGTTAAGCTAAGGTACACACATAAACATCATCAGGCTGTTGTGGTCCAGATTTTGCCTCGTCCTGACGATCAGCTCCGAAGCGGGTCGTGGCCAACCATTGGAATTATTGAACATGTTCATTATTTATGATCAAAAGTCTTCATGTGTTAAAAAAGTGACGACTCCCAATTTTTGTGACTGTGTGGATTGTGACGTGGAACGGAGTGTAGCCAATCAGAGAGTGAGCTGACTGGATGTGAAGATGTGTGACGTGGAACGGAGTGTAGCCAATCAGAGAGCGAGCTGACTGGGGAGCAAGGAAGGATGTGAAGTCCATGTTCACGCTGTCTCCAGTCTGTTATTTTTTTCAGTTATGGATTTTTCTGTTAACAATAGTCCCAAGACCACTCAAAAACCCTGAGTGGTGGGGAAAAAGATGCATTGAAAATCCTGATAATCATTTAATAATCGAATCCAAGTACCCTGAATTGTAATCGAATTGTGAGGTACCTAAGATGGCACACTCCTTATCTCCAAGTTATTGTTGTTAAAGGTGGTTCTTTAAGCTATTGAATCATGGGGTGTACTTTCAGATCTGCTTCTGCATTTTGGCTTAGCTTTTGTTGAGTAAATAATTACACAATGTAATTTGTCGTATATTGTGGTTCATCTGAGGCTTTTTTTCCTCCTAAATTTAAGACCCAATAAGGGCAAGGTTACTATATTTTGTTGTAGTTATTATTTTGCCCTGATATTTAAATCTTATTATTGAAAGAACCATGTGATTTTATTTTAACTGTGTAGGCATTGTCTATATTATTTACTTCGTTTATAAGGCTAAGAAGAGAATGAGATTTCATTATCAGCTGGTTGATTTGTATTTCCAATATAATGATATTGTATGTTTTTACTTTCCCTTTTTGATGCTTCTAATAAAATACAATTTAATAACAAATGAGGCAAGTAGCTGAATTTAAATTACCATACCATTACATCCATACCTTGCCTTTCCTTCCCACACTGTAGCGTTCTCTTATCTACCTTTTTGTAGAATTTTTTTTCTAAAAAAGAACTAAGTAGGGTCAGGTTCAGAGATAACAAGTGACAATTGAGTGATTACAATAAAGATTTAGCTTTAGCTACCATGTTCACTTTTTTATTGTGTGTATGTTTGTTTTTGCAGGGTGGCAGTGCCTGACTAAATGAACGGTAAAAGACAGTTCAAAGAAGTCTGGGAGATTCATCATGAAGTTATATGTGTTCCAGGTCAACAATGGCAGCACATTGACATTTGACACCGACCTTGCTGTCCAAACGTAAGAAACTTACATTTTCCTGGCACTTTTAGGTGTCAGTACATTTTGTTTTTATTGTGTACTAAATATATGCTCCCCTTATTTCAGTGTACTGGAACTTAAACATGCCATCCAAGCCAAATATAAGATTTCAATTCAGCATCAAGTCCTTGTTGTCAATGGAGGGGAATGTATGGCTGCAGACAAACGAGTGTGCAGCTACAGTGCTGGCACTGTAAGTTTATACTCTTTATTAACTTGCTTCCTGTTTTCTTTGAACATGCACAGAATACATAAATGATGTAATTATTTTTGTCTACTTGTTGCTCTTTAGGAAACCAATCCCATATTCCTGTTCAACAAAGAGATGATCTTATCTGACCGGGATCCAACAATCCCCAAAACCACCTTCTCAATTGAGAGTGAGATTCAGGTTAAAGTGGAAGAATCACTACTGATGCCAGCTGTCTTTCACACTGTTGCCTCACGAACACAGCTTGCTCTGGTAGTTATCTACTTTTTTAAGATTAGTTTTCACTGTTTTTTTTAATGTTGTAGTTAAATCTGAATATACACTAGAGATGAACCAGTGGATTGGCAGTGGCTGAAATGATCTTGTTTTCAGCTACAACTAGTGATTATGTGATAGAAAATGAACAAGAATGAACATGCAACGTAGATTTAGCAAGATAGGAGCTCTAAATATAGTATTTAAGTTATACTGTATTGTATAAGAATATATATTCTGTTCTGATCAGCAACACTTAAATTATTTACTAATAACTGTTCAGTGAATGAATGCTCTAACTCTTTCGCTGTTGTTGACATTCTATCATATTTCTCAACCTTTCCAGGAAATGTTTGAAGTTGCCAACAAACTTTGCTCTTTTTGTGAACGTTTGGTTCACGATGAACATCTCCAACATCAAGGCTGGGCTGCCATCATGGCTAATCTGGATGACTGCACTCTGTCTTATCAGAAGTTACTCATGAAATTCAACACGGCATACATAAACTATCAAACTGATTTGGAGGAAATTAAGATTAAACTTTCTAAGTAAGTGTCATTTGAAAGATTGGAACTCGACAGCATTTATCCAAAATGTTCAAACCTAAAAAAGGAAACTTGTTTATTATTGCATTATATTCTTTCACTGGTGTAATATTTTATGGTTTTAAAATTCTACAATATATCAGCTAGACACGAGTAATATTTCCTAGAATTAAGAGATTGAACATGATGCTTCAGTTCTTCTTTTGTCATGATTGCAGGCTAGGGACAGCAGTGTCTGTGATGGCCAGGATACCACTGCTGGAGTGTTTGACAAGACACAGTTATCGAGAGAGCATGGAGAAGTCCAGTTCAACCCCAGAAAAGGATTCAGATGAGACAGAAGAAGAAAAATCCACAGATTCTGTGCTCTACAGTACTCAACCACAGATGCCCTCTAAGTTACCAACATCCTTGTCTGCTTCGGGGACGGCCACATGTGAGCCAGATGGTGATCAAGAAACAAATGAAATGACTGACAGTGGTGGGCTGAGAGCTGCATTATTAGATGATGACACTCCAGAACTCGCCAACCCGTCCTCATTTAATGTTACACTATTAGACTGGATCAACGTACAAGACAGACCCAATGATGTGGAATCGGTTGTGAGGAAATGCTTTGACTCCATCAACAGGGTGAGCCTTTGATGTATTAGACATGTCGAAGTGTACTAAATATGAGGTCGTAACTTGTGATGAGAGAAATGTCGCTAATGAAGTTGTGTCTTTCAGCTTGACTCTCGGATCATTCAACCCTTCCTGACAGATTGTCGTGACACAATTGCAAAGCTAGATAATCAAAACATGAAAGCCATCAAAGGGCTTGAAGACAGATTATATGCTCTAGACCAAATGATTGCAAGCTGTAAGAAGCTGGTTAATGAGCAGAAAGAACTTGCTCAGGTATGAAGACAAACACTATTAAATATAATTGCTTGCTTAGATTCTCTTCTTTAAAAACACATTCTATGAAACATATTTACATGTTTTTGATTGCAGGGATTTTTGGCCAATCAGACGCGGGCTGAAAAATTGAAGGATACATCTGTTCTGCCTGATTTGTGCTTGAGTCACACCAACCAGCTGATGATCATGTTGAACAACCACAGGAAGCTGTTGGACATTAAAAAGAAGTGCACCACTGCCAAACAAGAACTAGCAAACAACCTTCAAGTCAGACTCAAGTAAAACAGATTGTTTTTACTAATGGGGACCCCCAACCACCCCATCCTTTTTTTTTTTTTTTTTTAGATATTTTTTTTTATTTATTTATGTTTTGTGGCTCTTAATAGTGGTGTGTTGCTGGATGAAAGATAACAAAAATGCTTTTAATATTTTCTTTTTTGTTTATTATCTTAGATGGTGCTGCTATGTGATGCTTCATGCAGACCAGGATGCAGAGAAGCTCCAGGCTCTTCTTAGACTTCTGACAGAGTTGATAGAAAGAGTGAGGGTAGTTGAGGCCCTCAGTACTGTGCCCCAGATGTACTGCTTGGCAGTCGTGGAAGTGGTCAGGAGAAAAATGTTTATGCGCCACTACCGAGAGGTCAGTATAAAATGCCACCAGTTTACACTTGTATGTAATTCAACTGATTGGAATTATATATATATATATATATATATATATATATATATATATATATATATTTATTAAGGGTGGGACTTCAATGCGTTAATTCCGATTAATTAATTAAAAAAAAATAACGCTTTTAACTGCAGTTTGGGTTCCAAACAACGCAGAATGGTTGTCAGTGCACGAGTTCCTTACACCAATTAAATTGAGGCACACACCATGATGGTAAATAGTGACAACCCTCAGGCTACAAGACGATGAGTTTATATATTCCAGGATAGTTTTAATATGGTGTATTGGTTCAGTGGAGAGAGTTTTTTTTTTATGCCTGTAAAATCTATTTTAAAAAAAACTGCAATGCACTCCACTTGTGCAACACAAAAGGTAATAAAGCCTGATATTTTTTTCAGCGTTTCACTTTATCACATTTCTCCTCATACTTCCCTCTGTGCTGGCTGCACACTGATGTAATTTTGTATAGCTCAGCTCAGATAATGGCTCACAAAAATAAAACATTACCTCATAGTTTTTTTATCCAGGGTATGATAATTGGAGAGAAGCATTTTTTTTGTTATAATTAAAATTAAATTTAACAGGTAATAATCTTGAAAGTTTTACTGTGTAAACATTGCAGAATATTTGATGCTTCAGGTAGAAAGTCTGCTTTGTTATGCTGCCTTCTGTCTATATACTAATCATGTTAAGGTGTGTGTCAGTGCACAACTACCTGTGCTTTGATCATATGATAAGACCAACTAGGAGTTCATTTGTATAAATTTGGCTGTGACTGAATTGGACATATGAGATACTTGACTTTCTCTCTTTTTTTTAAGTCTGAGTAACTGTGAAAACCAACCTGAAGTTTGCTGCCAGCTCATGAAAGTACATTTAAGAGGAATGAAATTATTACTTTGTAGTATGATGCCAAATTCTGCTTTTAATCTTGTCAGTGGGCTAACGCACTTGTGAAGGATGGGAAACGACTGTACGAGGCGGAGAAGTTCAAAAGGGAATCCTTTGGGAAACTCTTTAGTAAGTGTTTTGAAAACACTCAGCTGATTACATTTGCGTTGTCAGTGTAAAATAAATTGTGCCCTAAATAACACATGAATTCCGATCAGAGTTAGGACTCATTTAATGTTCTCTTGCTTTTTTTGTGTAGGGAAGTCTTTCCTCAGAAATCGGTTGTTTAGAGGACTTGAATCATGGCCTCCAACATCATTTTGTGTAAGTTGGAAGTGCAGTGTTTGACAAAAGTTGCATTGAATGACTACAAATATTTTTTTTATTTATTGTAGGAGATTTGTTTTCTTTTTAATTGTTTATAGACACGAAGGCCCAGAAAGTTTGATGATGAACTTCCAGACATCTCACTTGATGACCTGCAGTACTTGAAATCATGTTGTCCTGCAGAGGTGCAGCCTTTCCTCATGTAAGTCACTGTATTCAGTTATAGAAATTATTGTAGATATAAATTTGGCCTTTACACTAAACTGATATGCAGCCAAGTTGAAGACTTCTCTTATAGTCTGCTTTTATTAACAGAATGTCATGATAAAGTTTTTATTCTTTTCGTATAATCCATATGTTTTTTCTGCAGGGTCCCTACCATGTGTGACTTTGAGCCCTTAAATCGCCATGTAGAGACACTTCACCAGCTGGTCCAAGCTGCGCAGAGTGTGGATGAAATGTCTCAAACTATTACTGATCTACTGACCGAACAAAGGGTAATGACCTCATTATTTACCTCCTTTGCATCTAATACATCCAATACTTTAAAGTGATACATTGGCATGAGAATGACTTTTAACAGCTAGTTTCAAATGATGCTAATGGATTGTTGATGTTGTCAAATCAACTATGTTATTTCATTTGGTCTGAGGTGTGTTATTTCATGTCTTTCTAGGCATCTTATACTCAGAGTGCACACAGATCAATGACACAGACTCCACAGTCTGAAAGCATGCTTAGGACCACAACGCCCATGTCCTCTAAAACACCTCCTTCTCTTAGCCTTCACGGACCAAGCTGCCAGCCCCTGCTTGTACCGGTCCCTGCTCCATTAGAGGATTTGTCCCCAGACAGCATTGATGCACAGACATTTGACTTTGAGACTATTGGCCATCCGAACATGGATCCAGTCCTACAGCAGGGATCCCTCGACTTAGATTCTCTAGCAGAGAGCCCTGAATCTGACTTCATGTCGGCTGTCAATGAGTTTGTGATTGAAGAGAACTTGACATCTCCGAATCCCATCAGTGACCCTACTAGCCCAGAAATGATGGTTGAGTCACTGTACTCCTCAGTCATTAATGCTATTGACAGCAAGCGAATGCAGGATACCACAACACTAGAGAGGGAAAACTCAAGAATCACTGAACTCAAAGAAGCTGTTGAGAAGTACCGATGTGCTGCAGAGGAGTCCCATTCTAATTTAAAAAGTGTAAAAGATGACCTCTATCACTTCAGAGTTCTAGTATTAAAAGAACTGCATGACTTTAGCATAGGTCTGCGTAATGTGACCACAGATGTTCACAACACTGTAGATACCATTTGCCAGACCTGTGAAATGGAATTGAAGGAGCAGCATCAAGGTGAGCTTTTGACCCTTCAGCAGGACCTTGAGAGGCAGGTTCACAAACTGACAGAGGAAAACCAAGTAAACCAGAATATTGTAAGAGATGTTCAGCGTGCAATGTTGGAGCTGGAGGGACTTATGGAACGCAAAGAGAAAGAACTTACTCAACTGGAGAATGATAAAGAGCGATGGGTTGAAAAAGATAACAGTCAGACTGATAGGATCAAAAACCTTGAGCAGATTATCACTAATCAAGCTGAAGAGATCAAGATGCTCTTATTCTCAAAAGAAACTCTGACCAGCCAGCTTGAAAACCTGCACTTTGAGATTGAACGCAATCAGCAGAAGGTCCGACAGGAGCTGGAAGCTGTTTCTCAGTGCCATTTAAAGGAGTTGGAGGATAGAATGAAGCAGGAACACAAAACGGACCTGGAGGCCCTGAGCAAGGATAAAGAGGAGGCTCTGGAACGTCTTGCTGCTGAAAATACTGCAATGCTAACTGAGGCAGCTGACAACCACATTGCTGCTATTAGAGAGAAAGACATTCAAATTAAGGATTTGGAGGCTCGCCTTTCTGAGCTAGCAGAATTCCGCTGCAAACTAGAAGTAGAGCTAGCCCTCAAAGAGTCAGAGACAGAAGAGGTGCGGATCTTATTTCAGGAGGCTAAGATGCACCAAGCAGATACTGTCAGGACCCAAGTTGAGGCTGAGACAAAAGTCTTTAGAGAAGAGCTAGCTGGTCTAAAAAAACAGCTTCAAGCAAAGAATGAGGAGTATGAAGTGGACCTAGCAGAGCTGAGAACCCTCATGAGGATAGAAAAGGACCATTGCATTTCAGAACTGGTGGACAGGCATGAGGAGGAAACAGTCCAGTTGCACAGCAAGCTTTCTTCTCTGCAGCTGCAAGTCCAGGATGCTGAAAAGAACCATGCTGAGCTACAGCAGAAACTTGAAGAAGAATTTCATCATCAAATGTCTGCTCTTAGTGAAGAAAAAGAGAAGCAGTTAAGGAGTTTCCAAGAACTGGAGCAGGAGTTGAGGACTGTTATCAGCAGTTTGCAGGCAGAAAATGACCAGCTATCCAAAAAACTAGAGCAGGATAAAAGGGCAGTTCAGAAAGATTTGGAGAAAAAAGAGGCCTCAAATGTTGCAGCACCAGATGCCTTAAAAAAGTTAGAACAGCAGAAGAAGGAGATGGAGAAGACCCTTTTAGAGAAAATTAGACAGCTTGAGAATGAGCTTCACGAGAAACAATCCTCAAAAAGGTAAATGCTTGATCCCAAACAAACTCTTTAGAAAACTTGCATTAATTTAGGTTTTTAACTTATAAAATCAGCCTGATTTTTTTTCGGCAAGTTTGGTGAACCTGTATATAAAAGTAAGAAAATGTGAAGTAAATTTAATTGTGCTGCTGATTAAAAATATTTGTCTTCATGTGTTATTACTCACATATACATAATTGTATTGTCAGACTTTTATTTAACTGTGTCTCTTAGTGATGAAGGGTTACCGCTGCATGCTGAGGGTTATGCAGACGCCGGAGCACCTCTCTCTCTAGACTCAGCATTACAAGAGCGCCTGCAGCAGGAGAGAGCGTCCCTTCAGGTTCAGATGGAACTTTTGGAGAAGAAGAAGAATGAAGAGATACAAAACATCAAGACGTCACTAATCGCAGAGCAGCAGGTTTGTATTTTGGCTGTAAATTGATTTAAAAGCATTGTGATAAGTACTGCCTATGAGCTCAAACCTTAGTGACTATTTGTAGTTTCCCGCAGCTTAAGTAAAAGATAGGCTGCCTTGCCAAAAAAAAAAAGTTGCCACCAAAAAAAAAAAGTAAAAATAAAATGATCACAGATAATATTTCATAGGATGGTCTTTATCTTTGATTACAACACACATTCGCTGTGGCTTTGTTTCAGTAAGCTTCTGCAGTGTCACAAGATTTTTTTCCATCCAGTATTTCATTAACCAAGATCTTGTATTGATGATGGGGGAGTCCGACCACTGTGCATAAATCCATTGATATAATAACCTGGTCATTCAGTATGTTCAGGAATTCAGCTGACCTCATTCATTGGGTACATATAATGTTGCTGAACCTAGACCTGACCTACTGCAGCAACCCTAGATCACAGCACTGCGCCCCACAGGCTTGTACACACAGGCACTCGGCATGATAGCTGCATCACCTTTCTCTCTTCTTACCCTATAGACCTGTGTCTTTCTATATGGTAATCTAAGAAAATGAGAAGCTACTCATTGCATCAGCTGGGGTTAAATAACTTGTTACCAGCTGAAAGATAATCAGCGATGTAGTAATTATTCAATAGAAGGCTTGTACCTATTTGCTTAGTTAAATCCAGGTGGCAATCTTTTTTTGTTTTGGTCAGGAAGTATATGTACTTGCATAAAAGCATTTAATAGTTATTGACTGTTGCTAAGCAAATTGACAGTAGTCTTAATGATAATAATTAATCCCATGAGCATGAGTAAAAAAGTAACTGGACTTAATTTTTGATTGTTGAAAATGCCTCATCTCTCAGTAAAAACAATTCCTCATTTCTGGCTGGTAGGAGATCCAAACTAATTAAAGTCTTGTGGAGTCATAGGTAACTTAAAAATAGTTCAAGGGGTAATTAATCTTAGGAAACTACATTGTTGAGCTTAAACTGCATCTAATCAAACCAAAACAAACAGCCAAAACCAAATGTGAAACCTCAAGTGCTGGCTTTCCAGCGGTTCTTAAATTTATCTTCATTATAGCAGGCTAATTTGGACGCAAGTCTCTTTAAACCAAAGAATGGATGTTATTCAGTTTAGATAAGCTTTGCTTGATCTGAGAGAGATACACTGTACACATGAATGTGTAGCCGGACCATCTAAAAAAAAAAAAAGAATGAACAGGGGCTAACAGCAGGAGAGAGGCTGTACATTCTGGTATGACTATTACTATGGTGGTACGATTTCATATAGCAAGTTGGACAAACCCAGCCATGTATAATAACTAATAGAATTCTCTTGCACATTAAATGTTATAAGCTTACACTGCTGAACATTTCTGATTGGTTGAGTTATGTCTGCATTTATTTGACACATATCTTACTCTTATTCCACTGTTAGGTATTTTCAGACTGCTTAAACCTCTTCATAGTCCTTAAAAACTATTAGAGGTAGTTCTCTCTATTTCATTGGGAAATCTTTAGCCTGTCAGTGTAGGTGCTTTTTCTACATGAATCATCTGTGCTGTAACTGTACAGTGATTGTTCCGTATGGTGTAATAGGAAGAGATTTTTTCCCTTGTTTTTTTTTTAGTGTTCTTGATGAATGCCCAGTTTGGATATATTATCTTGATGTCTTAAAGTGATCATACAGGAGTTTTAATATCTGGGGCCCAACACATCTCACTCAGAAATGAGGAAATCCCTTACCCCAACAGTGCGCTTTCTGTCGGCACCCTGTCACACTAGGAGTGTTTCAGAGCAGAGCCCCTCCACTGCAGCTGGATTCTCCTGTTCACTCACTCACATGAGAATTGCAACATCTCGTGATGGTTTGTGAACTTATGGGCATTTAAAGAGAACAATAAACCAACAAAAGGTTATTTAGCCAGTCTGACCCGGTCTCACATGCTTGTTGTTTATTTTTTTATAGTAAGGATGTGTGGTGGTGTACAAAATGGCGAGATTTTCCACCTCAAAGATAAACATCTTGTCATCAGTGATGTGAAATATCACGTGAGACCTTCTCTCACTTGACGGCCCGTGCGGTTATGTCTGCACATAGTGTTTTACTTTTAAAATCGACCAGATCCACTTTACTTTTAATCGACTGACTTCCTGCCTGAACGATCGGCTCTGCTCTAGATTGACATGGTCCCCAAGTGGTAAACGGCAAAAATAGAACAGCCACGTAGTTTTGCAGAAGCAGAGCACCACGGCGCTTCAGGTGCGCTTCAGAAAAGCTGTGCAGCACGCCTGGTGGAAGCACATTGCTTGACTAGAGTTGCTGCGATCAGCCGCAAAGCAGCAAAACAGCCGCTCCAAGCTACCGCGTTCGGTGGAACATAGGGGTCGAATGAGAGGCTAAACATTTTCTTTCTAAGCTTTTATGCTTTTTAGCATGCCACCTGTTTGTCATAAAGATTTCTGTGTATGTTACATGAAAATTCAGAATTTTAGTTGCATTTATAATAAACTGTTGTTACACACATTATTATTATTATTGTTGTTGTTGTTGTTATTACATAAAGTCGTAGCTACCAAATAAGTCAGGGTTGCAATTCAATTTTATCTTAATCTTTTTTAGCATGTATGATGCAGAAACAAATTTGTAAAAGCCAAGAAAATATGCATTTGTACATAAAGTGTGCTTTGATGTAAATAATGTGTCATACAAACGATTTGATTGTTGAGCTTGAATTTACACATTTAAAATGTTTTAACTTTTTACAATTTTTTTCCATCTAGACAAATTTCAACACTGTTCTAACCCGAGAAAAGCTAAAAAAGGAGCAGATCATCAATGAGCTCTCGGAGAAGTTGCGGAAAGTTACCCAGCAGCAGGAAAAGGACAAAGGTAACTTTTTTACTTAGTGAATTGTGTGTTTCTGTTATAATTCCTAACATCTAATGAAAAAGGCAAATGGTGCATATTGGTTTAAAAGCTTCCTTCTCATAACACTTTTTTTTGTTCACATAAACAAGTAGATGATTAAATTTTAATACCTGTTTATTTGATATTCACAAGTCATCACATTTTCTATTACTCAGTGCTGTATTAAAATGTTTAAGTTGTTATGGTATATAATGCCACATCTTATTGTTTTTTTATTTATCTTAATTCATTTCAGCTCTGATTGAGACCCTGTCTGAGGACCGGGCTAGCGTTATGCAGGAAAAGAAATACTTGGAAGAAGAGCTTAACTGTCTCCGCAGCACTGCACTGGTCTCCTCAGCCTTTTTTACCCAAAATCCTCCAGCACAAGAGGTCTCAGATGCTGGACTAGCAGCTCAAGCTCTGCCTGTTGCTGGGGCCTGCTCTTCTGAGACTCTGGCTGAAACTGACAGACTGGCCTCTGTGGCAGCCATTCGAGATGACGAACATGTTGATTCAGCAGTGGAAGCCAGCATGGTGACGGTCCAGTAAGCATCTATTCTCAAATAAACATGATTTGTTTAAGATATAGCCTGGTCCCTGTCATCTCACACTTTTTGGTTATGACCGCCGCCAAGGAGGACATCATGTAATTGACAGCGTTTGTTTGTAGACAGATTTTGATAACATTTTCTGGAAATCTTAGAAATGGAATAAGGAACATGTGATTACATTTTGGGGGTAATCCCAATCACTGCTTCTATCCAGGAATTTTTTAAAGCATTATTTACTATGGGAAGATGGGGATAATTGTGCCATTGTAGCTTCTAACTAAAAATAATGCCCACAGTTTTTGGCAAAAAACACGACTGACAACATATAAAAGTATGTGTGCTACCAGTGGTATTGTATAAAAGTTCTGTGTAAGAACTGATTGATAAGGAACATTCGAGTAAGAAGGTGAAGAGAATAGAATAGAACTTTATTGTCATTGCAACAAGTGCAACAAAATTAATTAACAAAAATTGTGCATACATAATCTCTAGTTAGACTTAACATTTGTATGAATTTTATTAATGCATGCTATGTAATTAGAATAGTTTAGATAATTTCAGTGGACGTTTGACATTGAAAAGAGTCGGTCAGTTCTTTTAATTTATGTGTGCTCATATTTCTGTGCTATGTGGATTATGTTTACAGAATACTTTGGTATTAAATATACCCGTCACAAATCAGATCTGGAGAAGGCCGCAATTATTTTCAACATTAATTCAAATGTAGGGTTAGCCATAGAAGCAGACCTTTGCGTTACTGGAGGATGTCAAGAGCCCGTTGTGTAAACTAGCCAGAAACGGATGGACAGAGTACACATTTAACAATGGAAGGAAGGCAGACTAGGATCAGACAGTGTAAGTTTTAGTTATTATTATAATTATTTTTACTAAAATCTGTTAATCAGCACCATTTAAAAAAAAATCTACTGCTTTTAGTTTTTCTTTTTAGTTTTTCTCTATTATACCTTGCACTGTAGAATTTTTTTTAATGATTTTTTTTTTGTTCTGTCGTAGCGATACCATGATGTCTGAGGAGAAACAACGGATAATCTTACTTGAGAGGGTAAATATCTGTTCTACATAGTTATGCATGGGACCACACAAAATACTATGTTTTGCTCTGTTTATGCGTTTAATGGATTGTAATATGTGTTGCAGACTTTACACATGAAGGAGGAAGAAAACAAGCGCCTCAGTCAAAGACTGGTCAGTAACAGCATAATATATTTTCCCACTAGGTGGCAGTAGCATCATAGAATAAAATACATACTTGGGAGGCAAAAACTGTGAATAAGACTTTTTAGAAAGTGTGTCATCACGGTGTGGTGGGTAAATTCTATTGAAGCACAAAATATCAGTCTCAAAAATATTTTATTGTTTTAGCTTTTTTCCCCCCTCTTTTTTACTTATTTATTTTTTTAAATCAATCCCAGTATTGGATATTTAATGTTTATAAATTCAATACTGGGATTGAGACAGATTTCGGCCAATCGCTTTTCTAAGCAAACACTAATAATCATTACCAAGTCCTCTTCTTTTTTTATTTCTTTTTCCGTCTTTTGCAAATTCCCAGTCAACAAATGTTAACATAAGTCCAAATGGAAGTAATTTGTTTTCAGTATTGTTACAGTTTTGATACAAAAGTAATCTTGGCCTCATATGTTTCTGTGCAGATGTCTCAAAGCATGTCGTCTGTGTCTTCACGGCATTCAGACAAAATTGCCATCAGAGAGTAAGTGTATGATAAAATAATGTAGGACTTTAGCATGTCCTTACAGATATGATTTTTAGACTATTTTTTATTGATTAAAACTGACCATCATTGCATACAACATCATTATTATATAATTATTGTGTTTTGTGCACAGAACTCTGTATCATCATGCCTTTGTCTCTTTGTCCATCTTTTTTTGTTTTAAGTTTCCAGGTAGGTGATTTGGTTCTCATCATCCTGGACGAAAGGCATGACAACTACGTGCTGTTCACAGTCGGTCCCACCCTCTACTTCCTCCACTCGGAGTCTCTCACAGCACTGGACCTCAAACCAGGTCAGCTTTACTCAAACCTTTGAGATTGTGATAAGGACTGTAGTGTTAGAATGTGTTTTGTTGTCTACAAACACAGTGGTAAAACTTAAAGCTGTGGTTTTGATTTCGTCAAGTATGACTGGATTTATTATTATAACTAAACTAGTAATATTAATAATAACAATAATAACCAGTATAAGTCATCACCTTAAATTAGATTTGTTCTTTATTCTTTCTAGAACTGCTTTATGTTTTTCATTTAACCACTTAGGACTGGTTATTTAAGTGCTCATTGTTTAATGTGTTGTTTTGTTTTTATATTAAGCATCAGGGACTTCAAGAAGGCCTTGGGTACTTGGTAAGGTGATGGAGAAGGAATATTGTCAGGCAAAAAAGGTACTTAGAAGTTCTAAAATGTTTCCTGTTATGTATTTATTATAAATTTACCTAAATTGCCTTTATAGACAAATGTAGACCTCAAAGGCTGTTTTTTTATTTATTCTTTTAATTTTTTATTTATTTTTGGGTAAATCGATCATCATCGGTCACCCAGTGGCTTACTAGCAAATTTCCACAATCAAAAAAACTAATTGAACAGTTTTTTACTTACAAAGCTCTCTCTCTCGTTTTCTCCTCCAGGCCCAGAACAGGTTCAAAGTTCCTTTAGGAACCAAGTTCTACAGAGTGAAAGCTGTTCCATGGAACAGAAAAGTATAATAGCCAAGTAATGAGCTAAAATGTATATTTATATTGTTTAATTTTTGAACAGAAATTTCACTACATAATTCATAACTTCAAAATTGAAAGACATTGCAAATGGAAATAATTAAGATTGGCATCATGAAATGTTACGTTTCAGTTTAAAATCCCACTTGCTATCATATTTTTAGTTTCTTTTAAAGCCAGATTTGTTATTGTGGACCAAATGCTACTAACCTTATCAGGGCATTGCCCTATACACTGTGGCATTATGCCCTTTGACCTGTGTGTAAAATTGATCAAAATTTGGATGTTAAATATTAGTTCTCATTATCAGCATTTGTCCTTTTGTGGAAAATACTGTCATTATCAACATAATAATAAAAATATACATTTATAATAAATATTTAAAGAGGAATGTTCATGGCATGCATATTAAAATATTTTGTTTGATTTACTTACCAGATAAATGTTGTAGTTGGAAATGTAGTTAATGCTGTTTGTTACTCACAAAGCCGTTTGGCCCTCTGTCAATACTGAAATGTACATTTTGACCGACTTGAGGTAAACAGTCGTCTTTGCAATCCTTGAAATGCACTTTGAAAAACAATGCTTTTGTTGATTTGAAAAGGGAAGTTATAATTGAGCTGTCAAAACTAGGTAAATATATCAGCACACACTTCTCACTACCATAGAATATTGATATGTAGAAAGGAATATGTTGTGACTGTGTTTCATTATTGGAAGACATTGTATATTACCCATAAAATCACATATAACAATAAATGACTGTATTGTAAAAGATAGAGTTTTGACAAACAATAAAGGATTGATCCCAAATACATCTTCTTTTGTCTGTCTTTTATACGATCAGTTATTATAGTTAGAAATTTCTCTGGTGAGGAAACAACAAAATTAGCCCCTTATAAAATTGAACAGGAATGTTTTTTCAATCATTACTATATATTTTTTTGTTTTTCAATACAGTTCATAGACTAAAAATTTATAAGCATAAATTGCTCTTTTTCTCATTGATCTGTTCACTTGCTGCAAATTAGAAACTATGCATTTACAGTATTTGTAAAATGATGCTAGAATTTTCTGAGGATTCAAGAGTAAATGTAGATGCAGAATAGCACAGTATATTGTATTTATTTGATTGAGCATTTTCTGCTCTCGTGGAAACATAAATGTTGGCATGGTGCTGCAGGAAACAGACTTCAAAAAGGCTTCAAATCGGGGCCCAAGAACGATGCGGCCCTCATGGAGGAGGAAGCCCACCAACATCACTTTCCCAGTTCACAGCGGGGAGCATAGCAGCTCTCTGCCGAATACTCTCTACCATGTGGGTCTAGGGGTGTTTTAACAATGTTTAGCTCTATTTTCTCCATTTAGCATAAGCCTGTTGTCACATTTGGATGGCTCCTTCATAAATTGATGGTGTGATTCCTACAATTTCGGGACAGGCCTGAAAGACAAAATATGCAACACAACATTCGATACCGAGGTGGCTGGCAAGCACCAACCATGTGCACTGGACAGGCTCTTAGTGTAAATGTTTACAACCCCCCACTGAGCTCAGTGCTGCTGGGAGTCACTCATCAGGCTCAATGGGATTTAACATTGCCATGTGTAGTCTCTAGCTACTTCCACTGTTGAAATCACTTGCTGATGCTTTTTGTGTAACATTTGATTGTTTAATCAATGAAGGATAAAATTAAGTAATGTTAGGAAATATGCATATCAGTCTTCTATGTTATATGTGTATGAAACATTTTTTTATAGAACAATTTTTTTAAAAGAAAAGTAGCGATAATAAAATAAATCTGTTGGAAACATTCACTACGGTGATAGAAGAAAATGTTAAAATTGATTCTGGCTTTATGTGTGAAAATACCTATGCAAGCAAGTTATCTAAAAATAAAAATTTAGCAAGTTCATTATGAAGGTTGTCTTATAGTTCAGGTCATCTGTCATCAGAGTTTTACTTAAACTATTTTATTTTACACAATCATATGTCTAAAAATCCCTTTACAGGTCTCATTTAGTCATTTAAAATCATGCAGATTTTAAGACTTAATATTTCTTTTAAAGATGTGTTTGTTATTTAACGCTGACATTATGAACTTTTTAAATCAATGTGATTTTAAAAAATAAACACCTTATTGACTTGCTATCATAAACGTGTCAAGCAAAAGCTAAACATTTATTTATTACTATCATTCAAAAAGGAAATCATAGAGAAACTGTTTTTCCATGCACAAAAACAGATCCATCGTACAATAAATATACTTATAAGCACAGGTGTACAGATGAGCCTTTTAAACGCCATCAGATGGAATACAAAAATACTAGATTGCATGTCAATGTTTGCTAGAGGTACTAAATTAAGATTTAGATGAGTAAATGTGAAATATCAAAATGATGTCAGAGACTATTCACAGAGAAGGTCTTCCAGGCTCAGATTGTTTCCTTTGTTACAGATAAATTCTGTATTTGAAGATAATACACAAGTTGTATTTGATTTTCCAATATCTCTGACACTGTTCTAGATAGATGGAGCTGCAAATAAACAAGCATTATTTGTAGAGTAAATATATGCATGAACTTCAAATGATGGATAAATGAAAATGAATAGGAAAGCCCTAACACAACATTTATATTTTTGAAATCTAAATGAAGCGAGTGTTGAAGAAGAGCCAAGAGGCATTAAGGCTGAAACTGCAAACCAAGGAGTAAATCGACTTAATGCCATCATATTTCCACCCCATTCATGCCTAAGAAAAAGGGTTGGGGAAAGAGATTAGGTTATATATCTGCTGTCAGAGACTGAAGAGACCAAGTAGAGAACTTAACCTAAACAGAATGATGATCAAACAGACATGCTTTAACAGACATGCTTCATAATCTCATCCGTTATTGTCCCCCTCTCTGCCTTGACTACAGGTTCAGTAGCAAATCTGAGACAGGGGCAGATTAAATGTGTGATGAAATGTCTGAGAAATATGTGAGAATGCGCAGTGTAAGGACGGTTGATTTTCTACCCACATGATGAACATAATCACTATTAGTAACACATATCTACATAAATATGATAATTCAAAATTTAAACACATTCATTGGGTTCATATTGGAAATCAGAACCATCTGATGGCATAGTTTTATGGATAATTACCGCTACAGAGATAATGCAGCATATGAAAGGAAAGCTTTGAGGCTTCTCCACTCACTGGGAAAAAAGTGCGTAGGTTTAGTTGTGCATCTGAGCTGTACCCAAAAGGCAAATATGTGAAAAGTTTGGTGACAAGCATCCAGGCGTGCGGTTAACAAGATTGCATCTGGTGAGCAGAAAGTGTAGGATATAGCTTTACTACATATTTAAAGGGCAAATTATTTTCACATTAAGTTCAATGGCACCCGTAATCCCTCCAAATATAGATAGAACTATTTCATTTTCAGTAGAAAATAATTATTCAAATACCCTATAGTGCAAATCCCTTTAATTTAGTGCATGACACAGTTTTTGATTTCCAACCACTGAACAAAATGGAGAAGAATCCAGTAAACATTAAAATCTGTTGTTTTATTTTAGTAATCTGGCTGCTTACTTACAAGAAAATAATCAATACAAATAGTTCTGAAGTGTCTGAAAATAGACAAGCGATTTAAACTGTAACTAACAGCCATGCATTTTCCAGCTGCAGTGCAGTGTTGAGGAAATGACACCAGCTTTGATGGGCTGTATAGCTTTTGAGATGAGCCTCTTTATGCCGCTTGCAGTTCCATTATGGCTTTGTTCGAAAGCTTGTTTACCTGCTGATAACATACACTGGTGGATTCAGGAGCACCGATCCAAAATCTGCTGCCAAAGTCACTCAAGTCTCATTGTACTGCAGGAGGGGAAGAATGAAATGTTTATGCGGAGGGGAATGCAAATGCTAAATGTGAAATCAAACTATGGGAGCAATAAGGGATCAAAATAACTTTGCCAGGTTTTATTTTTAGCCCAGTTGCATTGCTAGCTTTGTGGAACACTCTTCACTTTAGCCTCTGTGCATCTGTGTGCTTAGGTTTTACTCAGTGATGGAAATGCTGTTCCAATTTATCAAAAACGCCAAAAAACTGTATGTGATTAATTCTAAAAACAGGTTTGACAAAACAATCTTCCATCATGCTACACATGACTTGGATTAAACAAAAAAGGTCCGACCTGACTGTAGACGGCATGAATATGGTGCTGTGATAATGCTTGATATCAAATCACCAGCAGATCAAAAACTGCTCATCAAATTTCATCATTGTACATCACTAAAATGTTTTTGGATTTCACTGTTAGAAAAGCTATGGTCTCAGGTCAAAGGAATAGCCCCTCGGTTTGCATATTAAAGAGGATTTACTAGACCCCTGTTACCCATGCATCCCCATGCAGGCAGGTCTCCAGGGGGCCAGCAGGGCCCCACAGACGGGCATCTAGGGGGCCAGGTGACCCTGTCTCCAAGGTTAGCAGGAAACACTAAAGAGGGATGGGCAGGGAGCTGAGAAGCCACTGAGTGAGAGTGTGCAAGGCTGGTGATGGCAGCTGTCAATGGTTTGGAAGGAGAAGCAGACAGATTGTGCGTTCTGTTGGTGCAGCCAGTTCGCCACCTGGCAGGCTTTTCCTTGTTAGAACTTCTTGCTGTTTCTGTTCTCATCAGAGAAATGTTTTTCCTCTTATCCTCTATGTTCAGGGGGAGTTAAATTTGTTAGAATGTTTAAAGATGTGTAGTGAAATTGTTCAAAGTCTTTTTAGTGCATTTCACATAATGACTGCTGCCTATTTCTTTATGATCAAATTAACTCAAAACTCTATATCAATTAATTCAAACCTGGCTTTGTGTGACGAACCATGGCTCATAAAATAATCTGTATAATACATGCCTTTTTAGTGTTGACCCAACACTGCATTATTTATCAGTTCTTTAAGAATAGGAGAATGTTTCAAGGGGTAGGATTTGCTTAAAAAAATAATCTGTAACTTTCAAATCCCATCATAGCCATAAATACTGCTCCGTGTTTTTCAGTTGTTGTAAAAAAAAATGCAAACGGAAAGCATGAACAGCTTAAAAGTACATTTAAAAATCACATTTGGCAGTCAGTCCTTGTTCCAACAGGATTAAAAAAAAGTCTTTCATTTGATATAAATATATGCAAAGAGAGTGGTGTGGTGATCTGGGTGCCAGAGGTGGCGCTTTACTCTGGATATTCTGGCTTGGGCCTGTAAGGGACATAAATTAACATGAATTAACACATGCATGCAATAAGAAAATAATTAATTCAAGTTATCAGTCACCTCTTCCATTCCAGGAATCTGATTGACAAGATAAAGTAATGTGCAAACTGCTTTTCAAAGCTAACAGCCTGGAGCACCCCTCCTATTAGTTAGTCATTCCCTCAGTATCACACCCGGAATCTGTCATTTCACAATTTTCTCCTATAATGCATATGTGCCGCTCTCACCACTCCACTACAGCAACTGCCATCTAACAAGTTGACACAGAGAATGATACAATTCACGTCCAGTATTCAGTTCCATATACAGCAAGCATCTGAGGCAGACGGGTCAAGAATATGGTACATTCTGTTCTCTCTTAAATTTGCTTTTCTTCTTAAGGAGCTAGATAAAGCCCTCATGGTATCCTACAAAGACCTTTAAGATGCCTGTAGGATTTAAAACTTCTAAGGTTTAAGCTTGTTTTAATAAAATCATGCAATATTTGCCTTTAGAAGATAAATGTCTAATTTTCAGAAAGTTTCCTGCTAACATTAAAAGCCCCTCAAATTGTAATTAATCCTTTATCAAACCACCATTTGAATGTTAGTCTTTATACCCATAGAGCATGTATAACGCTCACATGACCAACATTTATATGCAGTATGTACATAAGTCACAGTAAGATAGGGCCTTAGAAGCATTAATTTAAATTTTTTTATTATTATTATTTTCTCACTGAAACAACTTCTACATGAGGGATTTGACTGCCTTGTGGGAAGGTTTAATCTTTAATGATCTCAAATATATTGTCCAAATGTATAGAAATATTGTATAAATTTCAAGTCACAAAACAAAGCTATTTGTGTCTCTAAAAAAAGTGTTTTTTTTAAGCATTTCTATACCCAACACACAATTTAGTCTGCACTAGTTCAGCCAAAGGATCATCAATTTTACATTATCTCCTTAATTAAATAGTGTTTGTACTGACAGAGTGGTTAGGGGGAGTCATGATAACAATATTGTAAACTCTAAACAAAAGCTTAAAAAGAAAATTAGGCTGTCAGTCAAGTAAATTTTCAACATTGGTCAGCGTGTGTCTAGCCCATATATACTGGCAAATTAATGAAACATTTCAAATACAAGTGCAGGTAATTGGGCAGAATGTGCAACCGTAACTGCACAGGAGGGCCAGAAGAACACTTAATGGATAGTGTGAACACAGCCACATTAAATGATGGCAAAGCAAGGCACAAGGCATCAATACAATGTCATCTAAATCAATTAACATTTGATATTATCACGAGTTTGTTTTTATCGTGATGTGAATATTTTTTCTATATCACACTTCTTATTGGTTAGCTCTATGCTGTATGTCCAAAAATGACATTTTTCAAAACAAATAATCAACATAAATTGTAACAATGGAATTTGAGCGGCCATGACTGTCAGGTTTAAGTTAGTAAAGTAATACAGTAGCTTTTAGCTTGGTCTTGGAGTGTCATATCTGTTGTTTTAGCCACATGATCTACAATGCTTTGTTTCCATTTGCCAAGAAACCAGGGACAGTTTAATTAAAGCTGCTCTTGAGTTGACAATGTTTTGCTGGAGTTAAAGTAAGTTAATTAGCCAGTCTGTGTAAGCTAGTTAGCATCAGATTTTCTGTTCAACAGCTCATTATCAAATTCAAATCAGCTTTATTAACATGGCTATCTTTTTTTCTATTGATTAATTCACATTATGTGTGCATATGTTAAAAACATGAAACATGTTTTATGGTGTGTCTGAGTCTTTCAAACCAAATTACTAGTTTAAATACTTTTGCTGGTTATGAGCTAATACATTGCTATTTAAAGAGCTCTTACTGAGCTGTTAGATTAATTTGGAAATATATTTTGTTTTATTTTATCCAACATATGTAAAATGTATGACCACCAATGGAGGTACAGAAACCTCTGAGACAAAAACAAACAACGACAAAAAAGTAAAACAAAACAAACTTGTCCAATTTAGGAAGAAAAAGGATAAAAAAAAACTCTAGTAGAGGATAGAGTGCACAAAAGTTGTTCTGTTGCCTGTGAGCGTGGTGTCAGCCGGTCCCAGTCCCTGCGGCCCTCACCGTGCTCTGTGCAGGCCTGACGGGAAACTGACTGCAGCTCAGGACATGGCCCCGTTTGTTCATGGTCCCCCCTCTCTGAAAAGAGTTATGCTGTCTGTTTTGAATGGACAGCGTTTTTCTTTGTGTGCTCGATCAAAACAGAGGGCAAAGTTAGTCAGCAAGTTGCATAGCTTCTGCATTCTGATTCTTCAAGCCTCTTTTGTATGAAGTTTAGCACAATGTTTTACACTGTGTTTGACCTGAATGGCATGCTGGAGGTAGGAGCCTTTTTCCAAACTACAAAGTAGAAAGTGGTAGAAAGTAATTTTTGTTATCAGATAGTACTTAGTTGTGTCTTTGTGGTTGAATGAAATAAGTGTAATCATCATAGAGGGTTAAAAACCTTAGCTATAATGCAGGAAATGACAGAGTGCAGTGTTGCTGAAATATTTATATGCTTTTATCTGATCTATTTCCTAACCACAAGGTATTTGCCTGTGAATCCCTGGCACTTTTGATATTACCTGAAGGCAAATGGTATATAGATTTATACAAGTTATTTACAACAACAGCCAAACCATTCCTCTGAAAACTAGGCTGCAGATCAAAGGATTGTTTTGATCTCTACTTAGCATATTTGTTTAACCTAGCCAGTGATTCTGAAAAGTGCACAAGCTTTTCGGTGATATGCAGAGCACCCTTTATCCGTCTTTTTCTTCTGTTAGCTCTGGATTTAAGTACTTTCTGTATTTAGGAGACAACTGGATTTGCCAGCTTTTGAAATTTAGTTGCCCACTGCAAGCAGTCTTGGCACTCAGAAATAGATAACTAGGTATGTTCCACTGCTAATCCTGATCGGCCTTGTAATAGTATTTGCGGACTGTACAGCACTCAATTAGAGCATAATGTGCTATTTTTATTTCCTTTAAGTTGGATTAAATTTGAAAACATGTTTGTTTTTTTCCTTTTCCATCTACTGTTTGCTGTGTGGGTACTTTGCAAAGTATTGTTTTAAACTGTTTCAATCAGTCTGACTCTCCACACAGGATTGCAAAATGTCAGGAGAAAAACAATGTCCAAGCGCTCTCTAAAAAAGATGCCAGGGCAATCAGGAAATTTTCTGGAATGCTTAAGAGAATGCATATGCACACAATGCCCTAATTCTCTCTTACTTTGGGTTTGGGAAAGATGAGCCCAGGTTTATTGAGAGCCAAAAAAGGGGGCAGATGGCTCACAAGAGGGATAAACCTGGGAAGTCATGCTGTAAATGTGTTTTACAGAAAACAATGAAAGGAGCGGACAAAGCGATTGTGGCAAAGTCCTTTGGAAAATGGAAAAGCAGCTCTCTAAGGTCCAGGACCATGGAGAAGCCGGATGAGCCTTCCGAGGAGAGTAAGGAGACAGGCCTTTCCAACTGCACCTGTGAAGCCCCCCAACTCGCCAAGAAACCAGTTGGTAAAAGTACCTTTTTTTTCTTACTTTGAATCCAGTCGTAGTGCTACCGCTACCAGCTTGTATTTTCCTGTGGCAATTTTAATTATTATTGTGGTGACTTGATTTTCTTTCTTTCTTTCTTTCTTTTTTTTTTTCGTTTGACTCTCTGGCCTGCCATATCCAGTGAACAAACAAACCACATTGTTGGGCAGGAGAATTCCTTTTGAGGGAGAGTGTGTCTCCGATGATACAGTGTTGCCAGAAAAAGACAAAGCAAAAAATAGCAAACACAAAAACAGTCACAGGTGCATGGGAAAAAGAGAGAACCGAGTGAATGGTCACTGCGGTCCCCAGGAGGTCTTTCAGTGTTAGCCAGTGCGGTGGGTGGACTTCTGACAAGGACGTTGGTTAGCAGCCAGGTGGAGTGTGTAACTGAGAATGCTCCTGTTTATTCTTTTCACATGCTAATGTGGCTCCTATGTGACTTTAATGCGGCAAAACTTTTTCTAAGAGTTAACATTTTTGTTGTTCCAATACCTACTCTTGTATCACAGCAGTGGACTGATTCAAAGGCTCTACACTCTTTTATGTTTGTTTGGGACTGTGCCAGTGATGGAGATACATTAAATGTGGTGTACATAAAGGCAGAAAAAAAAATTACACTGGTTGAACATTTTCAGTGCAAACAGGTACAAACATTTTACTGTTGAACACTACCATGTTATTAGAATATAATCACAGGAAAATTTTTAAATATAAGCTGACATTATTCCTTTATAATTATACACAAAGTTTTTTTTAATTTATTGTAACATTTTTTTAAGCAACCTATTTGCAGGATATCATCTTACCTACACTGTAAAGGGTACATTACAAACACAAAGAGATGAAATCAGGCTTCTGTCTGGCTGTTAAGATAAAATACACAAGGACCCAAGTTCTGAGAAAATGCACCCCTATGTGGACAAACTAAGAACACAAGACTATCTGGATGAAATACACATGCAGTGTACTCTTTACTGGGCCAGTGTCTTTATTTCCAACTTTGCCACCTAATCTTTTAAAGTTAAAATGTTCTGTCAATATTACTGTAAAATAGTTTAAATATAGCTTTTTAGTTGTTTTTTTTTTTTTTTTTTTTTTTTGAAGCAGCCTAATGTCTAATAAAGGACATAAAAGCAATGTGGCCTCACACTATGGGTCTTTCCATACCTTGTAGTGTACAATCTGTAAATAGCTTCAAAGGCACTGCATCTGCCATCTGCACTTCTAGGAACTCTTCTGCATAGCCATTAAAACAAGCTGTCTCAAAGGACATCATTCGTATTTCAGCCTCAACCCTGAATTACTGTGTGTTCATTATAATTATAAGGGAGGAGTGTTGCCAGGCTAGCCTGCAGAATGCCAGGTGCACACTTCCATAATCTACCATTTTAAACAACTCAGAGCATTAACAACAGTATCTACATGCTATTCAGCCATTAGTTCTCTTTGGCTTTCATGGTGAAACTGACATCAGTCATTTGAGCATTTTGTATGCTGCAACAGACGTACAGGAAGAAAGTGCAATACTTTGTTGTGTTCCATTTTCCTAAGCCTGCTTAGGTTATGTGACTGAGCCATGCTGCTGTGTGAAATTTTATCCCGATACTGGCACTGTATCCTTGTGAGGGAGTCTTGTAAAATAGGTTTACTTAGCGCCTTTGCTGGCATTTTCCGAAGATAGCAAATGCACACACAGTGTCCATGATCGGATTAACTGTTCAACAAAATGATGTAACTCTTTGTCTTTCTTGTGTGGCATAGGTTTCTCTGCTTAAGTTTAGTGGTCATCCAGAATAGAATAGACACACTTGAAAGTCAGTCACAGCATTATAATCCACATAGTACAAATATAGCAGATGACAAGCTTGTTTTATCGTTCTTTGTAACACAAATGTGATATGTGGCTGCCTAAAGTGAGTCACTGTCCCTAAAAATTCACTTGATCTTTTTTTTCAGATACACTCTCTCAAACTGCACAAGAACACATAATTAACTTAAATTCTGATTCGTAAAGCATTTAATTTTGAACTTTGACTGGTGTTCTTCTGTCAGGATTTAAATTGCATGTGATAAGTGTGAAATATTTTTATAGCATCCAATATAGTATAAAGTATGCAATGCCAAGTACACAGAGAACATGAGTTTTCACCTAAGGACATAAAGCTTTTCAACCAGTCAAAAGGTGGGTCAAAACAAAACAGTAATTGTATACTTTATGACAGAAATCACTTGAAAAATCTCACATATTTACATTTTAATTACTACTATTACTTATTCTTATTTTTTGGATGTGACCATAGCAAGCTCAATTCCCCCCCCTACACTAGAAAGAAGCAAAATGACTGTTTTCCACTGGAGGTTTAGATGCTTGTTTATCACTTTTAAATACCATCATCTTTGCTGAAATCCCCTCTCAAAAGAACCTTTCACTTGCTGGAATAAATTCAAATTAAAATTTAAATCCCTCTTTGCATTTCTTCAGCCTTTTTTAAAATAGCTGCCTCCTTTTAGAAAGCTGTTTATGTAGTGATCTGTTCATAATCCAGTTTGTTTCTCAACAGCGAAAAACACAGAAATCGTATTATCACTATCTTGGAGAGATGATGCGAGAAATCAGGAAGTATAAATGTCTGGATCTGTGGAAGTTTTCAAAGTTGTAAAGCCGGGAAATATGGCAAAAGCCTCTCAGTAAAGTCGTCTGTAACACTGAAATTTGACTTGCAAATATACAGAAATATAAAGTACATTGTGCTGCAGTATCTCAGACACATTTCACCAACCTTAAGCTAATGTAAAGATAGGCAATGTGAGCTGTGCCAACAAATACACAACATTTTTGGATGTTTTAGACAACATGAAGACAGCAGTTTCACTATATCCCAGATACTGTGGTTATAAGACATACAGCTATTTAAATGAGAGCTGGAAATATAACTCTCCACAGCAGGAATCAAAGTAGCTGGCGAGTCATGCAGACCCTTGTGAACAACTCTTTTGAATCTTAAAAAGTCCTCACCTTCCAATATACTAAGAAAAACAATATCTAATCAGAAATATAACAAACAGAAAAAGCACATTTACATGCAATGCCTTTTGATAATAACCAATTTCACATTTAAAATGACAGAAGAGGCCATAGGGAAGTTTAATTTGCTCAAGCTAGATTGGATTCATTGTTTGGAAACAAATGATAATTGTGTATCTAGAAAGTTAACCAAGATCTAAACAAAAGCAAATCAATGACCCACCCTCATTAATCACTTACAGCCGGATACTTGTGCTGGAGAAACTTACTTCATAATCAATTTCTTTGTTTTGTTCAAAGGCCATTAGCATTTTAGTTCATGTCACAAAGCTTCCTGTATCTGGTGCAATCAAAAATTACAAGCCATCCATTTGATGGAGGTTTTTCTATTTATTCAAGTGCATATCTCAGAATACTTAAGATGATTTTAGTTTATTATACCCACAGTGTTACAAATGTAAGTAGCAGGCTGAACTTTTATGATGCTATTAAATGCCTGCTGCATCATGGAGAAATCTATTTAGTTAGCTACATTAACTAAGACATTTTCTGGTTTTAAGAACTAACCATTGGCATATCTGATCCCTAGATCCTTGCACTGAGCAGTAAGCACCCCCTGGACTCATGAGGAGAGACAGAAATGCATCCTTTTAGTTGTGTCTAGACGTACTATTACAGCCACCAAGGTCATTATTGAAGCACACATTATACACACCTGTTACCATTGTTTAGATGCTCATTTTTGGCTGAAAATCCAAGCTCACATCTCACCATTTATAGGCGTGTCTGCTTCATTGTTTGCCTGCCTGGCTAGAAAAGATGGACAGAGACCCCCTTCCCAGAGGCCCCCACCTAACCTTTCAATGACACAACAAAGTCAGCCCCCAGCCTATAAAAGGGAAGATATTGAGTGACCAGTCAGGAATCGATTTGTTAAATGTAAGCAATCAGATAATCTCAGTTGAGAGCTGTAAACATAACAAACCAGCTGTGACCGCTTGGATGCTTAGATTTAGACCTGCACTCGATCTTGAAGTAAATTCAACCAACATTTACTCTGTAATTACACAGGTTTAGGAATTAGCATCTAACATTAGTTTTCTGTGTATGCAAGATATGGTTGTTAGTAGGGTTTTTACATCACAAAAGTAAAGTTTGATCAGGTGTATATGTTAATCATAAGTTTGAGCTTGGAAAACCGAGGCCAGTTTGTCTCGGCAGAATAGAAAAAAACTGAACTTTACATGATGATGATTTTAAGAAAATGAATGGATGAAGGTGAATTTTGATTTCCATGCATCTCTTCTATACTACAATTCTTGACATTTAGCGCCCCATCATGTTTTGTGAAACTGGATGTTGGGACAGTTAGTTGCAATGCAATGCTTATATTTAAGTGCAGTAAATAAGGAAAACAAATACTGACTCCCTGTTTAATTGCAGTGTTAGACAAAGAATACACTGGCTTTTTAATCTCACGTTCAGGTAGACAACTGGTGAGTATAATTGTTCACATACTTACTCGTGTTCTACAATTGTTACCAGAGGAATCCACAAGGAGGTGCATCAGAGAACTCAGAAAGGACAGGGCTGCTGAATTTGTAGGGTGTAAGCAAAATGATAAATACAATAGAGGCAGTTAGTATTTAGTTAATTATGACATCACAGCAGAAGAAAACAACAGCAATGGTATCAAAGATGGTATGTAGGACCATAAACCAAGCATACTTGTTTTGTCTTAGAAATTTTCTGTCATTTTTTATCACTGTTGACCCTGTGACATTACAGCTGGTCAAACTGGTCCCTACACCGCCCCTAGTAGTTACTTGCATAGCATAGCTTGCGAATACATAGTGTTAATTTCTGAGGATGTGCACAAATGCTTTAAACAAGCAGAAAATATGTGAAGCATCCATGATGACCGCAGGTACATGTAATTAGAAGCAAATATCTTCTCGGCCTTCATTATCACTACAGCAGAAGTAATGATGTGGTGTGGCAGTAACAGATGCAAGCCAGAGATTGACTAATAGTCAGTGTTCAACTTAGATGTGAGCCAACAGATGCTTTGATTTTTTTTTAAATAAAATGCTGTTTTTATTTTTATTTATTTTTTACAGATGATGGATCGCTCAAACCTCCAGTGTTATGGATAATTATGAAATTTAACAGTGTTAATTAATGTTTCTACTCCATCTATGTGGTTTTTAGTAAGCAGGTGTTTCCATTGACAAACATTAAATTGTGATTTTATTTCATACATCTACTTAGTTTACACAGCAAAAAACTAAATTAGGTGACCGGAAACATTTGTGGAAACTTAGTCATTTTCATATATTTTGATGAATTTGGACAACCAATTTATTCCAGTGCTAGCTGTAGTTCCAGTGGTGTCAGCTCATGGTAGAAAGAAAAAACATTCTATATTTGTCCATAAAACATTTCAAGTGTAATTGAAGTGTCTTCAAAGGACACTGAATAAACATATTGTAAGGTTGCCCACGGTCACACACATTCGCCCCAAAGGGGAATTGCTGGGAAGTAATCTTATCATTTCTTTTAACTGAGACTCAGAGACATGCAGTGTAAATAATGATCCCCATGAAAAATGTACTGTATTTTCAAAAAGAATATTCCCTGGCTGTTGACATTAACATAAAGATGGTACCACATCCTGGAGCCATATCAACATCAACATCAACATGTACTTACATTTGTCTATTTTTTCTTTTTTATCATATTTGCATATGCAAATATATTTTTTAAAATTTAATTCATTGCTTTAATGTGACTTTGTGTGATGAACAAGCGGCATCAAGTGGTTGCACAATGAGGGTTCAGTACCACCAACAAGAAGCATGTGTGTCATGGTCGACCACATTTAAAGCTTTATAGCTAAAATTAACCACAATTTGATATAGATTTTTACACATCGATAGTTTTCAATAGCACAGAAGATATGCATTGTTGTTGGATGTACAGGCTGCCATGTGAAATTAGTCGTGTTGCTTTGTTGAAATTATTGGGCGGGGTGTTGAGTGAGGGGGTTTGTTGAAGTTATATCTCTGACATTTTGATCCTGCATTGCATTAGAAGAATTCAGTTAAACATATTTGTGTAGGTTTCACAGGAGGAAGGTATAGTGCTCAAAACAACAGGGTGCCGTGACACTTCACTTTGCTTACATAATTTGCAGCAGAATGCAAAAAGCTTTTAGACACAGATGTGACCCATTGTAATACCTTTCTAAATGCAATCAAACACTTTCTACAAATATGAGCTAGACTTTTTAAATGTGAACCCTTGTTTGACATGTAATTTTGTCCAACCCACTCCTCTTTCATTTCTCCATCAGCTCTCTCTAGTTATGCCCACATTTTCAGTTCATGAAATAGCTTGACAAAACACTAGTTTATGTTGTGTGTCGGCCCTGAATGAGTTCTCTCTCTTTTTCTCTCTTTTGCTCTGTTTTTTTTTTTTATTTGATTTGAACAAATGTTGAGGCCAAAAGAAAATGTTACATTTTTTTTTAATAATGTTGTTGTGTAGTCTTCAATATGTTGCTCTCCCATGATGTGTCAAGATTATTTGCCATGAGTTGATTCCTTTTTGCCTCAAACAATGCTTATGCCTAGTCCAGAACATGAAATAATCATCCCTAGAACAAGCTGGTTGTGAGATTGTCTGCATTAACAAAGAAAGTACATGCTGTTTGATAAAATTCTTAGATTGATGATTCCTTACTTTCATTTTTTTTTGTACAATTATCAGGAACAAGCGGTGAAAAGAGAGTAAACCAGAGTATGTCTGCTCTCTTTGTATGTCTCTTTCACAGTGTACCATGAATTGGCTCTTGAAGACAGTTAGAAATTAGACTTTCAAATGAGGCATTAAACAAGGTGATGATCAACTGCCAAACCTTAAGTAATGATATTCTTCGTCCTCAAGTCCCCGGCCTTGCATAACCAAAAGCACCAATCACAGAAAAAAAGAAATGAAAATTCATTATTATTACATATTGTGTTTGCACGTCAGTCTCCAGGGAGTGGGGAGGGGAGGGGGGCAGAAAGGCATGTTTGGGTGGCCACTAGCCTGGGGAAGGGCTACGGTTCGATCTTGAAGGGGGCCCCCTCATGGGTATCACTTATTTTAAATCCTGAGCCACACCGACCTCCCCACCCCCCGCCCCCACCCCTCCTCCTTTGCCCCCTCGCCCCAGGCTCCACCCAGAAGTGTGGTTGCCATTGTCATTGTAATCTGGCCCTGTTTGCTAAACGCTTCCACTGTTTACTCTCTGCTATGGGGGCTTGTATGAACAGGAGTCAGCAGGACGCAGGGTGACATCACTTTGGCTGGGGTGGGGTGTGTTTGAAAAGCTGCATTTGTGATTTCTCTGGGCCCCCTTTCTTCCTTTATTCTTTCCTGTCTCTATCCAGGCCTGTCGAACGCATGAGCTAACTCAGGAGGCTAACATGGCCTACAGGGAGGAATTACACCTAATTACTTGAATAACTGCAAGGCAGCAGCTTTCTGTAGTCACCAAAAATCATTTCCAGGTCTCTGCCTTTTACTGATAGCTAGACTTGTCATGATAGAAAATCTCAGACAAAGCTTTTTATATTGAAATGCTCCAAAATGGTGAAAACGTGTGACAGGTACAAACATTAAAAAAAAGGGAGAAATCAAATTCACAGACATTTAATATCATCTATTTTTGTTGTTGCCGTAGCGATAAAGTCTCAGACATTGAAACTGGTCTGTTGAGCCATTGTTATCATCCCTGGCCATCTGCTGCTGAGGAGTGACATTCCCTCTCATTTGCATGATGAGTGATGTATGAAGAGCTTGGGAGGGCATATGCCCTGGTCTTACGACAAAGCAAGTGAAAGTTTATTTTTTGAAAGACATAAAATAAGGATCCATAAATAAATAAGGTTAAAGGAGTTGAACAAATTACCTGTGAGTGTATACATGTGCCCATGTGCCTGCATGTAGGATGTGTCCTCAGTGAGCGCACACAAATCTGTGGTGTCTGTGCATGTGTCTGTATGAGCGTACGCGCGCATGAGTAGAGGCTAGTGCGCGCATCTGCCTTCTTGTGTGCCTGTTTGTGTGTTTTGCGGATGTGGGAGTAGAGCGAGGAGGGGGGTTGGTGGCTGTTGATGTGCAAATGTGCATCATGTTGAAGGGCTGTGAATGGGGAGGTGTGACGTAAAAAGGGACCCGAACGCAGGTGCTTATCTCGAGGCTGTCAAAGGCACAGTATGTCATATTCCTGGGGACTACCTTTCAAAGCCACAGCACCAGCTCAGCTATCAAGAGACTGGGAGAAAATCAAACTTTTTGGATCACAGCAATAGGTTGGTGTCAAAGTTCTTTTTATTTAATATACTGTCAGTTTGGTCAGCATTTATCATCACTGATACGTTGTATCGCTTATGTGAATGACAAGGATTTTTAGCTCATGCTGTTAGATGCCGTCTAATCAAATCCAAAACAGGAGCTGAAATTCATAAGTGTGGAAAACTTCAGATTTTCACATTCAGATTTTCCTCAGCTGCTAAACTTGTTTTTTGTGGATTTAACATGACTGTAAAAACAAAGTGTGCTGACATTTCTTTAGAACTGTGTCAGGGGATATTTAGAAAATGTTGTCCTGATGATGATGATACAGTGTATGCCCGATGTAGACCTGTGTTCTTAAAATCTTTGCTGGAAAGCGAGCGCAGCTTCTGTCCAGGTTTCAGACAGTTTGAGAGGAGATTAAATGGCTCAAACTGCTTTTTAAGAGGCGTGACCTATTTTTGATCATGCAGATAGTATGAGATACTGTCTACCTAGATTAGATTCACTACATTTGCATGTATAAGCTTGTCTTAGAAGAACACATGTTCGTATTGTGTGTAGAGACAAAGCATTGTCAGGTTGCCTGTGGCTTTGACAGTGACAGCTGTACATACAAGACCACTGAGCCTAATGCACTTAAACATTTACTCTGTGTTCCAATAACATGTTTGAGCAGTCAGCCAAGTATTTTATTGCATCCTGTTCTGGTTCTCTGTAATTTGTTTTGTACTGTAAGTTTGAAAACTGTATGCTAATACTGAATGTAGTCCAACAGCAAAATAATCTTCAAAATCTGTCACTGTTTTTTAGTCCTAGAGCAGATATATTAGTTTTGTACAAATTCAGCTGAAACAAAGAAACTTATTCTATCCTGAATTTCTGCTGTTATTTGCTTTATAACTGTGGTAAAATTTAAAACTGCATGCTAATGCTGAATGTGAAGTGATAGTAAAATATTGTAAAAAAGTGAACTTTTGTGTCAGATGTGGACAAAACTTAGCTTTGAACACATTGTGAGGGGTCAAAGCACTTAACAGTCTCCAGAGCAACTATTGATTCAGGCGGCTGGTTGCTGGTTAAAAAAGTTCATCATTTACTAGAAACATGCAGCATGCTAATGACTCAAAATTTGCTCATGTCACCCATCTTTAAGTTGATCCTTGTTGCGAGATATAAGCATTTTCTGTAAATGAGAGTTTAGGGTGTTTAGGATTAAATTAGTGGATGAACTAACTTATCCTGATTAGATCACCTAAATAATTTTTCATTCTTTTGAGATGCAGTAAATAAAACATTAATATCAGATTAAATATTCATTTAAACTGACAACATCTGTTATATCTGAAAGTCATATTTGTTGCCATGTCTTTTTTTTTAGATGTTATCTTCTGCCACTTTTTTGTGTAAAAATTATTATGGATTTCACTCAGTTGTAAAATACATAAAAATGCCACTCTGTTCTGTTCTGATTTAATCACATCAACTCATTTCACTACTTGAATCTCATGAGGGACATGAAAAAAAGCCACAAAAGGTGTTAGATAATACAGCCTTTAGTGGCAGAGCCACATCTTAAAAACATTTCTCAAAGTTTTTTAACAGTGATTTTAACATAAAAGACATTGAGGTTTCAAAGTTGCACCTCAGCACTTTGTTTTAATTATAAAAGCAGGACAGGCTGTGTCAGGTCTGTGTGGCAAAGCTGTGATAAGTAAGAGGTATTATTCCTCTGCGCTCTATAGCCTCCTCTTCAAAGCTAAGAGATGTTAGTTGCTACACAACACATTAACCGCTGTTTGCCTACAGGAACTGTCCATGGTACCTGCTGCCCAATTAAATACTGTATATGCATAAACCCATACTTAAACAAACTCTTTTGCACAACTGCATAACATTCTAAATGTCTATGTTGGAAATTTTAGTTTGCATATATTTTTCGTTATTCAAAGTTTTTTAAGCTTCAGAATCACATAAAAAAAATTTTAGCACTTATTTTAATTGTAAGTCAATCGCCGTCGGGTAGTCACATTGTAAACAACAGGATCGCACAAAAAAAGCTCCGCAGACATGCCAATTTAATACACATTGTGTTACCTGTTTTCCCCCTACTCAAACTTCAGTTAGTTAATCCAGGAAAATGAATTATGTGGATTTAATTCAACAAGGTTTCAGAAATGATCCATCTGCTGTTGAGCAGCTGGTGAAAGGATAAATGTAATTAATTACTTAACTTTTGAACAGTATTCCAGATAAACAGGGATGTTTGTGTGTCCTACAGGAAAACATGGAAAGCAACAGTATGAATGATATCTGATTATTTTATTCTACTCAGTACTATTATATTTATATTTTAAAAAGTATTTTTTACAGCCCATTATATTGTATATATGTATATTATAATCAATTCTGTGTAAATATACAATCCACATCATGTCAGGAATTAATCACATAAATCAGAATAATTTAAATGACATTACACCCATTAGAATTTATTATATAATGAAACAAATATGATTGTTAATTAAGTATTTTGGATTGTAGAGCACATTTCAATACATACATAAATCAGTAACTGCTAAAATCCTTTAATTTCTTTTATTGTTGTAAAAGTTTACTTTTCCAAATCAGATTGTTAAACTTGGCATTTAATGATCATTGTAGCTTCCTAAATTTTTCATAAAATTTGTGAGTTGTGTATAGGATAACTAATATTTTTTAGCCCGTTAGTAATATACAACATAATCTAAAAATATTACCAGTGTTTAATCAAGTGGGATTTTCCTGAAAAGATCATAAAAGACAGCAGAAAAATCCTTTTAGTGAATATGTATATTTGCTTGACAGGGCAAGACTATGAAATGTTCCCAATTAATATTACATGGGATTTTTTTTCTGCCTTTCTTTATTCTAAATATATTTCAGAATTTACCTTGACTGTAATGTACCTCATTGGCTGTGGTTTTGTTTGTTGGCCTAACTATAAAGGATCTGCTTATACCCTTGTGGGTTGGGAAGAATTAGGATTTATGAATTTATTTCCTCTGTTGTATTGTTTAAACAGCTTTGGTTTAGTTTTGATCCCTTCCTCTTGCCTTTGAGGCTGTTCCACGGTGTCAGCTGTTGACTGATAGTAAGAGAACTGCCTCACAGTGTGAATGAAAGAAAACTAGCGGTTGGTAAACACTGATAAGGGATAAATAGAAAGCGGTCAGGCAGAGATAGTTCTGTGGGAGCCCAGATTGTGTGCGGTCTGTTAAAATGAGATTCTGAGCCTGTCCTTTTTATTCTTCCTCCCCTCCCCTCCCCTCCCCTGTGCGGCGTTTGTCTGGAAAATCTCCAGTGACCCGGCTCGGCAGTCCCAGGCTGCAGTATTCTCTTTTTGTATTTGTTTTGTTTTCTAACAAGGGTCAAGTTGGCCAATAGACATGTCCCCAATGCTTATAGACAGCTGTCATGACTTCAAGTACTTACAATAGTTACATTTTGCAGGCATTCATGGTTCTGCACCAATGAGCGCGGCAATGGAAGTTTTGTCAAAAATCTGTAAACAATTTCACAAATCTAGTTTTATTCAATTACTTATTGTCAAATAATTTATTCCAAAAAGCCTTTTTTTTTTTTTTTTTTTTAAAAAAAAAAGCTATATTGGACTGGGACTTCATCATCCATCTATTCTTTCTATGTCTTATCAAGGCTACACATGTTTATCACCATGTTATTTTAACTGGTCATATCATTACACATTAACATTATCTTCACTATAGATCCTCAGGGTATATAAATCACTCTTCATGACTGCTTTATGTCATTCTTTTTAGTAGTGGTAGTTTCTTCTCCTTATTTCTAGGGGTGACTATCTTTTATGTCATTAAGAAGACCTTCAGAGATCTTACCTTGAAGATCACAATGTGGTGTATTTACACAGAAAATAATTCAGCCCATTGTAGCCCAGCAGCTAATGAGATTGGTTGTTAAGTGAATGACACAAAGGCTAAAAAAAAAACAAAAAAAAAAAACAAAACAAAAGCTTAGCGTTTCGGGGGAATATCACAGTGTCCCTTCATACACACAGTCACACACACACACACATACACTCCAACCAAACATGCTCTTAGAGTAGGGAGACTGTGGAATACCCTGTACCCCACCTCTGTATCCTTCTGCTCCATCTCCTCCCCCGATGTCCCCGAGAGATGGAAAACAAAGGCTAAAAGGGGCACGGTAAGTCGAGCTTGCAATTCTGCCCTGTCGGACATGTTAACGTGAGAGCATTTAGACGTAGGAGACAAGTGATTCTGTTTGTCTGTGCAGGGATGTGCTGTGCTATGTAAGCCTCAGGCTCAGATAAGTAGATTCATGGCCGGGTCAATAACAGTGATGCTGTTTTATGATACTTAGAGTAAGATCAACACATTTTGCTTTATCACTGTTAACTTCTAAATGGCTTCTAAAACCTTCTGTCTGATTTTAACTTTCTGAGAGTTTGTATCACAACTGTGACTTGTTTTTGTTCAGAAAACAATACCGGTTAATTATCTTTGTTTTTTTTTATTTGTTAATGGTGAGTTGTAGTCTTTTTTTTTAGTTTATTGTTGATTATTGAGTAAGGATTCATTCAGTTCTTTCCAAATGTTTAATTAAAAATCATTCATATGTAAAGTGTAACAGAGAAAGGATGAAGGAAGCATCTTGTTAAGCACTAAGGCTCAGTTGCAAGTGACTGATAAACTACTTAATTCCTCACTTAAAAGTGAAAAGATGTTGCATCATAATTTACCAGCAGATTTTTTAAAACACAGCAAGTATCTTTTACCTTTTCTCTGACTACTTTTTGTTCTCTTCGGAATAGTAGAACAGTAAATATTGCTGTACAAATTTCAAGTGCATTAGCTTATCAAGCTTTACTGTCAAGCTGGAAAGTGGGTTAAAGTCCATGGTGTATATTAAACCCTGGACTTAAGTCAAATTTACATTTTGTCAAAGATTACTCCTTTTATTGATGCATATAATCATATTCATGGACCATCTGCTGATTTGGCAAGCATGGATCAAACTCACAAAACAGCCCCACTAACCTTTTAAGTACAAAATAGTCTGGCTTAACTCTTCTATCCCAGAAGTGTGTATGCGTGTGTATGTGCGCACGAGTGTGAGAGATTGGATAATACTTAATTTAGATCCTCCAGGCTGCTCATGCCATATTTTATTTTATCATGATCGTTTTGGTAACAGACCAGGACTTGTGTTTGAACAGCTGAGCAAATAATGTTTGTCTGACAATAAGCAATACAAAATCTTGGTGTAAGGAATCTGATCAAAGTCTTGACCGCCTTTTGAGTTTATATCAGTCACCATGGTTACGTGGATTTCACAGCGCAATGTTGCACACTTCCCACCTGGATGTGAGTGGCTGTAGTGGTGTCACCTCTCATTTGTAATAAAACGCTGCTTCAGGCTTTTAAAGTTGTTCTGATAACTGATTTGGTCCCAAACTATCTCCCGCCACATGTTTCACAGAAATAGGAATTCACCATTGGGCATCCTTACCACATGAAATACTTATGTTCAACTCATTCCAAACAAAGCTTACGCAGATTGAGAATTCATATGCCAGAGGTAAATCCGAGTTAACACGGATTTATACTGGCATGAGTTAAAGGACTAGAGTTTGTAATCCAGGTGGCCAAGGGATTTTACCATACAGTGGCAAAAATCACTTAAAACTCCCCCAACATCCTGAGCCACTGAGCTCAGTAAGCAGACAGATTGTCCAGACTTGATGACAGCATAACTATATCAGAGCTGGACTGCATGTATGTACATCCACATGTTTTTGTGTATGTACGTATGCTCATGTTTGCGTGTGCACAAATGTGAACATGTTTTCTTCCTATATGTGCTTAATTAGTACTAAAGGAGCTGTTTAGAATAAGACCTTGACAGATTGGTATTATTCTTCTGTAACAGGGAAGGGGAGGTGCATTGGGACTATTGCCTTCTGTATGCATAAAAATCAGAAAGAAGAAAAAAAAAAACAGCTACCTCCATTTGTTTTCCACTGACTGATAAGTAAATCGATCAAAGTCAAAATAATATCCAAATAAATTATGTTGTCAAAGTCTTTGATCAACATTCCCATCACATTCAAACTAATGGGTGAATGGTGCATCTCTTTATGCATAAGGGTTAGTGTGTGTGATCGTGCACAGCCGTGTGCACATGTGCACATGTGTGAGGAGGACAGAGGAGCAGAGATAGAGTGGAGTTGTTTAATGACAGGAACAGCTGACTCATTTAGAGAGAGCAGTGAAAGGTAATTAACCCTGGGAAAACTACAGCTGCCATGCGAGCTGTTCACTTCAGCGCAATCTGATTAGGAATCACTGCTCGAGTCCCTGACTCCTTTCAGACACTGTGTGTTTGAGGTAAACTTTTCCCTTTGCCCTGGAGAGCCCCAGAGCACTAGAGACCTGCCTTTTGTGATGGGGGATTAGCTGGAACGGTTACTACGTTTCTTCAAATGGCAGACCACCTGGTAGCATTCATGCAACCTCCTCCATAAAAGGGGCACCTCGGGCAGGAACAATGAGCAGGATTACTCTGCTCATTGTCGCACAAGGGCTGGAACTTCTTTTTCCCCAAACACCTGTCCCTAAATTAGAAAGGTTTGAAAAACCATGTTCATGATAGAATTCAAAGATTCAGGCTAATATAAGAGTGGCTTGGAAAGCTGGAGTCTTGCCAATGGATGAATTGTCTGCTCCTTCATTTATTATGCTATTGATGGATGGTGCAGTGAAAGGATACAAATTTTATTTGTCTCAATATTTTGGTGTTCTTAATTGGATTGAAATTCACAAATAAAATAGCATATCATCTAGTCTCCTTTCATAAGATGAGGAGACTAAAAGCACCAGAAATGTGGTCAAAAAACAGAAATTGACTCTTTGATGTCAGAAGAAACAATCTGGACTTGGTGCCTCTGTGTGGTCCGGCTCCAGATGAACTCAATTTAGAGGGAAGGCTTTGGGGTGACTTTGGAAAGCGATTACAAGATTCATAAATCACCTCGGCAAAGGTGTCACCATCTGACTCTTTCATGGGACTCTTGCTAACTGCGTCCAATAACAAGTTTCCCCTGTAGTTATGCCATCATAACAAATCATTGAAGCGATAGTGGCTAGCCAGGCTCCTAATTGTCTGTTAAGAATTCTGTGAGCTGCGTTTCTTTATTGAAGCATCTCTGTCTTGGAGAAGTGATAAGATGCCAATACGCTTCTCTGTAAAAGTACTCTTTGGCAAAAGGCACAAACACTTTGCTTGGCCGTCAGGGTAGCTGTGAGGCTGTTATCTCTGAAATCGCAGTTGACTTCAAGATTTTGCCTGTGTCTGCATGAATCCAGAAACCTCTATTACACAGAGGAAAGCTTATAAAATGTTGGCAGAATCTTTTTTTTATTTTTTTTTATTAAGATACAGTTTTTTCTGTATTTAAAAGAAGATATAATTATTCACAGAAAATATATAGAAATCTTTCAGTTAAGCTTGTTATAAACTATACATTTTACTATGAGAACAGTTGACGAAAAAAAACTTTTGAGATCCTTTATATTTCTTAGACTTTTTTTTTCTTTTAGTCCTTTACCCTCCATTTTTATTTATTTATTTTAGTTGCTGCTGGTCAAGCTGCTTTTTTAGGGACAGGATGTTTGATAGCTTCGTGGTTAGAAAAAAATAAAACAAAAAAAAAAAAGAAAAAAAAAGAAAAAGATGAAAAACACACACATTGAGAGAGAAAGAAAAGTTGTTTATCTAAATACTCTGAACAAAAGTTGATTTCAGTCTCTGACCAAGGCTTAATTTACTCTCCATGAATCCATTTGCATCTCAATGAAAAACTGCAAAAGCAATCACTTATTTTCCGCTTTCCACAAAATAGTTGTGAGCGCTTTCCAAGCAGGTATATTGCTGTTAGCTCACCTTTCAGCTTCAACTAAACAGACTGTATGTTGAGCTCACTCTCCACACATGCTCCAAACCTCCTATGGGGTAAATATGAATTGTGATCAGTTAAATATATCCTTATAGACCTTCATTACAAGGAAATATGAAAGTAAAAGGTCCCATCTCCTGCCGTTTGCTCTTTATTATACATAAACAGAAAACACTTAGCATGTAAAATTAATGTGAAAATTATTCCCGGGGTAAACTATAAACACAAAAGTTACCCCGCACATTTACCCTTTTTTTCTCCTTCCCCTAGATCAGAGTGTAATTGCCAGTAATCAGGTCTGTTTGCTGCTGATAAAACCACTCTGAATGCGAGGAACCCTCTTTGTGTGATGACTCAATTATGCCAGAAGTGGCTCATCAAACCTGGCCCATCAGCTGCTTTAATAAATAAGGAGGAAAACTTGCTGCAGGCGCATTATAATTCCATTCATTCCATAATTAAATCCATTCCAGTTTTAACCCTTCACTCAGTGTGCTTCTGGAAGAGGAAACAAAAACAAGGAGAGAGGGGAGGGGGTGAGTATATACACCAGACAGTGACCTTGCACAGAGCACCCATCCGTTCCCTATAATTCAAAATGATACTGTTGAAGAAAGGTTAAGAGAAAAAGACTCACAGCGAAAAGGATGGGAATCAGTTAATACATGGCCCCTGTTTTTTATGTATGCATTGTTTCCACACACAGCCTTAGACAGTAATTATATTAAAAGAGTAATCTAATCATAACAGTTGGTTGGTTGAGAGTGCAGCACTGACATTTTGAAATCTTATTTTGTGTAATCTCATTTGCTTCTATCTTCTCGCCTGTACCCCCTATCTAAAGGAAATGTAAATAATGTAATTAATTTTATGGTCTCCAGAATCTTACTTTGCTACTCTGGCCTGCTTTATTGGTTTCAAGATGAGGTATCAGTGCAGAGTTTTTCACTCCATCACAATAATGTCTGTGTTAATTATATGAGAGCGTCCCAAGTGCACGGATAAGCTGGGAACAGGGGGACACAAAGATTCAAGGTCAGTGATGAATATCCACAGCAGCTGCAGCGTATTAATAAGGCATTATATGAAAATAATAATAATAGCATCACTCACAACAAAATGTGAGAGCGTGGTTAGAGTAATGTCAGGAACGTTGGGTGTTTTACACACATTTGCTCTCCACCATCTCAGCTTGGATCCAGGCTCTCTGATAATGGGGCAAGGCAATGGTTATTCATGATTGCTGGACTGGGAAGGTCTCTCTCTTTTTGCATCTCCAGTCACAGCCCATTCTCTCCTCTGTGGTGGGAATGCTAGCAGATGGGGTTAGGGGGGAATGGGTTGGGCTCAAGGACAGTTAGCAGCCAGATTAACAGATATAAAATCTCATAGACTCTCAGCATCAGGCTGCCTCCTTTCCCCCTAGAGAAATCTGCCCTATTCGCAGGGAAACAGGCCTCTGAGAGGCATTATTTATGTTGGGGCCTGTGTGTATGTGTGTGTGTGTGTGTGTGTGTGTGTGAGTGTTGGGGGGTATAAATATGATTCAGCAGATGACGAACCGGCCCGAATAGTAGTAGGCTAAGTCTTTTTTCATATGCTAATGAAACTGAGTGAATACCCCCACCCCACCCTTCACCCCCAACCCCCCAAGCCGCCCCTTCTTTTCTCCCCAGTTTTGTTTTTCTGGGGAAACGCTCTGTGAGTTATAATTAAGAAGATGCGTGTGTGTGTGTGTGTGTGTGTGTGTGTGTGTGTGTGTGTGTGTGTGTGTGTGTGTGTGTGTGTGCACGTATGTGTGTGTATATGTTTCTCAGAGCAAACAGAAATAAATAATTCCATAATAAGATCTGTGAAGTGAAGAGGCTTAATGTACTCATTGTGTTCATGCTTGTTTTCCCTCTTGGATATTTTGTATTAATTAGAAGCAAGCAATTTGATCTCTGTCAAGCAATCAATTTGCATCATGTTCCTTATTCCATGTTAGATATTAATATGGTTATTCCACCTCTTTCTTACTGTGTGTACAGATCCAATAAAGGAAATATTTCAGATTTAAAAAAAAAACTGCTTTAGAGATTGAACTTTTCTATTATTTAAAGAAGTTTCATGATATAAGTTGAAATTTTACCCTTCTGTGTCTTTTCTGTGTTACAGATAATGAATTACATGATCACTTTCTGAGAGATAAGAACCGTGAAAGCATCAGCCGGAGTGAACAGTCTGGATCTGGCATTTTATTCTACAGAGCTCCCAGAAAACTGCGTTTAAAGGTAAATAATCTGTTGCAGAGATGGCACAGACGCAGCTGAAATTTTAAATATAAAATAGAAAAAATAAGTTTTGCTTGAGAGGGAAAAGGTATAAAGGATTGTGTAACAGAGTTTAAATAAGTAGCGTGCTTCTGTAAGTGGTGGAGAGTCTGTGCTCTTTTGACCACAGTGACCACAAACTGAGATTGTTTTTTACTTATGCAGAGCTGTGGGTGGCAGGCAGATAACACTCTTTTAAAGGTATTGCTGAATCTGCTTTTTGGAAAGTGATGACGGCTTCAATTGAAATATTGTTTCAACTGGATTTGCACCCGATAAAAGTTTGAAAGTTTTGAGATATTTACCCTTTTAATCATCAGAAGAAGAAAGAAGAAGAAAAAAAAATACTAAAAAGGGAAAAAAAAGAGAGAAAAAACACAAACGCATAGCTACTCCTCTTTAACATGCTTAAAATCCAAGAGTGTAAATTGTGAATTTCCAAATTAAAAACTATTTAATAAGAACCAATAGAAAACAGTGAAATTTTAATATATATTTAAGCTACATGGGGCCAGATGCTTTGGCTAATGCTCTCTGGTCACAATGAGCTGCGACATTCAACTGAGTACAAACTGCTGTCTTAAACATTGTTGATAGTGGTTGTGTATCATGTTAAGGTTTAGAGAAATAAGCCAAATAAACAAGATTTAGATGATGACTTTGATTACTGTTACACAAAAAATATATATAATTTAGCAAAACTAGCCAGTTTAACAAGCAACAGCAGAAGAAAAAACTATCTCTGAAGTTTATTGCTTTTAGAGCATTTTCTCAAAAATAGTTTCACAACACCAATGCCAATAATTTTAGGTTTGATGATTTCTACTGGTAAGCATCTACCACACTACAAATATTATTTGTGATCAATCCCAGCCTCTCCTCGTGGGTGCCCACAGACGGAGAGACAGTTGCTGAGGTATATAAACTGATTACATTTGTGTACAATAAATGCTTATTCATGGCAAATATGGAAGGTTGAAGTAAAACATTGTTATTATTTTACCTTCCTGCACTACACGGACTGTGTTAAATGTATAACACATTGATCAAAAGAGCTTTGATTTTAAAAAAAAAGGCAAATAAAGAATTGTTTTGTGAATGTGTCAAACAAAAGCGCTCATCTGACCCTGATTACACAAGTTTGTTCTGCTTTTGTAAACACTCAGTACCTGTTGGAGCAACACAAATATATACCAAGACTTTCCTTGTTTCATTATTACTACTCAATTAAAATCACTGCTAACCATGCAACAGAAGTAAAGGTGTGATTTCATTTTAAAGCAGTGCATGATAAGGGAAGGTTTTACAAATAAAAGTGTCTGTAAGTGAAACTGTTTCTGGTTCACAGCAGAAATAAATGGGGGAAAATAAATCAATAAAAACAGACCACCCAAGCATGTAAAAAGCCTTAACCCCAACCAAATTAATCATTTTTTTACTACATGAAAAGGTATTGGACTATATACAAACTGAAGAAATAAAACTGGGGTGTCTGGTAAACAGTTGTGTTTACCAGCCAAAGATGGACAAAAACAGATTAGTAAAACAATCATATGAAAATAAATAAATAAATATAATTTATTTTAAAAGTAATGCAAGAATATGTGAATGTAAGAAGAAAAGAAAAAGCTCTTATTTTTTTAATAAGAAGACAAAAGATAGGCAAAGCTGAGCTGTGCAACGCCTATCTATATTATTTGAATGTAAAATTCTCATAGCTTACATGAGAAATTAATTTGGTTTTATCATTTAAACTACTCTTGTTCTGATTTGGTCATTTGTGAGTCACATCAACGTAATCTACTTCTGCACGGTAGTCAGCCCTGCAAATGTAAATAACAGTAGCAAAACAAAAACAATGACAGATCCTCCAGCTACGCATCATTCATAAAAAATATCAAAACATAAGTTTATGTTCTTGACGAGATTAGTGACAAATTAATAAGTAATTAAAACTTTTACATTTATTCAAACAATTCATGTAGAAATGTAATTTCTAATATTTATTGTTAGTGTTAGAGTTAAAGCTTCATGTTATTATTATTATAGACACATTATTGTTGGCTACCTAGAAAATGAGAGATTACGAAAAATATAACAAGTTAAATTAAATAAAACCGAGTGAAATTTTTAAAATGTCACATAAAGAAAAATCTGGTTATATTATGAGTCGATGGTGATATTTTCATACGCTGATAACATCATTTGATCTTTGATTAATGTACATGTTATAATCTGTGTGATGTAAAAGCAACATTTTACCTTCAGACAAACAAATTTAAACAGTTGAAGCATGTCTATGAGAAAAAGTGTTACAAACTAATGAGGTACATTCATTTTTACAGAATGTAATCTATAGTGTTTGGGAGTTGTTTGTCTCAATAGGCTGTAGTAATCAAAAGTAATGAACCTATTATGAGCAGGACCTCTGAGGGCCCGGCGTGGCATTAAGAGTGTGGCACATAAAAGGTTTATTAAAGGAAATTAAGGTCCATCACTGCCACACCTGCTCCCCTATTATAAATGTATGACAGGTCAGTGCCTTCAATCACAACAGCAAACGAGAGAGAGGAGTCATGTTTCCCATTACCAGGGAAAAGTAACAGCATATCCTATGACTCACAGATTTCACTGGCCTGTGACCACTATACGCCACCATCAGCCTGGAATAATTATGTTTAATAGGTTTTATTTGGGATCCAAAAGCAACAGCCAGTGAGAGTGGATGGATTTTAGCAACTATTTTTGTCTAAACACACACTGTGTGGTGCTATCTGTACTTAAATGTCATTATTTGGTGTCATTATATTTTCACATGCCTTTGAAACTTTTTCCCCTAACATTATACTTTATGTGTTTACATATTACTCATGTTTTAGAAGCTCTTTGTAATGTTGTACACAAAAATATTTTTTAAGGCCGAATGGCTCTGGGTGACTTCTAGATCACCAGGCGAAACTCTATAATAATCTACTAAATGCTAAAGCCTTTAAAATAAATTTACAAAATTTCAAATAAACAAGTCAATAAGATAAATTTGATTTAATTTCAATCTGTCTTTCAGTATCTTATCTGCACATCTGATGCTTTACTTACAGATGGATTCTGAAGGTGAGGAGCAAACCTTGAAAACATGTAATGGTAGCACAGGTAAGTACCAATTTCAATTTTAGCTTGCTACACACACATGCATCTACACACACACATTCCACTTATCACCATGGGTTAGGGGTATCAGTTCAACAATCCAACTTTATAACTGTCAATTTTATGTATTATCTTACCAGTCTGAAGAGCACTGCACCGCCATTTCATTATTCAGAGGGGAATAACTTCATTAAATTGGTACACTGGTTCAAATTAGTTAAGGAGTGTGCATATATTGTGTGATTGAAAACCTCTAAACTGAATGTGTCATTATGCAAGTATTCAGGGCCTCTAAAGCCTTCCTGCTGATGCTGGAGCTATTACTACATGTGTGGAAATTCATAAAAAACAGTATTATTACAGGTTGTGCTTCAGGGAAGTAGTGGTAGAACTTGTGAATGAGATTTATGCAGGCTTCTGGGAAAATTGATTTACCCTTTTAGATCATGTTGTCAATGCTGTCAAAGGATGAGCTACTTTTACATTTCCAGAGAATGAGCAGACTGAATGAGAAGCTTTTCAGATCAATGAAGAGTCCACTTCTACACCCTTCTGCTGATTATACTGATACAGTGGTACTGTAAAATCTATGGTAAAAGGCCCAGGTTATATAATCCCTAAACATTATCTACAAAACAAATATGCACAGGGCATTGTAAAATTTCATTAACAACAGCCCAAAAACAGTGAATGGCCATGAACCTTTGATGAAGAATATGTGGACAGATGCTGTGCCACTATGGTGGAAATGTAAACATTATATCTTTTTCTTTGTTTCGCAGGGCTGGCAGAATGCATCACTGAGACACACAGGTAGGATTTTATTAAGTAAAGATATATTTCTATCCTCATACCTCCCAGATTTTACATGAGATTCACAAAGAGGGTTTTAAATTTATAACACATGAAAGAAAGACTTGAATTTTTGTGGTTGGGTCTTTAAATGTGCAACCAGAGGCCTACCTTGACCCTACTTTACTTTTTGTTCAGCACATATGGCTGCGTTGCAAGGAAGAGGAGTGCTCAGGAAGGGGTGCAGGGTGCCCCTGTCAATAAGAGAAAGTCCCTGCTGATGAAGCCCCGCCACTACAGCCCCAGCAAGGCATGTGAAGAGGAAAGCGAGGACCTGGCACTGCCACAGGACAAAGAAGAGCTGAGGAACATTGACACTCCAGCAGGTAAACAGATGTCCTGTTGTTTTGTCTGTTTTGATGAACAATTGACGCTGAATTTTAAAATCCCATCTGTTGCATTCATATTTCCCTCCCTCTGCCATCAGCCAGCAGACGCAGTCATTGTGCAGTGGAAGTGAAAGACTACACTGCTGGGTCCATATTAGTTGTGTCTCACATCCACAAATTGAAGTTTGACGGCTGATCTGCCATGATATTTTTGGCGTGGTTTTACCCTCTTTTGATGAGGCCAGATTTCAGACCCCTCTTCTGTCCTCATTCAATAGCCACTCCAGACACATTGAATCCATATAATGAAAACCTGAACAGAGGAGTGCATCAGTTCACTTTGATTTAAATTAAACTTCCTTCAGTCATTTATATCAAATGCTACTGAAGTTGCCTATTGTGAAAAACAAATGAGTTTTCTCCATGACTTTGCTGGGTTTTATTATTATTTTTATTATTTTTATTATTATATTTAATAGGTTACAGGAGCAGTTTATCAACTACAGCTTAAAATTGGTTGTATTTTCACTTGTGACACAGTCTTTACACAAACAAAAATGTTTTCTGTTTTTCTTCTAATGAACTGATTTTTGTGCATTTTGGCAACAATGCTCGTGGTGTACATGTGCATTCTCATCCACTATAATCTGCTCTGATTTGGTATATTTTTAACGATGTAACTAAGCAACAAACGTAATTGTCCCTTTCAAAAGCTTTTGTTAGGCCCTCTAACACAGTCTAATACATAATTAGGCATAATGTCTACAGCTCATTATAGTACACACGTGTGTAGTTAAATGGACCAGGAGAGTAGCTGACCGAATTGTGTGGATTCATTGGAAATGGAATTTATTTGTTTCCTGGGTTCATATTACATTACAATTATCTAAGTTCACTGTGTATCATCAGGTTTTCTTTTTGTTATCCATAGTTCAGACAGTTTTTCTTTTTATCGTTAATTGACTGCCATATTTTTTTCCTCCCATTTAAACCTGTTATTTAGTAGAGTTGTTTTAAAAGAGTTGCTTTAAAATCAAGCAAAAATCAGCCAATATTTTAAAATGTACAAAATATATCATATAAATATAAACATTTACAAACATATTATGAATATATGTTGCTGTTGTGCTGTTATTTTCTGTGTAAAAATAAAAAATTGTGGACTGGAGGCAGGAAGAATTTTTCTAACATGAAGCTGGTCATATCTGCATTTTAACAAAAAGGGAGAAAAATAAGCCTCTTGTTTGGTTGAGCCACGGTGCGTTCAACTCCAGCCAACTGCAGCCCTGCTGCAGAGTGCTGGTAATGGCTATTCTGGAGTACAAACTGTTCACCTGTTCCAACACACAAACCACCAGAGGGATCCAAGTTTTTTTCCTCCATCGCTTTCATTTTTTTTCCCCCGTTGCACTTCTGTTTGTATGTATTTGTGTGTGTGTGTGTGTGCTTGTCTGCCTGTATGCGGCTGTGTCAGGCATGGGAGTCCATCTGGATGAAAAACAAAAACCCTTGTTGCTTCACTCATAGATGTAAATACGTTTAACTGGCTTTAATTCTTCATTCAGCAAGGTTTGCCTTTAGATGCCTCATTTTTATTTTTATTCTTTTTCTACAGAAGGGAATAGTGACATATTAAAACATACAAGTAAGTGAATAAAATATAAAAGAAATCAAGTATACCAAACTCCTTAAACTTAATACACAAAACCCTATATATTAAAAAATAGTTTTGTTTCATGAGCAGAACATAATGCCTGTGATTTTAAAGCCCCTTTTGAAAGGATTACATTTTTTTTTTTGCATTGCTTCCATTAATAAGTCACAGCTTTCTGGTAATTCTATATCCTCATCGTCATCTGTACTGTATGATCTGATTTACACAATCCATCTTTATCTATCTTCTCAATCTATTGAATCCTACTTTTGGGCTCTAATGTCTAGCTACTTACGTGGATATAGACCCCCAGTCCATCCTAGTGAAAGTCTAAACCCTCACAGCCCAAAGAGCTTTAATAGAGCATAAGTTTGACTGGTTTTGGAGGATCAAAAGAGATTTTGCTGAATCAAGCCAGATGACAGATTTCCATTGTTAATCACGGACCATAACTTAATATGATTGGTGGTGTTAATAAAGTGTTGTTTTAGATGCATTCTGAGGGATAACCCTAACCCACTGTTAAAATGTAAAGGCTTCCCACAATCTTCTGGCATTCTGTACATATAACTGGGATTTATTATAAAAGATGAAGGGGCTGGGGTTTAATGCAAATTGAATTATTGAGAACACTTAGTAAAATAAGCTTGAGAAAAAGGATTATTTAGAATTCCTTTAAAATTCAAGAGAAACGAATGCAGATTTCCATTAGCATTAAAAAAAAAAAAAAAAAAAAAAAAAAGCCAGCAATCAAAGCATTTTGCCAGACCCACCAAAAGATTTGAAAATACCTTAAACATAATTATGATATATATATGTATATATGTATATATATATATATATATATATATATATAGGAAAAGCTTTCTTATTGTTTAAACCTCTAACTAACATAATGTTCATTATGCATATGTATACACTTAATATTCTTACACTCAAATGATATGATAATATATCAGTTATATGCTAAAGTATCCAGCCCACCAGGATCCATAAAAAAGTAGAGCAAAAAAATAAAATCTTAAAACGCTCAGTATGTTCACTACTTATCACATCCATACGGGCATTCAATGACATCTAAAAAAAAGGAACAGTGTAAAGGTTTGGACCAGCAGCTCATCTGTCGTTCCAAATAAATCACAGACATGATGCTATCATTTCAACATTTCAGCAAATAATAATAATAATAATAATTGATTTCAAGTTTCAATCTGATTAATTCTTAATAGGATTTTCATTTTGATTTTCACTACAGCAACATAGGTAACTTTTAAAACTAATAAAATCTAAATTGAAATAACTGCATTTTTCAATATTTTTTTAGACCTTCTTCACTAAATATTCTGTTAAATTCTTAGAAACATTCAGTTTTCTTAAACGAATTGTATGGCTGGTTCCTTCTAAACCAGCTCCCTCACACCCCCTCCACACATGCACAACATGTTGCAGAGATTTCCCTCTTTTATCTCCATGTTTGTGATTTCTCTCCATCTGTGTTTTCAGGAATTTTCCTCACATTCCTATAAGCATCAATGTGTGTTTTTAAAATCAGGATTGTCAGATGACAAGATGTTTCTGTTCAGCTTGCAGTTATAAACACACATAACTAATATATTAAAAAAAATACTGATGTTTTGTGCCCAGTGCACAGCAAATCCGTTTATAATCTATCTCTAAATCTAAACTGGGTTGTTGCTCCAAATGGAGACAACAACTAAGTGGGAAGCAATTGTGCTCCTCATCTGTAGATTTCATGTTAAACTTGCAGAAGGAAGGTTTATATATGTTTTCTAAAATATGGTGGAATTGTATGAAGATCTTGCAGCCTTATGATTGTTGCTGATCATTTCCAATGCAACATGTTTTCCTATAAATCCTCTAGACGGCTTTAAAAACATGTTTTTCTCAAGATATTATTCATAGTGAAGTAGCATGAAATATAAAACCTTTAAAGGATTTGCAGATTACCAAGGACATACAATTCTTATCATATGTGACACAAGGGCAAAACAGAACAAGTTTGTTATGTTGAAGACTTGAGCACACACAATAATAAGTTCTGTCTTGTTGTTTTAGATGGAAACTTTAAGGCAGTCAATGGAATGGCTTCCAAAAGCGGCTGCCCTGATGGTACAGCAAAGTCCAGCAGTTCACTTGGATGGTCTGAAGTTACGTCTAATAGCTCGCCTCAGTGTGAGCCGGACACATCTGAACCTCTGATGACAGAGGATGATGATGAACTTTTTAACAATGAAGAAGACGACCGAAGTCAGGACAGGATGAGTGGTGCATCATCACCACAGAGTCCATACGGAGACATGAGGGAAACTGAGTGGGAACCTCTGTCTCTGTCTGCCAAGGGGAACAGCTCAAACTGCAGTCCTTCCAGAGCATCTGAAGACCTTTCTTTTAGGAACAGCCATGGCAGAGAAGAGCCTCTCCCAGAATTAAGTGGTGCAATGGGAAGAGCAAGTATTTTTCAAGCTGAAGCTTTAAGGTACAGGCTGCTCCCCACTGAGGATGACAGCGAGGGGGAGGCAGAGGTAGAGAGGCCACCTCGGCTAGACAGCTGGGCTCTGGGCCTCAACGAGAGAGGCCTTGAGATGAGTCGAGGGAGAGTGAACCTGAGCCTGTTGGAGCAGGCAATCGCTCTGCAGACAGAGCAGAGACAGGTCCTGCACAATGCCTACAGAGAGATGGACCGGTTCCTCATGGAGCAGATGACCAGTGAGAGAAGGCACCATAGGATTATGGACATGGACAGTAGACTTAACTACAATGGAGGGAAAGGTATTAACGTAAAAGAAATTGCTGGATCTAAAGAAAAACACATGTACATTCACCAGTCTAAATCAAATGGACTGCTTGTGATTTAGAAGATTGGGTGCTCAAAACATTGAAAAGAATAAAAGAAGCATATGCAGGGGGGGTGCGGGAATCAGAGGGTGGAAATCCTCTTAAGGACTAAAAACATTTTGGCAACAAGTGAAGTAATAAATAAACATACTAAAATAAGGAAGAACAACATTTTTTGATGGAATTGGTGCTACTCAGAATATTGGATTTTGATAGGAATCAACTGGATATTTAACCATGACCATAAGTCTTAAATCCTCCTAAAGTACCTCTCATGTTTCCCTCTGATTCTTCAAATGACTGCAGATAAATGTTTAATCCTAGATGTAATCTTTCGATGGATGGGCATTAAGAAGTGAATGCTCTGTGTTTAACTGCATCCTTAACTAAAATGACAGATTAATAGATGCATGTCGTAAAAAAAGTAACTGGCTTTGCATCATATTTCAATTTGTTGACCTGTGTACAGTATTTTCAGGCCAGTACAAATTCTTATATATATATGTTATATATGATATAATTACATATTTAGCACTTTTTCTACACTTCAAGATACTGAGTGGGGGGTGGCTTTTTTATGTAATTTAATTTATTGGAAAATCTTCTGTTATTTTCTTGACAGATTCTCCACGGACTGATAAAAAAGATATAAAATGTCCAACTCCTGGCTGTGATGGCACTGGTCACGTGACTGGCCTGTACCCACATCACAGAAGTTTGTCTGGGTGCCCTCACAAAATCCGAGTTCCCCCTGAGAGTATGTCACAGAAACAGCTCTGTGTACACACACACACACACACACACCATAGTAAATGATTTATAGACACAAAACTGTCAGTTTTACAATTTACAATCAACCACAGTAATTGAAATCCTCTTAGCATGAGCACAAAGACAAAAAAGCCCTGCTTATACATTTAGTTCAGTTTATGATGTGTAAGAAACTTTTCAAATAAACTTAAAGGATTTTCTTTTCTTTCTTTTCCCCGTAATATGTTGTAATGTTTGAATATTGAATTCTTTTTTTTTCTCCCTACATTGGCGATTGTTAAGTCATTTCAGTATAACTCAACAAACATTCAACATTAAACAGTAATGTTACAAAAGGAACAGAAAAAGTAATTAACTTTTTCAAAAAAGCACATGCTCTTAGTCTGGAGGCAGTATTTGCAAATCAAAGGGCTTGCAAACGGCGTATTCAAAAATAAATAGACAACTCCTACAAACTAATTGGATATGTACAGAAAAGAAGTTTCTAAGGATACAGAGCGGACCTTTAACAACGCATTTGTTTTGAAGAAAATAATCAGCTGTCTTGTTTCGCTTCTGCTTGCACTAAGCTATTTACATTTCAGCCACATTACAGCTTTTCTCTAATGTACTAGTTATTTAAATAATCATTTAACACATAGAAAAGAAGTATCTCCCATTTCAAAAATGTACTGTATATATATTTTTTACCATCCAATTCTTTAAGCTTGATTTGTCTTGCATGTTGGATTGTTTTGAAAATCGTCTTTCGTCGCTTATCTAGACTTAAGTTTTCTGTCTGTTCCTTGTCATCCCCTCAGTTCTGGCCATGCATGAGAACGTATTAAAGTGCCCTACACCCGGGTGCACAGGAAGGGGACATGTCAACAGCAACCGTAGCACCCACCGGAGGTACATCCCAACAAATAAACCATTAGAAAACCTACATACTGTTTATAAATGAGTTATAGTATTAGCCTAATGTGTTCTGTTTCCTCCCCAACCAGTCTCTCAGGCTGCCCCATCGCCGCTGCAGTGAAAGTCTCCAAACCTCAGGACGAGAGCCTGAAGAGCAGACAAACACCTGACCGTTCACCCAGGTATAACGCCTGATAACAAAGTTTTTTCACTGCTCTTGATGTAGTCATGTGCAGACAAAATAACTGCAGTCCAGCTCTGCAGTGGAGCGAAGATGCAAACTTGCAGCTGAGGTTACGCAAAAAAGTGAGAAAAATGATTGAGGAGTCCAAATGGAATATTTTCATTCATTGATCCCAGCTGAACACAGTCTAATTTAAGCTCTCCAAACAGACATAAGCAATGGTTACTGGTCCTGTGAATTCCTCTATTAGAGATGATAAAAGAGCAGAACTCTTTGTTCCCTGTGGATATATCATGGGCAGGATGCCCATTCCTACTATATTAATTAGTCTGGCAACCTGGCTGTGGATCTACAACACACATCAAGTCCCAGACTCTATCTATAAAAGCACTGGCATCCTTCAATGTTTAAACACAATGTCCAAATTTCACTGTTTTTCATTCACTTTTGTGGACCTTTCTCACAAGTTCTTGCACAGTATATAATATGTTATTTATTTTCTTGCTTTTAGGCCCATTGGCTTGATAAAGAAGTTTGAAATGAACCATCTGAACTACAGACTCTCTCATCCAGTAGCAGCCCTGCAAACTAGCCTCTCAAAAGATATGGACAAGTACAGCAGAATTCGCTTTGATTACGCAAGCTTTGATGCACAGGTCTTCGGCAAACAGCCACTGCTGGGGACCAGCCAGGATCAGGAAACATCCCATTATCCTCCTGATTGTAAGTTTCACACATTCTGATGCAAAAAAACAAAAAAGAAAAAAAAAAGTGGTTTATAGTTTGTACCATTTAACACACATATCACTTACTGTGATAAACTGTAGTTTTTAGGATGGCTTTCAGAATTTTTGTTCACTGGCACAAAAAATCTGAAGGCCGTTTAAACTTAAACCCACAAATTTCAACCTCTTTTTTTTTTTTTGAGTTAAACGCCTGGCACTCAAGTAACTAAAATGGTCTGCTAATTGTTTGCTTTTTAGCACCTCAGCAGTATCCTGGCTTCATTGGTGCTCCGGGTGGCCGTCTGCCCGCCTCTGGTCAGCATAGCCCACTGAGTCAATTTAAAAAGGAAGATGGTCTCCAGGCTGCAGCAGCTACAGCTGCCATCCTTAACCTCTCTACTCGTTACCGGAAGAACATGGAGTCTGTTGCTGGTCGGCCTTTGGCAACCTCTACAAAGGTAATCAAATTAGGCTTCTTGAAAATAGATTTAACGTGGTCATTTTAAAAGAACAATGATAAAAATAGAAGACATCAAAAGATGGGATTTGGCAAAGAGAGCTCAGCACTGGAGGCATTTAAACATAGGTCTCCTTTTCATACAGCTTTAATGTACACAAATGAAAATTTTTGTAATCACAACAAAAGAACAAAATAGAATATGCCTTCTTTCCCAATTACAACTACTCGCCCCCCCATTTTTTTTTTTTTTTTTTTTCGATGAAACATGTGGGATTGTATTTTGTTTCGACATCAGCTGGCATGTAAAATACATGAACTGTTGTTTGAAAATTCATCTTGCCTGCTGCAGATGGCAGAGGATATTTTGTTTAGTTATGTGATCCAGCATAGGCTGTGTGTCTACACAAGATTGTCTTTAAAAGCATCCTAATGGATTAAACCAACCAGTTAAAGGAGTTAACATATCAAAAGTTTAATTCACACAAAATCCGAACTCTTTATGGAAATATGTGCAGAGCCAAAATCCCATCCACTTTTATGTCCAACATGGCAATGTATTCAACTTCTTTTTCTTTCCCCAACTAACTTCATGATTAATATTGATCACATTCTGTGGGTTACATACATGCACACTGCACTGTAGATGATTCAAGGTTTCCACACCTACACAGCACAGATCCTTGTCTCCCAGCTTGTTGAACTGAGAATGTGGCCCTGTACCAGGTACCAGCCCACTGAATGAATAAAACAGTGTTAGCAAGTTAATCATCTGTTCTCATTTACAGCTTAGTTGTCTTGGATAGACATACAAATTAAAGAACAGCTTTCATGTAAAAAAGGGGCCATATTTAGAGTGTTATATGTTGTCGGAGGCTTTAACTTATATGCATAAATATATTACCCAATGAAATATCACATATGAAAATAACTCAAACATTGGCCTTTAAAGCTTGGAAATAAGTTTATTTATAATGTCAGGGGCTTTGATTTGGTTATTAATTACTCAATAATATAAAAAACAGCTATATCCTGAGTTTTTTGTGTTTAGTTGCAGCTGACATTATATCACAATAAATAGATTTTTTTAAAAGTCTGGCACATTCTTCAGTTTTACATTGTTGTCATTTCCATTATATACCCATCATCATCACATTGCAGGATAATTAAACTGGACAGCCACATTCAATGCTCATGAAAATGATCTCTTTAATTAATTGATAGGCCTCCCTTTGTTACAAAAAACAGAATACATAGTAATGATGTATAGGGTTTAATGAAACATATGGATTGAGTAATTGGTTTCATTTATGGGAAAGGATTTCAGGATCTAATGAGGTACAACTTTTAATACTCTAAAACAGCCATAAGTCACCATGCTACTGCGTTTCAGCACAAAAACGACAAACACATCTGTCAACAGGGAAACTTATGCCACATTAAGCTTTTTAATTTTTTGCTATAATAATGATGACCTAAAATCATCGCCACCCCTTCCCCCTCCAGCTGCCATCTTAGTTGTGTGTCCTAGAAAACAGATGACACAGCTGTCACAGAAAAACTACACACCAGTGATTATTTTTTTTTTTGTGTTCAGCAGAATTAACGCTGGCTTAGTTTGGTACTTTGTCTGGTGTGAGATAACCACTGTATGCATTATTTAAATACATTATTTGTTTGCTCTGTGTTTCAAGTCACTTGTCATGTTTACAAAAAAAGTGTTACCGGGTTCAAGTTTACCATATCGCTGCTGTCATATTAATAAGGCATCTTACTGTCTTATTTACATTCCTGTGAGTGTAATTGGAAAATTCCTTGAATTTTTATCCTTGTTGTAACAATTTAACACTCATTGCAGAAAGACTGTTTTTTATTTTCTCCTACAGCATGTTACACATATACATGACTTAACTTTTTTGTTTGTAGGACATGCTCATAGAGGTGGATGAAAATGGCACCCTGGACTTGAGTATGAAGAAGTGCAAGGAGAATGGAAAAGTCCAGATCAAGACACCCCCAGAAGACTTGATGTCTCCTCCTGAGTCCACTCTGGCCAAAGGTGGGAGCATGCTCATCAGCCCCGCTTTCTACCAGCCGCTGAGTGAGAGAGACAGCTGGGAGAGTCCCATCCCCATCAACTTCAGCAAAGCACACATTTTACAGGACAAAGAGGTAAAAATAAATAAATAAATCACAACAGCTGACACTGTATTCAAAACAGGATATGAATGGTGGAGGAGAATATATAGGACAACACACACACACATATATATATATATATGTGTGTGTGTGTGTGACTTGTAGCAACACTCATTTTTATGTTGTAGCCCTTTACTCACAGCAATCAAGAAAAAAATAAAATATATAGATAAAAACAAACAAGCAAATAGTGTTTATTTGTCTACTTTTTGCAGCTAATGTTATCAGATTTAGTCTATAAAACATAACTTAGTTACATTTGTTGTTAATCTAGTTAAAGTAGGTTAAAAAACAATGCTTAAAATTTCTTAAAAACATAGTAAATTTCTCCATCTCATTTCTAAAACACAAACATAATGACCTTGCTTCTCAGTGTTAGCGTTGAGTCTGTTAGTAAAAACAGGCACGTGTCATAATCTACCAACTGACTGACACATAGTGCTTGTAAGAACATTTATGGTGACATTTTTAAAGACCAAGTAGCAACTCAAGTCAGATCAGTTAATCTATAAAATGCATTAAACATACTTGCACTGAGGATGAATACTAATCTGTTCTCTGCATTGTTGCCTAGGGGGTCTGCATGAACTGTGATCTGGGCTCTAAAGGTTCCTTTTGCTTCACAGGTGGCTCTTATTTGTAGTAGATCTTAGGAATGATCACATTGCCCTTCTTTTAAAATCATACACAACATCTGATAACTACACAAGCTTGTCTGTTAAAAAAAGAGAAAGAAATCTTTACCTCATGGCTGTACATCATAAACACTTTGAGGATTAAGTGAGACTTTAAATGGATGTATGGTTTACATCAGTAGGAGTATTCGTACATGTAATCTCTCTGCCTTGCACTCTAACCCAAGCAAATGTTTTAAGAGTATTACATGGGGATTTAATTAATTATTCACTTTTAGGTCATTGAAGAGTGAGTTTTGACATTTAGGACAGTTGAAGCAATGTTTTGTTGTCTTTCTCAGCAGGAGGATTATGATCAGGTCTCCTTGGAGGACCAACACTTTCAAGGAGATGGCAGTATGTTAAGCCCTAAAGCCAAGCTGCTACTACGAGATTCAAAGAAAGAGCTTTTGAGGTATGTGGGGTTAAGCAGTGAAACATCTTGCAGAATCTTTACTCAGTCAAATATGTGTAATCTGATCTTCCCTTTTAGTTGGCAGATGGTCAGTATTAATAACAAAAACTGCAATTTTTAACCATAGAGCAGATTGATTTAAGTGGGTCAAAGCACACAAATGAGACTCCTTGTGTCACATATGATTGTAACTGGTATGTCTGCAGGTTCATATGGAGAAGAATTGTTTCAATTTAAAAGTGAGTTTTCTCCCTGTATGTCCTGTACAAGCTTAACACAACTCTTGACTCTTGTAGTTAGAGTGCATGCTCGGCTGGATCTCCTCACAAGCAAAGTAGGATCCTGTAGTTTCTGCAGAACAGCCCCCCCACCCCTACTCCTCAGATCTCCTCAGTGGCGCTCAGAGAAATTATTAAACTGAACGTAATAATAAATTTTTACTAAACTTCCTGCTGTACTAACTCTTGTTTCTCTTTAATGCCCATGAAAAGGTTCTCAGTGTAAAAAGAAAGGTTCAGTACAAGCTTGGCAAAGTCTGTGGGAAGTAGAGTAATCTGCATATTAAATGCTTTGTGTTCCCATGCAGCTGTCCGACCCCAGGCTGTGACGGCAGCGGCCACGTGACGGGGAATTATGCATCACATCGGAGGTACTGTAATTAATTACACTCTCATTAGCACCAGCTAGAAGATATACAGACAAGGGAAACTGTGCTTATTATTTAATTATGTTCACTGTTATATCTAAAAACTTGTAGTATAAACTGTAGCTGGTAGAGTTTTTACATTACATGACACTTTTTTTAAAAAGCGGTGACAAGAAAAAGCTTTCTTGTGTGTAGGAAGTAGTGTTTTCAAATAATTTTGTATAAATATGTATTGAGACATTGTATTAAGATTATTTAATTCAACGGTGATCAAAGAGTGAATTAAAATGACTCTTAGCTCTTTATCCTCTCTAGTGTGTCTGGATGTCCCCTGGCTGACAAAACACTCAAATCACTGATGGCAGCCAACTCTCAGGAACTAAAGTATGTGTTTTGAAAACTGTTATTTTCACTAAAGGATTTTTCACATTAAACTCTGCAGCTTCCTTTTCCTTCAGCTTGGGTTTCTCTCCTTTTCCTCTCCTCTCTGTTCCTCCCTTTCCCTCCTACTGCACACCATGCAAGCTTTCTATGTACTCAGCATGTAGTTGTTTCGCTATTTGTACTACTTTTCTGCATATTAGCATGAATCCACAGCTCGGCTCACAGTCTTTTGCTGTAAAAAGCACCTGGTGTCTGTGTCTCTCAACCTGCAGGTGCCCAACACCTGGTTGTGATGGATCTGGACATGTGACTGGGAACTATGCTTCGCACAGAAGGTAGCAGAGAAAAATCATCACAACTGAGCATGAAATGTATTTGTCAGATGCAAAGCGTTCAAACAGATGGTGAAAGTCTCACTTTATACTGCAAGCATGCTGCACTTTTTGATTTCTTGTTTTCATGGATTCAACTGTCTATCTATCTATCTATCTATCTATCTATCTATCTATCTATCTATCTATCTATCTATCTATCTATCTATCTATCTATCTATCTATCTATCTATGAAAACTTATTTTCATTTATTTGTTTAAACATGTGCAGCTGGAACTCCATAAATCTCTTGTCCGCTGTATAATCTTAGCTCTTCGTGTACCTCGTCAATACTGTTTCCTTCATGCTATTTGACTGTCTCCAACCATTTTCAGCCTGTCAGGATGTCCACGTGCCAGAAAAGGAGGTTTGAAGCTCACACCAAACAAGGACGACAAAGACGAGCAGGAGCTTAAGTAAGAGATTTTTCTCCTCATCCTGCTGTCATGTGTTTAGGCTCAAAATATAACAAGAAAACATAGTGAAACTGCGTCATGCTTTTGTGCAATATACCTGCAGGCCATTAAGTTAAACAAAGAAAATAATTCTTCTCTTGCCCCAACATTAGTGAATTATTTTCCAAAGGATTAGCAGCATGTTTTTGTAGGATTTTCCCAGGGTTTTGTGTTGGCCCTATTTTCTGAATGGAATATCTGGCTTATCACTCTTTGCTGAGTGCTTTCTTTATAATTATAGTATATTAAGAAAATGTTGAATTGCCGATGGCAGTGCACTCATTTGCATTAATCACTCTTGTCTGTGAAAGTGTTATTGGAAAAAAGAATAATGTAATTGATTTGCAGTTTAAATCCAAAGTCAGATGTATGAGTCCTTGTTTACTTATACATCTGGACCCAGATTTTTCTTTTTAATTACTAATGCAAGGCCATGAGATTAGGAATTAGACTGGAGTAGATCTCATACACATTAAGAGAGAAAGGGAGAGGAAGGGGGAGGGTAGCAAATGTCCCTAGATTATTGTAAATAGTGGGCCATATGGCATGCCTCCATTGTCTGGGAGCCTTGCATCAAGCTACCTACCTGTGGTAGATGTAAGTAATGGGACTGGTGTTGTTTTGTCCTCTAAGTGCTGCCGTGCTGTCTGGTAACAAAATGCTGAAACAAGCTTTTTGCAGCACTCTACAGCATGTGTGCCATTTGTATCATCTCAGGCGACCTTTCACCTTTATCAATAAGGGAACGGGTTAGCCACCTCCAAATTACATTCTTTCGCATGAGGGGAAACATGACAATTATCTGTAATTCATGTCACTCCATTACTGACCTGCAGAAAACAGGCCTGGAAATGCAACTGACAAACTCTTAATGATATTCAGCATGAGTTGTTCTCATGTATTTTTTTTAGGCACAAATATTACTCACTTGAAAATGTATCCACTCAGCAGAGCCGAGCGCTCATTCTAACCCAAGTTTTAGTGGATTAGTAACTTATAGTTAATGCGATTATTTGAGTCCATCTCTAGTTTTGTCGACTTTATTTTTAATCAGCATTTGGATGGATTAATCAACTTAATGGTTAACAAATCTTCCGGTCTATTTATTGAAAGAGGTTGTTTTTAATGATCTCAGATATATTTTTTTGTTTGTTTAACAGTAAAGTACATGACATTTTTGTGCAGTTGAGTGATTTTGTGCAGTTGCAGCACAAAAAATGCAGCTAAATGCAAGCTAGTTAAATTTTTCAGTAGTGTATGCAGCTTTTTAACGTCTGCAACTCTTTGTCTGTCTTTCTGGTAGGTGTCCAGTAATTGGATGTGACGGACAAGGCCATATATCGGGAAAATACACATCCCACCGCAGTGCAGGCAGTTGTCCACTTGCTGCCAAAAGACAGAAGGAGTCGTCCATCAATGGGCTGCCCTTTGCCTGGAAGGCCAATAAACAGGAACTTCCCCATTGTCCCTTGCCTGGCTGCAATGGCCTTGGACATGCCAATAATGTGTTTGCCACTCACAGAAGGTGAGGTCATCTGTCCTCCATTTTATCTCTAAACAATACCGCTGGTCGACATGTTACATTCTTACTATACAATGACAGCTTGACTTCTATTCAAATTCTCTCTCTTTTGAGGCTAAAGTTTGTGATATTCCACCATTAAAGTTGTTATTTTATGGTCTGCTCGACTAGCTTGTCAGGTTGCCCACTGAACGCACAGAGTATCAAGAAAAAGCACTCCGATGAAGAGATGATGACTATCAAACTGAAAGCCAGCAGTGGTAAGCTACTAGATCTTAAATGTGTGTAAACATGAAAAATATCAGTTCTTTCTGACTAAATGTGGCAAATAAGACTATCTCCTTTAACACAGGTGTTGAAAACAAAGAAGATATTCAACACTTGGATCATGAGATCAAGGAACTCAATGATTCCAACATGAAAATAGAAGCAGACATGATGCAACTCCAAACCCAGGTAAATATTTATTCTCACAAGCTCACCTTAAGAAAAAGTTTGAGATCATTGCTCATTTAATTTGATGAGTTCCCTCTCGTTTTGTACCCGAAAGCAGATCTCGTCAATGGAATGTAACCTGAAGACGATTGAGGAGGAGAACAAGATGATCGAACAGCACAATGACAGCCTTCTGAAGGAGCTCGCTCGCCTTAGCCAAGCTCTAATTAACAGTCTAACAGACATTCAGCTGCCTCAAATGGTACAGTAAGCCTTGACCACAAACCACAACTCTTTATATCAAACCTGTCCTGAAAGAAAACTCATTTTCTTCAAATTGTCCTTTCTGCTATGCTATTTTCACTAATGGTCAAACGTGTTTTTGTTGCAGGGACCCATCAGTGAGCATAATTTTGAAGCCTATGTGAACACATTAACTGATATGTACAACAACTCGGAGCATGAATACTCTCCAGAGTGCAAGGCCCTCTTGGATAATATCAAACAGGCTATTAAGGGCATCCATGTTTAAGCTGTAAAGCTACCAAGAGGTTTCTTTGACTTGGGATCATGGCACTAGATAGCTCTATTTTACTGAAGAGTGCTGGCTCGGCTGCATGTATAAGACAAGGCTTTTGGAAATGTGTTTGGCATTTCCCGGTAAACACACTGCACTGAGAAAATTACCAGCCAGATTTGTAATGCTTTTACTGTTTCTGCATTCACTTGATATGTTTATCCTGGTGAGATTTTTTACCCCCTCTTGCACTTAATTATTTTGTATGGTTTGCTTGATTTTAATTTGTATGTGTTCATGTCATTCTTATATTATTGCTATTTATTATTATATTTGTTCATCAGTGTATTTATTTCCTCAATTTTTATTTATTTCTTAAATTGTAAATGCTTAATGTTTGAAAAATCTGTTTTGACTTTCTGCACATTGTAAATTATATAGAAACACATTCCAGTTTCATGGCATACTTTCGCCATCTAGTGTTGAAAAACCTATACTATTATTGCTGTTATTAGATTATAAGTTGGATCGCCCTTCAAAGCAAAACTTACCAAAACTACAACGCATCAATATTTTGAAGCATTGCTTTTGCTTTCTTTATTGGAAACTGAATGTATGGTAAGACAAAGTGAGATAAAAGATAATAATAAAATGTGATGCACCAGTACTGTACCTTTTTCTATTCAACCAGTAACAGCCGAATGCAAACAGGAGGTGACAATGACCAAGAATGCAACATCATTCAGTGAAGTGAATGTTTTGCAAAGCGTGCCACAAGAGGAGTGCAACAAAAATCACAAATACACTTTGTCAAGATGTCTTTCTCTTTAAAAAAAAATATATAGATATTAAACTGCCTTCTGTGCACACACTTTGAAGTGTGCATATAGTATGTGCCTAAATGTATATGAATCCATAAAAATATACAAGTACTATGTTTTGTGGTAGGACAGTATTATGTGGATGGTGTCTGATTTATTATACAGTACAATTATTTTCATAGGAAGACCCGTTCCTGATGACTGTTTGAATACCGTTGTTGCAGTAGCTGCAATCTCAGAGTCAGGTTTTAAAGATATCATGACTGAGATTGAAAGTCTGGTGTTTATTTTCTTTTTTATTTCTTTTTCTAGCATGGAAAGGGGACAAAAAAATATACTACTGTTTTACCTAAAATTGCTGACAGGCCTTAACATTTGAACTAGTCTTAAAGTTTGAGCAGTCTTTGGGAAGGTTTGAACAGTAGCTGCTTCAGAATGGAGCCACAGCAACTCGCAGATCACTTTCAATCATTAAATATAAAAAAGGAAAATGTGTTTTTAAAATAGAAAAACTACAGTTGACAGTTAATGAGTTATTTCTTTCCAATGATTGCACTTTTGTATTAAGAGGATTTTGTGTTTTCACTTCAACACTTGATGTCCACAATTTAAAGAAATGTCTAGTAATTTCTCTGCTCCACACATCTAAATCTCTCAATTTTTTTAGGTTAATCCATCAATTTTAAAATGAATTTATATAAGCAATACTTTTATTTTCCCCATTTCTGCAAAAAGAAGTTAAAGACATGTAGCCTAGTTTTCAAAGAACAGCAAAAGAGCCAAATTGCAGAAAAAAGCAAGACCCTATTTTATCCAGATATTCAGTATCTTTCAAAAAATTGTAATCTTTTAAAAACTGTATCACACTCTTTAAACCTAACAATCCTTTATCTATAATTTCTTGTATTTAATTCCTACACCACACATTGTTCGCTCAGGAAGTTTTGTGAATAATATTTATTTTTTTCCCTGTTAGTATTTGATGTTTTGTAATGTGAAATGCTTTTTTTGTGGAACGATATTAGTATGATATGAAATTGTACTGTATTATTTTTTTTTCTTTTACATTTAAATGTAATGCTTTCTTTTTCAGTTAAGGTAGTTTGTAAATTGAAACTTCCTATTACTTTTACTATTTCATAATAAACAGATATGCGCTGTGTTGTACAGTTTGTGTATGGTAGAAATAAACTTTTCAAATGGTTGTGTGGTTTCTCAAAGCTTTGGAGTCCGACGTTAATGACACGACAGCGAAGACTTCCCAGAAGTCTGATGGTATCAGCTTTCATGGGGCATTAGCGACACCTTGTGGTGATTCTTGTACATTACACTCAAAAAACAGGTCATATTGCTGCCAAGAGTTTGGTGTATGATTGATATTTTCATTTAAAATAAACCAATGCAACACCCATGGATTTTAAGATGCTGACCAATATAACATGTTCAGGGGTGGGTCTAGAACCTTTTTAATCGGGAAACCAGGTTTTAGTAAATAATGAACTTATTATTATAAAGTGTAATGTAAAAATTAAAGCAAAATTTGTCTAATCAAACACATATTTTTTTCCATCAATAATGGTTTAATTAGGATGTTCCTACGCTTTTTGACTTTCATCACTGCTGCACTGCACAAACTAGCCCTCATTGATTTATTTTTTCTTTTTTTTGCCAAAACACAAGTTTTTTCAGTGCTTCTTTGGCATTGTTGGCCATCTAACAGAGCCATCACATCTGGTGGTTTTATGATTTTTAATGTCAGCAGTTTGGGCGGACAAATATTATCAGTTAGCAAGATTATGCCGCATGAATACTGTACTACCAAGTAAATGACAGTGTTGATGTAGAACAACATGTAAAGTATATTATATGCTCCATTCACTTACTGTTGGACAAATGAGGTTTACCCAAGTAAAGATCAGTTTGAATTTGATTGCCTGTTTGCGGGGTGGCAGATTTTACTGAGCAGTGGATATATGTATGAGAAAAGAAAGCAGAGTCCCTATGGTGTCCTCAGCTGATTTTCTCACTCGTTCCAGAGTCTCCTTGGCAGCAACAGTACAGTCTTTGAGCCACACCAGAATGTCATGGGTGATGATGCTTTCAGCAGAATATTTATAAATGGACAGTCAGTCTCTGAAACAGATTAACTTTTTTTAAACTGATCTAAAATATTACAGCCACTGCTGTCACTTAAATCCTATAAGGTAGTGTTGAATATCCATGTGAGGTCCAATGAGAAATATGTGCCCAGAAATTTGTGTGCCCAGTAAGTGACCCTCTCTATCATGTCTCATTCAATGTAAAGAGGAGCAAGTTTCTTTCCACCTTGCACTTCAAGACAATAAACCATAATTTGGTTTTGAAGGGGTTTAATGTCAGGTTGTTTTAAAGCACCATGCTGTCAGTTTTAGGCGTCATCTCTGATGACCTCATCTGGTTGGCCAACATCACATCACTGGCAAGAAAGGCTTAGCAGAGTCTCTACTTCTTCTGCAAACTGAGGAGAGCAAGAGCATCGGTTCCCACCATGACCCCCTTCTACCGGGGCACCATAGAAAGCATCCTGATGAAATGCATACTATCTGGTATGAGAGCTGCACTGCCAAAAACAAGAAGACCCTATAGGAGATAGTGAATGCAGCTAGCAGGATCATCAGTGTCCCACTCCCCTCTCAGACATGCACAGACATGCACTTGGAAAGCTGTCAACATTACCATGGACCACCTCTTATTCCTTGTTCAGTCTCCTACCGTCTGGGCAGCTCTGACCTACTGGGCAAAAGTCTCATGAGGCTTTCAGGAAACTGAACTCTTTACCAGCACCCCCACACTGACAAGGACCCCTCCAAGCACATCTGTCACCCCACACACCAAAGAACTTTGCCCACCACTTTAGAGGGCTTTATGTAAAGTCTCTATTATGCATATGATTATGCACAATTTGCACATTTCCTAAGGCTACTTTGTATTTTACATTTTCTATATTTCATAGGTTCTTTATTCTCTATTTTAATATTATTTATTAAGTTGTGTTTACCCTGTAGTATGGAAGCCCATTTCCGTCACTCTGATGAAAAAAAAAAACATAGTATCTCATAATTATGACTTAAGTATCTCATAATAATGAGATACTATCTCATTATTATGAGATAGTATTTCATTATTATGAGATACTATCTCATAATTATGACTTAGTATCTCATAATTATGAGATACTATCTCATTATTATGAGATAGTATCTCAAAATAATGAGATAGTTAAGTCATAATTATGAGATACTATCTCATTATTATGAGATACTATCTCATAATAATGAGATAGTTAAGTCATAATTATGAGATACTATCTCATTATTATGAGATACTATCTCATAATAATGAGATACTTAAGTCATAATTATGAGATAGTATCTCATTATTATGAGATACTATCTCATAATAATGAGATAGTTAAGTCATAATTATGAGATAGTATCTCATTATTATGAGATACTATCTCATAATAATGAGATAGTATCTCATAATTATGACTTAAGTATCTCATTATTTTGAGATACTATCTCATAATAATGAGATACAATGGGTTTTTTTTTTCGTCAGAGTGACGGAAATGGGCTTCCATACTGTAGAGAGGACAAAAACTAAATATACTTTTGATTCCTCTGTGTATCTTGTATATACAGCGGAAATGACAATAAAGCTGACTTAGAGTTGACTTTGATTAAATTAATCATTCATCATAAATTTTAAAATCTATAAAATGTCAAGAGTGGCAATATGTTTATTTTAGTACAACGCCTTGTGATGTCTCATTGTTTCTTCTATCTGACCAGCAATCCAAGCATGCATGTGCATACTGTCTCTTACAAAATCTTTCTCAGGATCTTATTTTTATTTTTAACAAAAATAATTAAAATAGCTCATCAATTTTGAGTTGACTCCTAAAAGAAAATCTATCACAGTTTTCACAATTAAAAGGTCGCAGCATCCATCACACTGTATAAGAAATGGCGTACAAAAGTTCTGGCAACATTTCTAAGTAGAAGATGGACTGCTCTCCAGGGGGGAAAAAATTAAAGACATTTTTTTTTTTTTTTTTTTACATTTTTTGTATATATTACTATTGTTTGTACAATTTAAGCATAGACAAAAGAAAGGAAAAATCCCGAGACATGAGCTCCAAGATATAAATAAGGTCTTAGGCCTTACATACATACTTTGTTGAGACAATGGCTTATTCACAGTTGTGGCAAGGAAAGGTCGGGTTATGTCAAGCATGGGGAGCCATGGGCTCCTTTGAGCAGCTTCATGCTCATGAACAGGAGAAAGATTATTAAAAACTATTAATCCTCAATTAATAGTTCTCTCAGTTCATGATGCAAATAATGATTTGCAGAGGATAAGAACTGTGGAGGTTAAGTTGAGGTCTGGAGAACCAGATCTGCTTAAAGGATTTCTAAAAAAGGAGAATTGATACACATTTGAGGCAAAAGACCGTTGAGAAGATTGACCAGATTATTGAAAGGTGGCAAACTTCACATAAACATAATCCACATGGAGGAGTCCTTAGAAGTAAACTTTTCCCGTACCCTCATCGTAAAACTCAACATCAGAAGTTAGCAAGTAAAGTCAAAATGAGCTTTGTGGAAAACGTAATGATGAAATTAAGACTTTCGGATGCAATGAAAACATGAATGATTGAATAAAGTGAGGATGCAGAATTTTCTGAAAATAAAACTTCTAGTTTTTAAATAGTTGGAGAAGTAGTAATCAGCTCAGCTCAAGAAACAATTTGTTTGAAGAGAAAAGAAAGGACTTGACCGAACATTAGCAAATTTCAAACACAAATAATGTAATTTAGAAAAAAAATATTAAGACAGAACAAGAATAGGTTGTAAAGTGGGACAATTAATTATATAATATTATCGTTCGAGAAACAACAAGCAGAAAGTATTGACTTGACATACACAGATCGCCAACCTAAACACAATTTAAAATCTTTAATTAAGCTCAAAAGAGCAACTTGCAATGTAGTTTTAAATCAAGGAAAAACAAAAAAATATTAAAGAATGTTGCATCTTTAACTTTGTCTTGTGGAATTTGGTCATCTTTTACTGTCTTATCTCTTGCTCTGTCTCTTTCTCTGAGTGCATGTTTAAACCTCTTTGTTTAATGGAAAGCATACAACAAGAGAAGTGCTTGTACGAGCCAAAACTAAAGCTTAGTTTGTCTTGAAGGTGGCAAACAACTTCCTGTCACACCACACAAGGTTCTCTCTTCCTGTAATGTGCATGCTGTGTTGAGACTGACAATGGTGACAGCAGCATGCATATAGTCGCTTGGTGGCTAAATGTGCAATCTGTCCTACGTTCAGTGTGTAGTAGGGATATTTTATATAAAATCAGAAGATTCAATTGAACTTTTGAAAACTTTCTTAGTTGCGGTGAGTCTGCTGACCTCTGTGTCGCTAACAATTCTTGTTCCAGTCTTGTTTTCTGGTCTCATGAGACATTAATTGTGGATACTTAAGTCAAGCCATTCTTGTGGTGGAAATACTGATTGTGTTTAATTCATTAGTTTGGTCCACTGATAGGCCAGTGAGTGAACTTAAAAATTATCATGGGTGAGGAGGTATTAAATCATGAGACTCTCAAATGTGTATCAGTCTTTTACTTTGTACTTTTGAAAGTCTGTGGTCATGTAAGTGGAGCTATGCACCTCTGTTATGCAGTGAAACCACAATGAGGAAGTAAACGAACTACACTAAAGTGAAAACAGCAGCTCACACTGCAAAAACTATCAACTGCAGCATTCATCAAATGAAATGAAAATTGAAAATAGAGAAAATAAATATTATGTTACTACTACTAGAGTATTTTCCCACAGTAAACCATCCCTCTAAAAGTCGTACTACTAAAAAACAAGAGCAAAAGATGAGGTTATGTCTAGTACTGAAGAAACAACACCAACAAAAAGGCTTTTCAGTGAAAGCTGCTCAGTCTAGACCTGCGTACATCTGATCACCACAACTATTTCCTCAAACCAGGTGATCATCCATCCAAACACTTTCACAGCCAGCTAGAACCCATCTGCAGACTAAATTTAGGTCTCTCATTAAGAGAACTGTGTGGGAATAGAAGGTGCGTGATGCTTTCCAAGATCTTTTGCACTCTCTTAAATTCAGGATAATGAAAAAACTTTTCTTCTTTACAGCTGTCTTGGGAAAATTGCATCAGTGATGGTTGTGTTTATTAGATTAAATGCCAGGTCAGCTCAGTTAGATATAAACCAAGACATACCATGACAGAAATAAGCTGTTTATCCTTTAAAGAATTTATGGCGTGAATGTGATTGACAAGTTTCTGCATTATATGCTTTCTGCTGACACATATGCAGATTTCCACTCACTCATCAATATTTAGGATTTTTCTAAATACATGTCATACTCACATCAACACAGAAAAAGATCAATAAGTAAAGCTTTGGACCACTGATTGCTAATTTTGACTAATGTAAACAAAATAAATCTGTATTTTTCACAGCATACTTTTGTTATTGATATTCACTGAAAACATTGACGGATATGGTGGATATCCTCAGTTCCCACATCCTTTCAGTGTCATGCAGCCCAGGGGTAAACATGCTCTTATTTTTTACATTAAAACATTTTAAAGATGGTTAATATATCAAGGTTAAATCAGAAATTCAAATTAAATCAAACAGAAAGGCTCTTTAGTAATACCCTTCCATTCTGAATCTTAGTCCAAAAAGTATAGATAGATAGATAGATAGATAGATAGATAGATAGATAGATAGATAGATAGATAGATAGATAGATAGATAGATAGATAGATAGATAGATAGAGCAACAGTGCTTCCCTCTGTCGACGTTTTAAAATCACGTGACCTGTGTTTACATCCTCCACTCAGCTGTTTCTTTCTTCTTCCACTCCGACATAACAGCTCGCCATTATTACTTTTCTCGACCTACTAACAATCTAGTTAGCTCCGTAAACTAGTTATTTGTTTCTTGAAAAGGGCTGTTAGCGTGTGAAAACAGTTGTCACTGACCGTCGCAGTCCTCGGTGCATCCACTTGCAAGGAGTGAGTAAATGCGACACGACATTGTGAGTATTTTTGTTTTCTTGTTTTTCCAACTGTTGTTTTTCTCTGTGCAAGTTACCTGGTTTGTCTAGCTGGTCGTAAATAATTTTGTTAGCTTTATAAGACGTGACACCAAAGAGTGGTTGTGTTATGTGTCAGCTGGTTGTTTAACAGCAGGATAAAGAGTCGAGCTTACCTAACCTGCTTTGTCTCTGTTTTGATGATGGCGCACTCAGGCCCACCAAAAGCTAACGTTAGCCAACTCAACTGCCTCTCAGATAGCGTTAGCTAACATTTTATGATAAGTTAAATGTTAACCTGTGAGCTGGAGTTAATTATCCTGCCTTGAGATTCACACATTATGTCGATGCGTGGCAGGCTAGATGGGGATCTTTACTGTCGCAAATGTGTTAACATCATGCGAATGACGCTCCGACAAATTACCTTTTTTTGTTTGTTTGTTTTATTTTTCTTGGCATTTTTCCGTAGCAGTTACCAGAACCTGCAGGGCTGATATTTCATCCTCCTTAACGAAGCGGTTTAGCTAGTTGCAGCAAAAGATTGGGGTTAATCGCACTGCAGAGAGCTGGCCAGCAAAGTGCGTGCAGCTCGACAAGTGGGAACAAAAGCTGAATGAATGTTCGGACCCAGCAAATTCTCTCACGGTGTTTAACAGCTACTTTAATGTGTGATTGAGTCGTCATGTGTTTCCCACAAATTGAAACGACTGTTATCACAGAATGAGTCTGGTTTACAGTACCCGACAACAGTATATGAAAACGCTGTTGTTGTTTTGCTCCATCGTCACACGCAGTGCGAAGAAAGTGGTCAGGCCGCTGATTGGCTGATAGCTTGCTATCTGTGTGGCAACTGCAGCACGTGACCGGCTGGAACCTGGATTGGCCACATCAGCTGTCAGTTCAGGGAATTTAGAAACATCTGTGGACGCCATTGTGCGGACAATTGATTAAAAAAATAAAAACGTATGCATGATATAAGACAACTTCCTTGTGGTAAACAACTTATTACTGAGTTTTTTTTCTCCTTGCTGGGTTTAACTCACATTGAGGTAACTTTGTTTACATTAGAACAAACAGCCCTGCTCACCATACCATAGAGTTTAAGAATCAAGCAAACGTAAGATTTAGATTTTTTTTTTAGTTTTATAAAGGCCAGTGGTACCATGATACTGTGGTAATTAGAATACAAATGATACATTATATGCATGACACCCACCATAAAAGTAATAATAAGTAATAATTCAGCTAGAAGTTTCTTCAGTGAATGCAAAGCACAGACATGGTGCATTCACTATATGCACACTGATTACACATCAGAAAAGGATAGCAATGTCAGCATTAATTGTGCTTATTATCAAACTCAGGAGGCAGCATAGTTGCAACGAGTGCTAATTGAGGTAAAATAAAATATACTGGTATACTGGTTGTCAGGAGGCCCTAAGCTTTTTAAGTCTGTGTCTCTAACCCAGATTTTCTATCATCCTTGAACTATGTACTTTCTGTGTGAGCACACATAGAAAGCAGAAATGAAAGACACCAAAACTTCAAATATATGTACTTCTGTGCACACACACACACACTTATTTTCTTGGTAAAGCCAGCACAGTCGTTTTAGGTCTAATTAAAAGAAAGTCCTGTAAACAAATTTGTAGAAATAAAGAGAGGTGAAAATATATTTTTAATTAATTCGTAACAATCCATACTATTCTTACTGGTAGTTTGAGGAATAACTTTATTAAAATCCGTATTAATAGGCTTTATCCACAGGTGAGCACTGAAGTAATGTAGTCTGAAGATGGTGCTAAAGGAAAGGTCATCATGGTGACCAGCTCATAAGACTGCATAAAATCTTATATCGTAGAAATAAAACATGAAATCTTAAAATAATGCTAGTTCTAGCAAATGTTTCTACTGTTCCAGTGAACAAAAAGTAAAGATTGGTCTTGTTTTTGCTGTCTCATAGGACTGTGCTAAGCCAGTTTTTGAAGGATGTACTGTAACCCTAATTAAAACACCTGCTGAATTCAGAGGGTCACAATAATTGAAACACCTCTTCCTGTTTGATTCAACTTCCTACCCCATTAACTATGTAACAGGGATTATGTGTAAGATATTTGTCCGAGGTTTGACACATACGAATGCATCAAGCAGGTTTTAATTAACCTAGTATATTGAATGTGGAAATATATGGAATGTGGATAGCAAAGAAAAAAAAAGTTTGGAGAAGTTACTACATTGATGCTACAAGGACGCAGATCAACCAACTCTGCATTCCTCAGTGCTGTGCTGCTATGGCAGTTAAATTTAGTTTTAGTATAAATAACTATTAAAGGACTGTTAGTATTGCGTTACAGTACACTAAGCAGGTGCTTTCTACGTTTTTACACCATAACTCTCACCCATTTCTCTTTATTTTATTTTAATTTATTTTATTTTATTTAAGGGAATTTCTTTGCTGAGCATAATAAGATTACAAATGCAAACACTTGAACATTTCCATCAAATTCCCGTTTGTGGAACAGATTTACTCACGTTTAATCCAAAATACATTTTGTAAATGACTCAGCCAGATATTATTGCTTATACCTCTTTTTAAAGTACATTTGAACATGTGCAATTCAATACTAATGCTGTGACATAAATTCAGCCTTTACAAAGTTATTGTTTTTTTTTTTTCTTTTTTGAAAAGGATTTTAGATTTTTTTTTTTACTGAATTCAGATTTTAAGCTGCTGTTTTACTGGGCTGTTTGATCTATTTACAGATTTGGTGAGAGTCAGAATATTAGACACCTATGAATGTTATTGTGTTTAGTTAAACAAAATCACCAACAGTCACCTCGATGCTAAAACATTTAATTAAATCAACACCTTCATGATAGTGTCAGTAAACCTGAACACAATAATTAATATCTTTGTACATATGTTCCTTCTAAAGTTGCTACAGAGTGTGTATTTCTCATAGTTAATGTAGCACGAAACACAAATTAAGGATTACAGTTGCGTAAGGTCAATACTCGAGATAGAGTGGAGGTTGTTACTTTAGATTTATTATGAGATTTAATTATACATGGTTTCTTTTTACTGTACAATTAATATTAGTATAGTTCTCTGCTCTTAAGTCATGGACATATGAGCATCATAATATTGCTGCAAATTGTTTGAGTTTGCACTGCTGGTAAACATGGGTATTATGAGTTTACCCACGCTGTTGATAAGCAGTGTGCGTCTTGCTGTGCTGCCTAGACAGGCTTCTCGTATTTAGTTACACCACCAGATCTTGTGTTGCCTGAGGTTCTGTTTCATGTTTCGTCATTCTACATGTTTTAGTGGTGTTCCTAACCGAGTCACAGCAGCCAATCATGACCTCAGATAACGCTGATATGCTGTCATTACATAGTCCACAACATCATGTTTGTGTTTACCAGTGAGGTTTAAAGCTAGCTTCAGTGTTGCAACAAATGTTCTTGCCTAACTTTTTTTGTTTGTTTTGTTTCTTATCTGTGGTAAAGAAGAGGATTGATAATGACCACTGTTTCAAGAAAGTGGATTATCACTGGTAAGACTACAGTAGTGCCCAAAAGCAATTTACTTGAATACCTCCTCTGACCCATTTTCTTGGATTTTCATTCATTGCCTACAGAGGGAAAAGGAGGAGATGAAAAATGTTTTGCTGTATGTCCAGTGACGGGTGAGAGAATCAATGCTTCTTTTTGCCAGAGGAAAATTACCTTACCAGGCCTCCCACTGCAAAGTCACCTCTGAATTTAATCTTTATTAGCTGAGTCAGATGTTGAGATGCTGAGGAGGCAGAGAAAGAATTCAGAACTTGTCTCCCATGGCTGCGCCTTGACTAAATCCATTCACTCTGGCTGGATATTGTTTTGGTACCAAAGTGTTCATAGCGCATAGTGTATTTTTTAACCCAGTAGAATATTTTTATTTAACAGCAGATATTTTGTCATATGATTGCAAGAAATATGGAAGTAATAAATCACCTTGATGATGGTCTTGTTCCATCGTTGTAAGCCATGTCAGCGTGTCAGCATGTATTTCACAGTGGCCCTTGAAGGCAAATTGAATGGAGACATCATCAAAGATATTAACTGCACTTGTGCTCTTCCTGCATGTCAGACTCGTGTCAGAGTCTTCAGTGAAAATGGAAAATTCTTCAGTCTGGTTCTCTTGCTTGTTAATTTTTCATCATAAGACAGTCCTGGTTATGGAATAATAGATGTTCACTTTAATCAGCATCTCATATCTGCATCCCACTTGCCGATCTAACCAGACACTGTACTTCCTCGCAGGCGTTTTGGCATAATATGTTTTTGTGATTTTTCTCAGGTCACTTGCTGCCTGGACATGAACGCCGTCTGAACCGACATTGACGACTCACATTGGCAGGATCCTTCAGACAGCCTACGTCTCCATGCCGCTGTGAGGAGGATTCTGTTTTCCTGGTTACGAGTTAAGCTGTTGTGTGTCTCTTCTCTTTTTGCCATGGGGGGAGCTGTGAGCGCCGGGGAGGACAATGATGATCTCATTGATAACCTGAAGGAGGCTCAGTATATTCGCACAGAAAAAGTGGAACAGGCTTTTCGGGCCATAGACCGTGGTGACTACTATTTGGACGGTTATCGAGACAGTGCCTACAAAGACTTGGCGTGGAAGCACGGAAACATACACCTCTCTGCTCCCTGTATATACTCTGAGGTGATGGAGGCCCTCAAACTGCAACCAGGACTTTCTTTCCTCAATCTGGGAAGTGGAACCGGCTACCTGAGCACAATGGTTGGCCTCATAATAGGTAATTTTCATGTAGCCCTTTTTCACAGCATCTTTCTTCCATGCGTGGGTAGTGCTAAGATGTTCTTTAAATTGGACAATTTACCAGGATGAGAGGTCATACAACTTGACATTTGAGACTCTTGGGCTGACATAATTTTTCTTTTAGAAAAAAATTGTTATCAAATACTTGTTTGGTTTAGGAAATGTAAAAAAAAAAAAAAAGTTGTATTTTAACAAACAGGAGGAAAAATTAAAATATAGGTTTTAAATTAAAAACATAACAAAGTCAAAGTGAAAACCCAGTTAATGTTTTTTCCACAAAAACACAGCATTTGGGCAAGAAATGACTAATTTGAGATAAAATAATATTAATATGTATATATTTTTTCATCCTTTTTTCTATCTGAAGGGCCGTTTGGAGTGAACCATGGTGTCGAGCTTCACAAGGACGTTGTTGAATATGCCAGACAGAAGCTGGATGAATTCATAAAGAATAGTGACAGCTTTGATAAGTGAGTACGTAAATAAAAATATAAAATAATAAATAAGCACAGAGCAGTGTGGTAGAATAACTGCTGTTTCTCAACAATTTGATAGAATTAACTTTCCGTAGGAGGAAAAGTATTACACTTTTACAACACTGAAAACCTACACAGAGCAACTGCTGCCAAACCACACACACATTTTCATAAATTAAGCATGGTGATGGATATACGTCACAGAGCTGAAATCGTAGCAGCCATAGAGCCAAATGGCATCGCAGTTCTTTATCCGTGTTGTTGCCGTAGCCAAAAAAAGCAACGAAACAAAAAAACAAAAGAACAGTACATGTGCTCAGCAAATGGCCCACCGAGGTATTCAGTGTAACCAAAGAGCTCTGCAGCTTTTTGGCTTTTGATAAGTCTGTCATTGAATCCATTCCTCAAATTGGATTTTTTGCGTTATACTTTGTTGTTACAGCAGCAGTGACTTCAAAAGTGCCACCACGTATGCTCTGCAAAGTTACAAATATATGCAATTCCCAAAGAGTTTTTACATTTTAAGAAATGGTGAATTAATGTTTGCAAACTGAATGAACTGATCATTTTTGTAGAAATTTGCAGTTAAAGCCACATTCAGAGAACCCAGAGCAGGACTTTGATAAATGTAGAACTCAGCAATTCAGTTATAAATAACAGTCACTTGTTTCTTGAAACTGCTACACACTGTCAGCGTTGTCCCTTTAGCTCAGTGGTCAAATATACATTTCCATTGCCATCTTTAACTAAATTTCACTTTTTATTCCTCATCGCAGATGTTCAGTCTTCACTTAAAAGCCTGTTGCATGATCAACACAACATGGTCATCATCATCATCATGCAGGCTGCTTTTCTATCATTTCTCCTGAAGATTACCAGCTCTATTTACAATCTATCTTATTGGCTTTGTCCAGAATGAGACCATTACCACAGTTTCAGAAATGTGTTTTCTAGCATGTAGTACTTTCAGGTAATGTTTACAAATCTTCAGGGCTACAGCCTATGCAAGATAAAGGTTATGCAGCTTTACGTATTTTTCTTGCAGCTTTCAGATGGTGAGAGTGGCAGATGGGAAAAGATGGTTTTCATGAATGTTTTCGATATTTTGATTATATTCTGTTCACAGGTTTGAGTTCTGTGAACCTGTCTTCGTGGTGGGGAATTGCCTTGAAATCTCAACAGACAGTCACCAATATGATCGCATTTATTGTGGCGCTGGAGTGCAGAAAGACCATGAAAATTACATGAAAGTGCTGCTCAAAATTGGAGGCATACTGGTGATGCCTATAGAGGATCAGGTAAGTGCTGCAGGCTGTCAGACTGATGCAAAACTGACACATCCTGATTGCTATTCAAAACTGAAAACATAAGGAAAGACAAGGTAAAATAACTTTGACCTACAACACTAGTTATGCAAGTTGCCCATGCATTATTAAACCACAACTGCCCCTGGATTTAGGCAGTCATGTACAAAGCACACACGGTGCTGCATAAATAATGTTTTATTTAATATGGTTGATGTGTGCATATGGACACACTCAGGAGCATGAATCAGAACAATGAGGATATTTTGTATGTTTGTTTAAAATCGTTTCCAGGAACTTTTTCTAATAAAATGGCTGCAGATTGTGATAAATTCAAGGTATTTATTTAATTAAATTAAAAAAGCTGAACTGAAGCAAAGCCTTACTAAGATTAAATATTGTGACTAGAGGTTTTGGTTGTTTCAGTCTGGTTATCACCCGAGGTGTGCAGAACACCTGAATTCTTTTTCTTTTTTTTTTTTTAAATAAACTAGGCAGCATAACTAAGAGCGAAAACAGCCTGCAAACATACTCGTTGCTCAGAAAATAATTAAATATAATTTAGAGTAAATATCTTTGCAAGATCAAACAGCTTGAAAGCCCTACAGCTGGAATTTACACAGGCCATGTCCACACTAATGTGAACTATTTTAAAAACACATCTTTCTCTCTTTGTTGTGGTCTTTTATCACCAACATGCTGATGTTCTCGTCTTCTCCATCTTCCCCAGAGCTTTTTAAAATTACTCTCTAGAGTGGACAAACATGAAACACTCAGCAGTGAGGGAAAAGGGAGCACAGAGCTTTGTAAAAAAGCTGATATATGAACGTCTGTCTTTTCTTCAAAGACTCTTCAGATACAAATGCGAGGAAGCAACATCTGTAACCCCCTCTCTTCACTCATTGTGTATTCCGTTGTGAGGAGAATACTTTATTATTCCCCACAGGGAAATTGTAGTGTTATAGTGTTATTATTTAGCCAAATTCTACCATTTTCCCCAATTAAAATTAAATACTACTCTATATAAAAGGTCTCATCATCTCTGGACACAGAGAGTTATTGTATAAAGTTATTACGATGGACATGACTAACCTCCAGCTCCAAACATTAGGAATTGTATGATATGGGTGTCATCATGATCATTCTTTTAAGGTGGAAAATATGCGCTGAAACAGTGTGAAAACATTTACAACTCATTAGAGGCTCAGTCAGGAGCTGTGACAGGTGGTTAGGAGGCAGATTTGGCTACAGATTGGTGGGTTGGTGGTTAGATCCTCAGCTTCACCAGTCTGTCAAAGAGTCCTTGGGCAAGATATGAAACCTTGAATGTGTGTGATAGAGAGGGTCTTCTAAGAAATATGCCATATAAAAGGGTGAAGGTGCATTGTGTCATGAAGTGCTTTGATAACCTGACATGAAAAGATAAGCGCTATATAAATGTGTGTATAATTATAAGGCTCTCCCTATGAAGGAAACATTGAGCTATAAATGGAGGAGTAGATTTCATAGCCTGATGTGGGTTAATAGTGTTAGAACTGTCACACTGTGGACCAGTAATTTCATGTTATGGCTTGAGCTGTCATATATGTCATTTACCACTATGTGTCATGTATCAAGCTGACATTTTAATGATGTGACTGGTTGGTGATACAATTATATTCTAGAAATACTGTACAGCAATTAATCCATCTGTTATTTGATTATCATATAATTTAAGCCATTAATAAAAAAAGAAAAAGTAAAGATGGAGGAAGACTTCATGGCTCCATCTTCTTCACAAATACAAGAGTTTTAAAGTACTGGTCTGAATAAAAATTACATCTAAATAAGTCATTTTGACCTTTGGTGACATTTATTAATTATGACAACTGTTGATGGTCCTTCTGGGTGAATTGCTATTTTTTCCTCCCGTCTCTTTAAGACATCCTCTTCTCTGATTGGTCAGAAGTGGCAGAGCGAAAGCCTGCGCTCATTATTTGCTTGATGGTGTTCTCACCAGGCAGAAATCATGTAAATGTATTAAATGTTGATTTAAGTAGATGAGTGAAGCAATAAAAGCTCAGGCTACTTAAAAAGTGATCTGAGCTAATCAGGAGTGACTTCTTCTGCTTGATGTGGACTTTGGATTTTGTTACTTTGCAGATCTTTTGCATGAACATGATGCTGAAAGAAAACCCAAAATGCATATTGGTGTTAATATTTTGGTTGTAGCTCTTGTCTGATGTAGCAGCTTTTATGCAGATATGGTTCATGTTTCTTTTGTTGCATATTGTTTATTTATGTCTCAGCCTCAATAAACACATGAAGTTGTTAGTGGAGTGCACAAGTGTTGGAAACCCAGCAGAATCATCTCAGACCATGTGTTAAATTTGTTCACAGCAAACAATCTGTGATGGCAGATGGGTAAAATGTCCCCACAATGAAAAATTTTCATCAGTGTGTGAGCAAACATGTATATATAAAATATAAAAAATGTAGTCAATGATTCTTAGCCCTAGCACAATGATTTAATTTAGTTATTTTGTATTCAGCATTGATATGAGGTTTTTTGTTTGTTTATGCAGCTGACCCAGATAACCCGGACTGGCCAGTGCACATGGGAGAGCAAGAACATCTTGGCGGTGTCCTTTGCCCCCTTGGTGCAGCAGAGCAGAGCAGATGGAGAGAAGCCTGACACTGTACATCTGCGTAAGTTACCCTGCCTCAACACCAAAGCTCTGTTTGTCTGTCTTCTTATGTTTAACTCATCTCGAAGTGTGAAGGTGGCAGTATTTATAAATCAGACAACACATTGAAAATGATTTGAGATGATTCCTAATGCAGTATTTGTTTTGCCTTATGAGGTTCTGCCTGCAGCTGCTTCTTAGAGCCAGTTATTTCTTTCCTTGAACCAATGAGACACAGTATTTTGTTACATACCTCCTTGTTTATGCTGACCTAGTTATAGGAATAGTGCAGTAGTGTGGATTATTCTTCTTTATGCTGCACATTGCCCTGAAGGACTGTGTCATCTCTCTTTGTCCTCAGCCCCAGTGACCGTCCGGAGTCTTCAAGACCTTTCTCGGATCTACATACGCCGTACTCTTAGAAACCTGGCCAATGAGGACAGTCAGGGGAAGGGGATGGTGCAAAGAGTTCCCCAGAAGCGCAAGCGCAGGCGCTGCAGACGACGACGCATCAACACTTACGTTTTTGTAGGCAACCAACTCATTCCCCAAATGGTGGAAAGTGAAGAGGAGGAACACGTTGAGGAGGAGCACAAAGAGGTGGAGGAGGAGGAGGAAAGAGACATTGGTGACATTGAAATAGTCAAGCAAGTGAACGTTTTAAGAGAACAAATAATGGCTTTACCGCTGCCTGAGTCACTGAAAGCATATTTGCTGTATTACAGAGAGAAGTGACTGATTCACTGGAAGTCTGCTTCTCATGGGTGTGCTACCTGCTGAAATTTCAGCACAAATGTAGCATTATTATCACTTAATCTTGATGGCAACACTGTAATGGAAAGAAATGTCATAAATGAAATTGGATAATAATGTGATTGTCAAGAGTTATAGTTTAGTTTTTTTTCTTATTATTATTTTTTTGTATATATGTATGAAAAAAAAAATTGGAAAAATATACTCAATGGACATAATTTCAGAAACCAGTTTTGAGATCCAGATTTTATCAAAATATCAGAATTCTGCAGAACTGTGCAGATTATAAATTGTATAAAACTATATTTGTTAAAATATGATCATGCTAAGTTGAAGACTATTATTGCACCTTTTTTAGAAGCTTTAACCTTCTGTCAGTGTCTGATTTCATAATAGTGAAAGCAGAAAGACACTGAAAGGCAAACAAGGCCACATTGTCCCATTTTGAGTCAAAGAGCAAGCCTTTCTTGCATAATCATGAATTGAGCACTTATGTTATTACTAGGATGATGTGTTTTATACGTTCCTATTACAAGAGAATTGAAAAGAGTAGATGAGTTCACATTTTTTTCTACAGGGCATCTTTTAACGTGACATTTTCTTCAGGCTGCTTACGTTGTGGTTTCTCACTGTGAGTTGCCGACATGTTACTACATCTTTCTTTCCTCTTATTGTGGATACATATAATTAATCATATCAGTGGTTTAACATAATAATAAGATGGTTGACAGATGGTACAAAGTAGTTCATGTCTTCATTAGTTTTTCTTTTTTGAGAGAACTGATCATGAGTCAGTGTTCTTCAATAATGAGTACATGCATGAAGATGGTGTACATGTGTGGGGTTTCCTGACTTGGCTTTGTATCTTCTGATTGGTCACTGGAGGTGATGTCCCGAGTGATTAAGTTTGGAAGTGTCTCTTTAAATAAAAAGAAAAAGATTTAAAAAAAAAAAAAAGATTTAAAGATGATCAATCATTTAGATTGCCTTGAGATAAATCTTGAATTCTGTATAGTACTGCTATTTCTCTTGACTTCTTCTTTTTTTAAATTGAAAACAATGCAAAATCAAAATCGTTGAGGATTTTGATGCCTTTTGTATCATGGACTATAGTTGTGTCCATCACAGCACCTTAATGTGCAGTCCTCATAAAAAAGACAGAAACAAAACAAAAAACACAGAAAAAAGGTGCCATTTTTTGGCTTATATTGTGGACTGGACTAATAGTAAAGTAAATCCTGTTTAAGTACAACATTCTTGCAGAACTTCCCTGATAGTGATGGCTTTTAAGTGCCAACATACCCCATCACATCAGGATTTCTGTGAGCTTCCTGGCATAGTAAATCTATCCAAACAAAGGTGAATTTTTACATACACACACATACACAAAAATCATTCCACAGTGATAAAAGAAAATGGCACATCACTGATACTCACAGGTTTCCTACATGCTTTACCACCACACAGTAGAAAGGTTTTCTCATCTTACTTCAAATGCATAATTTAGTATTGAAAAAACTGAGTTGAATGTTGTTTATTAATTCTATATAAAAGTGATATATACAGTATGTAATGTTACATGATTTTGCATTCAGTTTAATTTGCAGTTGATTTGTTGTAGCACCCTCTTGCTGTACTGTATCTCAACACTGGGAACTCTGTAGATCAAATCACCACTGCTGTCTGTTATATAGATAAGATGTATTAGTGCTAGATCTTCATTTTGTTCTGATGTAATGAAAAGATATTTTGTTTGAAATCTGGGCTGATTATTCTATTGATTCTATTAGTAGATTTTGTGTGTGAAGAGGTAATGTCTACTATCTGTAAGTTCATTGCATTTTACTTTTTTTTTTTTTTACATTCTCTACAGAGCTTTGCAATTAAGCAATAAGGAATAGTTTGATAGCCTCTGATTATAAATAACATAACAGTCCCATATGATTTGTATAGTATCTATTGAAATTCACACAACCAATTACAGCCATGCAACAGTTTATATACATAAAATGTTATTGCTCCTTAGAGAGCACATTAGAAGTACTAAAAGCAGCGGACCTACAGCCTCGACTCTCAGGTCACGCCTTGCACCAAAGTTAATGGGACTGCTGTGGTTTTGTTTAATGTGGATGAGATTGACTAAGAAAAATGGCACCTGGCGAAAGCTGATTTGTAACCCACTCTGTGCTCTTAATTAGCGTTGATTTGTTTAGAGCCAAAACAGTTTTGTTGCTGTTTATCAGACTTAAGTTGATCTCTGGTAGTGTGTGCAGTTCATTTTGAAAATGTGTTGTTTCACCATAAATGTGTGGCACAAAATAAAGGTCACAATCACAGTGTATGTCTTCTAATCACTGGAACTGCTTCTTTAAGAACATTGTTTACTCATTTGCTTACTTAAGAAATGACTACCCAGCTCAGAAACAGCTGTAAAACAGTGCCAATGAGGAGCATTTTTATTATCCCAGGTTAAATATTGATGAGGGAACCTTTTGACCTAATCAGATTGTCCAAGGGTTTATCTGGTTGTAAATTATGTGATTGCAGCTTTTTAGCTTGCTGGTTAAATGTTTGATGTCTGAGGTTTTTGTCAACATGATAATGACTTTATTTTACAGCATGAGCTATTTGGGAAGTCCTGCTGGGCCAAACATACAGGACTTCCACTGGTGGGTTGCTGCCTGAAAAGGTTTGGGAACCCTCAAAAAGTTGGACAGTCTCTGATCTGTCTTAGCTGAGATAAGATGCTGTTGACCACTTCTTGCTATTACTGTTACAGTAAATATTGGTGTTGGCATATCATTTTTACTGTGGTCAACTGGATCAAAAAATCATATTAACTAATATAACTACAATATGCTCAGTTTTTGATATCATGTTATTAAAGCTGATGGTCCTTAGCCATGGTAGGATTCAAATTAGTTATGTGCAATATTTTCCTCGAATTATGATAATGTAGAGCTGCTGGTACCATATTTAAACATTTTCAATCTGGCAACTCTGTTTGGAAGGAACTGAGAAATGACAGATAAGATAAGAAGAGGCAGAAGCAGAGATATCCCGACTGTCAAGAGTAAATAGCACCTTTCATTAGATGCTGTTAAAAGTTTTATGTGTAGTGTCCAGGCATACAGGGTGTGCAGAATTATTAGGCAAGTTGTATTTTTGAGGATTCATTTTATTATAAAACAACTACTATGTTCGCAATGAACACAAGACTCATAAATATCAAAGCTGAATATTTTTGGAAGTTGGAGTGGGGCTTTTTTAGTTTTAGTATCTTAGGAGGATATCTGTGTGTGCAGGTGACCATTACTGTGCATAATTATTAGGCAACTTAACAAAAACCAAATATATACCCATTTCACTTATTTATTTTCACCAGGGAAACCAATATAACAACTCAAAATGTACAAATATACATTTCTGGCATTCAAAAACAAAAAAACAAATCAGTGACCAATATAACCACCTTTCTTTGTGAGGACACTCAAAAGCCTGCCATCCATAGATTCTGTCAGTGTCTTGATCTGTTCACAATCAACATTGCGTGCAGCAGCAACCACAGCCTCCCAGACCCTGTTCAGAGAGGTGTACTGTTTTCCCTCCCTGTAGATCTCACATTTGATGAGGGACCACAGGTTCTCTATGGGGTTAAGATCAGGTGAACAAGGAGGCCATGTCATTATTTTTTCTTCTTTTAGACCTTTTCTGGCCAGCCACGCAGTGGAGTACTTGGATGCGTGTGATGGAGCATTGTCCTGCATGAAAATCATGTTTTTCTTGAACGATGCTGACTTCTTCCTGTACTACTGCTTGAAGAAGGTGTCTTCCAGAAACTGGCAGTAGGACTGGGAGTTGAGCTTGACTCCATCCTCAACCCGAAAAGGTCCCACAAGCTCATCTTTGATGATACCAGCCCATACCAGTATCCCACCTCCACCTTGCTGGCGTCTGAGTCGGAGTGGAGTTCTCTGCCCTGTACTGATCCAGGCATGGGCCCATTCATCTGGCCCATCAAGACTCACTATCATTTCATCAGTCCATAAAACCTTAGAAAAATCAGTCTTATGATATTTCTTGGCCCAGTCTTGACGTTTTATCTTGTGTGTCTTGTTCAGTGGTGGTCGTTTTTCAGCCTTCCTTACCTTGGCCATGTCCCTGAGTATTGCACACCTTGTGCTTCTTGGCACTCCAGTGACGTTGCAGCTCTGAAATATGGCAAAACTGGTGGCCAATGGCATCTTGGCAGCTTCACGCTTGATTTTCCTCAGTTCATGGGCAGTTATTTTGCGCCTTGTTTTTTCAACACGCTTCTTGCGACCCTGTTGACTATTCTGAATGAAACGCTTGATTGTTCGATGATCACGCCTCAAAAGCTTGGCAATTTTAAGAGTGCTGCATCCCTCTGCAAGACATCTCACTATTTTTGACTTTTCAGAGTCCGTCAAATCTCTCTTCTGACCCATTTTGCCAAAGGAATGGAAGTTGCCTAATAATTATGCACACCTGATATAGGGTGTTGATGTCATTAGACCACACCCCTTCTCATTACAGAGATGCACATCACCTGATATGCTTAATTGGTAGTAGGCTTTCAAACCTGTACCGGTTGGAGTAGAACAACATGTATAAAGAGGATGATGTGATCAAAATACTCACACACTGTATGTGATATAATGTGTAATATTTTCAAGACTTGGGACAGCTCTATCAGACTTAAGTTGAACCCTTATTAATAATAAAAGAAATGACTGAAAATATTTTTGCACAAAACCTGAGACATTGTGAGAAGTACACCAAGCACAGCAGAACTATGATATAAAAGGTCTCATTTATTCATTAATTACACAGCATATTTGTTAATAAAAACATCTGCGGAAAAATAAAATTAACCTCACTATCTGAATCCTGTGTTATAAGGGAATATGCGACCAAGATCATTTTAAAGCACAAAAGCATCACACAGGCTTTCTTTGCATAGACTGCACCACCATCAGTTTCCATCAGACACTCGTGTCAGCTTAACAAGGCCGCACAGTACAAAGCACTTTACTGACCCTATTTAATTTGCTATCCTCTAGAGTTTACCTACCCGGGGGCCACTTCTGTTTGACAAGGTAAGAGCATGACTAATTACAGTAATTGAGTATGAATATGATAGTTTTGTTGTCACTCTGCAGCTTTTACAGAGTTAGTTTAAAGGGGTTTATCAAACACAGAGGCCAGGATGCTACATATTTCTGTTGTCCTCTTTGTTGCTCATTTTCTGTCATTTATATTTACAAGGTGAAGTTACCCCCCCCCAAAAAAAAAGAAAAAAAAAGAGCTGATTTTGTCCTTTTAGATTGGTCCATAGAGTAAATGATCAGGGGAGCACGAGGTGTGATCTATCTATGTAGTCATCTCTGGTGCATATCAAATTAACAAATGCTATAATCCCAACAATCAATCACCATAATTCATAATTTGTTTGAGTTCATTCAAATGTCAGTGTTTATTTACATAATTAAGTTTTGTTTTTTAAGGGAGGGGATGCTATAACCATCATCGGAGGGGTTCTCATCATGTTTAGTGTTTTTTGACAAACTGGTGTTGTGTTCATGGTGAATCTGATCACCAAGGTGCCATTTGTCAGCCATGCAAAAATAATAATAATAATAATAAAAAAAAAGCCATCATACACTTTCATACAATTTTTTTATCCTGCAAATAATGAAATAGTTGTATTTGTACCTCACAAAAGTGTATATAATATATATTAAAAAAAGGAAAAGCAACTGAAACCACCAAAAGTGGAACTATTTCTTACACAAATGCTGCCAGCAAACATTTGTGGAATTAAATTAACTCTCTATTGAAATGATTCTCTAGTTATAAGACCAAACGGATGTCACCATTTAGCTTTTAGCTGGGCTTTAAACAAAGGAAAATACAGTTTACTTCAAACTGAATAATGAATCTAAGTTTTCATCTCAAAACACTTCAAAAGAAAATTGAACAGGTCACACATCCTATTATCATATCCAGAGTTCAACCTTTTCCTTCCACAAGTTCAAGTTATGTAGCATCTGAAGTGGTGAAACACTGCTAAAATCTGTTCTAATTTAACCCCCCATGTTCAGGAGAGTTAAAAAGAAGTACAAACTACTTTGGGGATAGAACTGCATTTTTCTATTTGATGTGTTAAACATGTGGATGTCTGAGGCTCAGGAGAAAGACAAAATCACTTAAAAACATTTCTGAATGGCACAATATGTGTTCAACAAGTCTTTATCTGAAGTTATTCAAATAGAGGTTCAAGGTCAGGTCCAAAGTTATTCCATAAATCTGAAGATATCCAGTGTTACACTTGCACAGAGGCCACATTCATGATTAAGTGCAGGGTCTTTTCAAAGGAGTCCAGAGAAAGCAGCACTTGTCAAGTGGCATATTTCAGTTTGGGAGTCTGTGAATTGCAGGAGAGACTGGACAGAGAAGCAATACCAGCAGTCGTCACGGTACCATGGCTCTCCACAAACATCGGGTCCAGACAAGCAACTTTGGCAGCGAAAAAAGCGTGAATACAGTGAAGCACGGCGAAGAGGTTGGAGAACTCCAGCTCCTGGAGGAAAGAAAAAGTTACACAAAAAACACACACAAAAATCAATACTCAAGTTAGACACTAGTGACTGAAATGATATAATCTTGTTGATGTGAAAACATCTCTCAAACTGAATTTACCTTTGCTTCAATCGATTTGGAGTCTTGATTTTGGAATAAAAACTTGATCTTGCTTTTTCCATCATCAGATGATCCTTTTAGTTGGGAAAACTTGTATCTCCACAGCACTGCCTAAAATGACAGATTAACATTTGTGTTACTTGTCTTGATTTCTTCTGATTTAATTAATAATTCTTTCTTTTGACACTGAATAATTCATATTAGAATCCCATAAATATGGTTATAAATGTTGCACATCAGCAAATCAGCCAGATATGAAGTTTTGTGACATTTAAATGTGTTATTTCTGCCAGTGGGAAATTTTAAAAAGCCACATTATAATTTCACCTGAAACAGCAGAGCTTAAGTGATTCAATTAGCAATAAACCAAGTTAACAAAAGCAGCACAGCAACTAAGTTTCCAGATTCCTCATGTGGACAGTGAACCATGCTTTCCATATAAATATAGGTTATTTGTGAGCTGCTGCATTGTGCAAACTTCTGCCATCAAAGCTACTGCTGATTGAATATTGTGTGCAATAACTTCATTTTTTTTAATCCAACAGCAGATATTCATGAAGCATTATAAGGGTGACACAGAAGTGTCACCTATTCTACTCTGCTTTTGAAATCCACTCTTGCTATTCTTGTCAGAGGTGGTGATATCATGATCTCCTGCATGTCAATCACAAACATTTCCTCAAGGAGATTCAGAAAGCAACTCTGATGAGACTCGACATCTGCAGTGCGGCTGTTATTGCTGCATTATTGCCATTCCCCAGAAAGGAAGGCAGGCCCTTATTTTTTACATTTGTTTACACATTAAATGTATTCACGTTCCACTTTGGAAAGCGCTGCCAGGTGGCAGCAAACTGTGGTAGGTCCCACCATACTGTTGCGATTTTTAGAATACAATTGACTATTTTTAAGACAATCACTGTCAAATTAAATTTTCAAGATTATTTCACGCTGGTTTAGAGACTGTGCTGCTTAAGTAATTTCTCCGTGTACTTTGGACTCTTTCGAGACTTGTTATGATGAGTTTCCATGGCAACGGAAGAGTTGTTTACCAGTGAGATCAACTGATGAAGCTCTCCAAAACTAAGACAATCAGCAAAATAACACACCAAATTCCAAAGGAGTCGAAGAGGAAGCAAAGAGGATGTAGGGCAGGAGGAAGGCAAAAATAAAAACGGTGGAAATTCAAACCATTTCTCCCAACCATTGTGATGGGTAACGAGAGATCACTAGCTAACAAAAATGGATGAACTTGAGATGCAAACAGTGTTATGTGCTTCACTAAAACATGGCTGCATGAACACATCCCGTTAATCCCGTCACTGCTTAGCCCTTCTGATAAATTAGTAGTTTGTTTGTTAGTTTGATAGAGAGATCAACTGCTGAGTATATTTAGCACTCCCCTGCTCTTCTAGAAACAGTAAATATACTGAACTGTATCTGTTATTGTTATTTAACTCCATCACCTGTACCTGTTAACTTCACAAAGCTTACAATAAACAACTGAGAAATATACAAATATAAAGAAGTTTCAGCACCAAACGGAGAAAAATCTGCCAGTGAATCAGTAATGACAGAACTGACTGAAATCACCAACTTTCCAGTCAGTCTACTATGTCCACATGTGGAGTGACCAAAATCCTTCATCACAGCAGAAATAATCTCATACTAAAATACAGAAGAGGCAGTTAAAAGAAAACTATTGGGAAAGTGTTGACAGCCATATAAGGATTACTGACTAGTGGATACAGAAAAAGTAAAAATCCTCATTTTAAAGTCTTTACTGAAGGATAACAGTTACTGGAATAACATCATACCCCCACCCAGCAGTGAATTTCTGTTTCGACTGCCAATAAAACAAGAGAGATGCAGTAACTTATTGAAACCTGTAAACATTAATTAAAAGACAGAATATAGGCCAAAAGCAGAGCTTGTACAATTCTAATGAGCTTGAAAGTCAGTATTTGGTTTGAGCACATTTATTCTTCAATGCCTTCTGAACCCTTTTAGACAAGCTTTCCTGTAATTTCTTCAAGTAGGCTTTAAGAATATTTCTCCAGGCCTCTTCACGGACATTTCAAAGCCCTTCTTTGGATGTTTGCTGCCGTTTGTTACATTCTCAGTCCCACACTGCTTCAGTAATGTTGAGGTCTGGGCTCTGAGGAGGATTTGACACTTCGTAAGACTTGTTGACACTGATTTATGGTCCTGTTCTGGTGTCATTTGACATACCTCAGCCTTTTTTTGTGTGTGTGTTTGTTTTTTTTTTCCTTCTCTATTTCTCTTCCCCAAGTATTTCTTCCCTAACAGTCATCTTTCCATGGAGACCACTTCTGATGAGGCTTCAGCCAGCAGCAGATGGATTAATGAAGGCCCAGGTGGATCATTTGCAAAAGACCAAACTAGAAGACTCGAAGAATAAAGACTACAATATCTGTTATGTATTCATTATATTTATTTGTATTATTCTATAATATTTAATCATGATTTATTTAATAAACTTTTATTTTGTTCAACATCTTACTATCTTACTTACCAAGTCAAAAATAGTAATATTATTGCCAGAGGAATAACCTGCTGAATCATATAAAACTGTTCCACTTTATATATTTTATGTCTTAATCCATCCCACAGAGTAGAGCTAGATAGATAGATAGATAGATAGATAGATAGATAGATAGATAGATAGATAGATAGATAGATAGATAGATAGATAGATAGATAGATTGATTGATTGATTGATTGATTGATTGATTGATTGATTGATTGATTGATTGATTGATTGATTGATTGATTGATTGATTTACCCACATACAATATGTGTGAACTATCAGGGTAAACCATAGACATGAGAAAACTACTTAACATATAGACACCAGCAGCATGTCGTATATTTTGGATAAGGAGGATAGAACTGCCATCTCACAGCAAGAAAGTTTTTTTTCGTGGAATCTCAGCTGAGATCTTTCTCTGTGGGACTTTTTCTGGGTACTCCAGCTTCCTCCGACAGTCCAAAAACATGCATGTTAGGTTGACTGGTGGTTCAGAGTGGACCCATACGAGTGTGCTTGAGAGTGTGAGTGATTGTTTGACTTGTTTATCTCTGTGTTGGCCACAGAGACGAGGGTTACCCTGCCACTCATCTGCTGCCAGCTGGGATAGGCCCAAACAATTCCATGACCCCAAACTGGGTGGATGGATATTTTGGAAGTTTACTCTTGTATCTGTATTTCCAGTTTAGGTTTTCCATATGGAAACAGTACCACAGACATGATGGAACATCTCACTGAATCCTCAGCCAGCAGATTACAGCTCTACTTGTCAAACACAGTTACATTTGTGTTGTTTCTGACTGAAACCAACATGTTTATTTTCAATTTGCCAATAGCAGCTTTTTAATTACAGAGTAATCCTACCCCTCATATTGTCTGCAATAGCGCTTTACATATGGATTGGGTTTGGTGCATTTCTTTCTATGAACAGTATTCTGGCAACATTTTAATCTTCCTTAGGGGACATTGTTGCTTCATACTGTAGGAATTAGAGCCAAAATCTTAGAGAACAATATGGCAGCGCTTGTGTCCGGCTCAGCAAAATGTGCACCAGTGGAGTAATCTGCATGGCAGTCAGATATTGGGAAAGGACAAAATGAACTGCAGACAAGAGTTCGAGGTTTGAGCTGGTGTGTGTGTGTGTGTGTGTGTGTGTGTATTTTTTTATTGTGTTCACACAATAAAAAAAATAGTTGGAAGAAAGAAAATAAGAAAAAGGAAAGCTGAAATGTCATGGTTAGTTCCACCACCCTGTTAATTGAAGCTTTCTGTGTTTTTTCCATATTTATGTTGATGGTAAAGGACTCTTATTATAATCTAACTGTAGGCCCATAAGCATTATTACAACTCTTAGTAAAGTCATGGAAAAATTTGTAATCTCACAAATTTCAAATGATTTTTTTGTTAAATAAACTTGGTTCTGAGTTCTAACATGCCTACAAAGTGGCCACTCATCCTGTACCGCACTTGTCTTAAACTGATCAAAGAAAAATGGTTGGCACTGTTTTACTAGATTTTAGTGCAGCTTTCAATGTGACAGAACTAGGGCTGTCAAACTATTGAAATATTTAATCAGATTAATCACATCTTACATATTAATTAATAATGATAATCATCATTTGCAACTATGCCTGAAATTTGCCTGTTTTTACTGTATTGTATCAACAGAAAGAGTCAATGCTGACAAATATTTACTGTTAACTGACCTTCCCTTGAGTTTAACTGAAGTTAAACAGTCAATATTGATGAAGAAACTCTAATAAAGCTGAAGATCTGGCTAAACACACATTTTCTTTTTATCATTGAAGTGTGAGTTTTGTGCAGCAGTGATAAAAGTCCTACAGCAGCATCACCCAAAGTAAACACCTGGTGATAAAATAGATCATTGGCTGTTTGTTTTATAGTTTTTATTAACTTTTTTTTACATTTGATGATCATTTTAGTTGTAATAATCTGTTCTCGTGCACTCAAGTAAGCTGCTTAGGCTCTCTCTTCTTCTTAATTCTTCTTAATGTTTTTCCTCTGGTCTTAAATAAATCATTCATTTTAATTTATGGTGATGACTCAACAATATATACGTCTGCTGACACTTTGATTCAGTTAAAAGACTCATTACAAGGTGGCCTGAACTGTGTCTAACAGGGTCGATAAGAAAAAGATGTTTCAAAATTTTGCCAAAACACAGTGCATAACTTTATGTTCTAACAAAGCTTTAAAAGACAAGCTGCTTCCATCTATCACAATGAAGGGTTTTGCTCTGGAGCAAGTCATAAAGTCGAGCTATTGGGTGTTACCATTGATGACTGATCACTCAGTCAGACAGGTTATACAATCTTTAGTTCTGTCTCATCTTGACTGCTGATCTGTTATCTAGTGCATGAAAAAAGTCCTGCTCACTTCATTTGGTGTAGAATAAAGCTCCACGTTTAGCTCTGTGCTGTTCTTTTAGAGCAAGAGTTGATTTGATACAAAAAACTCTTTCATGGGTAAAAGTTAAATATCTAATAATATCTTGGTCTTATTTTATTATATTTATCAGGGCTCAGTCTCCAGTTATGTAGTAGTTCCCATGCTGAGCTCATGCAGAAAACAGTTTTATACTGCATCACTACTTTGTGGAATAAGTTGCCATTATTCCTGAAAACATGTACCAGCAAAACGAGTAAAAAAAAAAACTTTTAAAAGTACAAACAGAAATTTGACTAATTTCTCATTTAAAATTTGCTATTGAGTTATTTTTCTATAGCCATTATCATAAATCTGATTCTAAGAGGACATGAAATGCATTGTTTCTGAAAATACTATTTTTATTGTAATTTCCTGTGTGGATATTTAGATTCATTTGGACATAATCATCTATTCTGTCTCTTGTTAGTAATTGAATGTGTATTTTTCGGTATTGGTAATCTTATCTTTTATTGTATTTTATTTCTAATACTTTAGGTTTGGGGTGATTGGGACTATGATATGGGTTGGGGGGGGGGTTTGTTGTGGGAGTTAAATTGTATCATTACCGATGTGTCGGAAGGTAATTTCTTGTATTATTGCTGTATTTGTGGGCCCCAGATAGATTAGCTGCTGCTAACAGCAACTAATAGGGATCCTGAAAACAAATGAACCAATAAAACAAACAAATAAATCCATCACTCACCTTTGAAGCAGCATCAAAGCACACAAAACCCATGCTGAAGTCAATTGTGAGTCCCATTAGGTGGCTCTCCATGATGCAAGCATATGTTTTACACTGTAGAACAGCAGAACATGATGTTACACACAAGAGCTGCATGAGTAAACACATTCCTCATTAATGTCAGATGAGCACGATCCATCTCAACTGAGCCCGAACTGGTGAAACAAGTAAAATTCATCAAGCTTGTTGTCTAGTCATTCTGGTGCGGACCTGTATCCTCTCCACCTCCAGGAACGTAACCATCTGAAAGGCCTTTTCCCAGATCAGCAACTCGCACTCCAGCTCAACGCTGAAGAACATGTCCTCACCACTCTCTGTCTGGACGCTGAAACAGTACCTCCTCTTATCCAGAAGGTCATTGTCCTGCAACAACACAGAACAGATACAATGCTGACAGATGGGCCAGAGCAATACAATCTCCTGACATTATTATGTATTACTTATGCTTATTAACAGACAATTCTTTACATTAATGTGTGTTCTCACAGCTTTACGTAACCTAAATGGCACAGTGTAATGGCAAGTAAGGTCAAGCTATATACAGTATAACTGAAATGTGAATCTATATGAATTAAGTTTGCCATAATGAGTTTCTAGATAATAAACTGCAGATAAATTCTCCCTATCAGATTCAAAGTGACCTCAGTGTGCAGAGAATGAGAAATAACAGTCATGGGTATCTCTGTGGGATGGCAGAAGAACACATGCAAATGTACTGTATAAGTGAGTCATATCAGTGCATTCCTCAGATTTTCTTTGCTATTTTATATTCACTCAGTGTACTCAGCATGAGAGATGCTTTTCTAAATGCTAAGGGAATTGAATGAAAAAAAGACAGTGGTACCTTTAAAATCTTGCACAATATCTCGTACACGGTAAAGCTTTTCTCTGCTCTGGTCCAGTCCCATGTTGTCACCTGAAAACATCATGTAGATTTTTATATTTGATTTGAGGATTGTCTCTGTGGAGAGGAAACAAAGCACAAAAACTGTCCCTAAAAGAAAAAAAAATGGAATGTTTTTTTAACTGTTTTGGCTTTTGGAAATCCTAAGCTTTACAAACTCAACTATAGCGATGCAGGAGTGAGGATATATCAGGGCTCAATTTTTGATGAAAAGCTGTTCAATTCAACTATCATCCTGCTACGTGAAGGGAATATTCATCACAGGTAACTAGCCTGGAATAATAAAGAAGGTGGTTTTGACTTTTGACTGAACATGCAGGCTCTTATGTTACACTATCCACTCACATTAGCATTTTCCATTTATATTAGCACATTCAAACTGAGCAGACTATTTCAGTCATCTATCAATCTCTTCCCATCTTTAGTACAATTGACAGCTTATCCCTCTTGTCATAATCACCTAAATGGCTGGCAGAATGTAAACACATTAAATGATCGCCATTAATCAAGTGGAAGATCAATGCAGTGCAAATGATGAAGAGTGAGCTACTTCCTTCTTTTCAATTAGGAAACCTTTTTTTCCCTCAACAATACATTAGCAATGAATGAAAAATCCCCATGTGGAACTGGATGACAACTATTCAAAGACAGGAGTTTGAGGGTTTAGAAAATGTGATTTGGCACCAGTGCAGACTGAATGAAAGCTTACAGGAGGGGCTGTGAACTTGAAAAGTGAAGAACCCCTCAGTGCGAGGAACTTTGATGAGTACATTCGGTCCTGAACGGAGTCCTGCTCCTTCTCATCAACCCAGCCCATGTAGATAATCTATCAATAGGTGAAAGAAGCAGAAAGATCAAATCAATATGAGTAGTTTTTTTTGTATGTTTTAGGTTTTAGAGCAGTTTTCCCCAAGATATACCACATTTGCATTTTTAAAATGATATTTCAGAAACCTTGTTATAAATTATTACTTTATATTAAATAATAATTCTTTTCTAAAACTGTTTTCAGATCAAGATAATCATCACATTATCTCTAATTAAAACAAAGCTTGTTTTTTCCAGTTAATAATGTAACTTAACTTACTACACAAAAGTGGAGGGATTTCTCCCCCGTATGATGATCTAGCATCAGGAGTGAAATGCCAGGGAGAGCTTATGGTTTCTTGACTAATGGAAGAACTGGTTTAAGATGAAAATGTCATATGACTAAAAGGGTCCCCTAATGTCTTTAACAGATACATTTAACATTGAATTTTGTTTGAGTGCCTGTTGGTTGAAGCAAAAAGTGAGTGCTGGTCAACTCTTCATCTTTGCCGACTTTAAGAAGAGCTAAGAAGTAAAAAAAAATAAAAAATAAAAAAACTTTAATTGCAACCAATAAAACTGGATTTTGAATCTATTTTGAAAGGAAATTTTCATTAACATTTTCTTTCAGTTTGGTCTATCATTAATCAAATTGCTTCTAACATTATTCCAATTATTTTCCTTATCACTATAGTTGCCAGGGTGATTAGTTTAGCTGTGATCCCCTAAATTAAAATAGATTTTAGAACATTTGAATGAATGTTACTGTTATAGTTTTTCTTCCTGACAGCCATTTAATGTTCAGTTTGTTGGATTCCCCCCATCAATCCAGACAGCAGCCCTTTAAGCTAAAATCAGCTGTGATCAAAATAACCATAAACTCATTCTCAATTTCTCCATAATTATCTTGTATAACAAGTTAATTTATTCTGTCTGAAGAAGACAAAAGACCAGTCTCTTGAGATAACAAAATAAATTAACTCAATATTATGAGAAAACAAGTGTAATCTTGAGATAACGAAATAACTGACTTGTGATCTTGAGATAATAACATTAAAGAATAATTTCAAGCACTGTCATTCTCTGTTTTCACACATAATCTTTTCGGGCAATTTTCTCAAGTTGAGTTTGTCCAGAAATCTCAACATCGAAAGCACTTAAACACAATATTTACATTACTCCTACCTACTGTTAAAGTTTCTTCTACTGGTAAAGAAAATTTTAGTTCTAGAAATGGACAAATCCTCTTGGAAGTTTACTGTATTTTCTTACTTATAGAGTAATAATGAGATATCAAGTTTTCCAATTTATAGCCTTAGATTGATTAACCCAGCGTGTTTTACTTGCTTCTATCCAATGTTCAGATGAAAGAAAAAGTAAACAACAACACCAACATGTAAAAAGGAGTAGAAAGGCTTTAAAAGTGCCCAACAGAAATGTATTCTGCCTAAAATGCATTTGATAAACAATATTCTTCTGTTTCAAAGAAAGTTATGAGTTGCATAGTAACTTTGCAATGAGCATTGTTTGTCAACCAGCAAAGATTCCAGGAAGTAAACAAAAACTAGCCTGACCCATGATCATAGGTTGCACTGGTTTTTGAACATATAACATATAGACAACATACAAAGGGTTTATCTGTGCATTAGAGGCGCTGGTACCAGCTAGTAGCACGTTATTTTAGAAAATCTTAGATTTCTCTTTCTATTTAAGTCTTACTTCTAAGTTAGCCATCAGTGGCAGTTTCGTATGTAGCATGAAAATAAGGGTTTACGCCCTAAAAGAAACAAATAAGCATAAATATTGAGTTTGAAATACTAAATGTGCTCTAGAAACAAAGAAAAGTACAATCATAACAGTGAAATCTTGATATATTTCTTTTGATGTGGGCCCTGTCTTTTAAGGCCTAAAGGGACAACAACTATTGGATTGTGTCTATTATTGAAAGACTGAGCTACAAGCAGTGAGTGGAGGACAACTGTAATTTAATCTGGACAACTGTCTGCGTCAAAATTAATGTTCTTATGTTTTCTATCATCCTCCCATGCTTTCATGTGTACTGATGTCAGATAAACTAAATCCCTTTAGCTAATAAAATGACCTCCACTCAGTCAGCAGCAGGTCTGTCAGCTCTTGAAACACTAAGTTTATCTATTTATTTATTTATTTTATGTCAGGAAAAGACACATTTTTTTCTTGACAGGCAGTAGTCTTTCTGATCAAAATATTCTCTGCAAGAACAGACAGGACCATTTGTAGCACAACTGGCTGCAACTTCGCTGTGTCCTACCCCCCATCTCCCAAAGGCCGGACTGTGAAAGCTTCTTATAGTTGGGTGTGCCATTTTGTTACCACAATCTGTAACACAAGCTCAGCGAGGATACTCCACAGATCCCCAGACAATCCTCTGAACTCTCACTCATGTTAACACTGTTTTCTTGCAGCAACTCACCTCCTGTGAGATTTCTGTTACAGGTTAGAAACACATCTATGTAGACGTCAGACTCTAAATAATACCTTTGCTCTATTTAATACATGCAATAGGTAATAGGGCAATAGGCAGTTGCCCTATAACCTGTACTGTAGCTGTTTCATAGTCATTAGATGCAATGCTGTTGAGCGATATCAGATAAATACTGAGTATTTTTGGCCACATTAATGATTTACACCCTTAAAGATGGGAAAATAGAGCCCAGGATTAAAACTATCAGGATTCCTCTGAAGTGTGGCTGCTAAAGACGTCCTAATTAGTATTTCAGAGCTGCACAGAAATAACTAATAGAAGCTTAAAACACATTTGACAGTGTTTGCTGGTAGTAATATATATTTTTGATTGATATTTAAAATATTTGACTACTCTTATGTAGGTAGTGAGTAATATTAATGAAATGCTTAGACTCCAGTCATAAATATATCATCTTTTCACAGTTTAAATCATTTTAACGGAACATGAATTAATAACTAAAGTTAAAGAAAATTTTCTTTTTGGACTTTGTGATTTCAGTGCAGCATTTTGCTCATATAAATGTGTATAACAGCTGTTACGTGTTTTATGACATGTTGACTTGTTAAAAGATTGTGGATGTGCATAATCATTAATCATTAAATATGTGTACAGCTGTGCAACAAACTGATTTCTACAGATATTCAGTTCGTTGATAAGTACATTATTTTAACACTTACATTGCTCCTACATGTGCTCAGGGCTATATTAGTCTGTTCTATTTACAAACAATTTATTAATTTATGGAATCAGTGAGGGTGGAACATTTTGTTATTTCACTCTACTCAGTAAATCTTTAAAAAAGGAGGTTGGAAAAACTGGGAGATGCAAATGTTCTGACATATAATTTTAATTCTGTTCATTAAAGTCAGGGTCTGATTGCTTTTTCACTTTGGAGTGTTTTTTTTTTTTTTTATGACTTTAAAAAACCACGGGATTGAAAGATTTGGGACAAGTTTGTCTCACACTGTTTAATTTCTAAAGTGAATTATCCAGGGAATTTTTGTGTGGCAGAAACCAGAGTTAATAAGAGAAGAGCTTCACCACGCTGTCATATTTCCAAGTTTTGATTGAAAGATGACATGACAAGTTAACTGACTGAAAGCACTTAAGTTGTTTTCTGATCATCTCTCAGAGGATGGACTTCAATGATGCAAGACCTCTCTGTTGCAATAGCCGGCAATACAGGGCTGCACCCATTCTCTTACCAACACAACTGCCTGGGTTTACTTTTTTTAAAAGAATTTTTAAGAACAGGATAAAACACTCAAATTAAAGTCAATTTGGTAAAATGAAGATCTATCAATGCAACAGGAACTGAGCTGCTCAATAAGAAAAAAAAAAAACATTTTACCTGCTGGTTCACTGGAAAATTCCGGTTAATCTTCTTCACCTGTAAAAATGAACAAGAATACATCATTAAAATATCTACTGCTAACAATCAGAGACCAGCTGACGTGTTTGCAGGACCAGGGCATCAAAAACCCAGGGATGAGCCTGCAAAGGACAAATAAACAAATTACAGTATCCATGCAAACACATTAGCCACAGCACTGAAGGAACACTGTTAGAGCTGCTTCATTTATTCAAAGCATGCAAATTTCAAAATGAGACAGATAGACTCATTTCCACAAGGACCGGAGGCTCTTCCTAAAAAAAAAAGCCCATTTAAAAAAATCCATTCTCTCTGGTAATAAAAGCGGGAAACTACTGAGAGAGCAGTCAGGCTTCAAATTAAAGCATTCTACTCAGATCACAGGTATCACTTGCCCCCTAATACACACTACACTATCAATAGAACTCCTTATAAGCTGAGCAAACAAATTAAGATGTCCAGTCCCAGCCCTCCTCCTTCCTATTGCAGAGACAGGAACAAACCACGGCAGCTTATTGGGAATTGTTACTGAAGTTAGAACAGAAAACACAATGTTTTTATTTCAGCAGAGAAACTGTGAAGGAAACAGCCAAATAACTGTCAGGATGTGAGCTGGGTGTGAATATATGGGAGCACTGACAGAAGGTTTGCTCAGATTCCACTGTGGGTTGTTCAGACTGGTTTATACAACACCTTGAATCCTCAAATAAACTCTCAGCTTGGTTAAAAACTTTCATCCAAACTTTAATAACCATATAAAGACAACCACCCAGTCAGCCTATACCATCTTTAAAACAAATGATTTCTGTCCAGACGAGATACAGATGGTAATGGTACTTTCATGGTTCTCAGTAAAAAGAATCCTTCAGACAGCAAGATAACATCTAGAATGCTGTTGCCTCACCATCACTAAGAAAAGTCTCTTAAATCACAACATTGGCCTCCCTTTTGTTCAAAGGCTGTTGTCTACTTCTTGTCGATGAAGTACTAAATGGTCTGTATTCTTCATTCATCTCGGATTTACTTGCACGTTACAAAGTTTCCAGACTTCTCAGGTGATCTTGGGCAGGTTTACTTCCTCAGCGTTAAAACAAAAGGAGGTGAACAATTTTCTGATATACCTCGTGTCTGCTCAAACTGTCAACTCATTTAAATCATGAATTAAAACAATATTGTATTCTGGTAAATCAGATAACTTGTTAATGTTAAAGGTATAGTGTGTTAGAATTATTGACATTTAGTGGAAAAGATGGGTATACTTTACTGGCGTTACTTCCAGACACAGCGGTTTCTTCCAGACATGATCATCTCTTCAAAACTGAATAGCGGCCTCAGGTGCAGCAATGACCTCACTACAGGTAACTACTTCAAAGTTGTGTACATGTATACTGTCTTCTCCTATGTGCGTTTTAAGGCGTTAATTATCCCAAACAGTGCTCTAGCACTTATCAAACAAAGAAGGTACTGCAGGGTTCTCACTTCATACACCTCAGATGTGACTCCAATGGCAGACACCATAGTAAAAATGGTGGCACAAATGTGGCAGCTGCCATATGTATGGACCCACTGTAAGTTCTAAGAGAATAAAAACATAAGTTATTTGAGTAACGTATATAGTGTGGTATAGCTGACTTGTTATAATATGTTTCACATTTATGATTAGGCAAACTCCTTTAAAAAAAAAAAACAAAGATTTGCTAAGAACAACATCTTTTATTTGATTGTGTCTCTCAAATGTACATTTCTATTGCCCCATTGAATTACTTTAAATCCCAATATTTGTTTTCTTTATGCACTGGAATTATTCCATTACCATTTTCACTGATTTGTCCTGTTCACCAGAAAGATAGAAATCAAAGTACTGACAGCTAATGAAAAGAGTCAGTCAACAAAATCATTCCTGCTTTATATTCCACTCCTAAATTCATGACAACACACACAAAGACATGACAAAACTGCATCAGTAAAGATAAACACTGATCACAAGCCGAAGCTTGCTGACTGAGGTGCACAGATAGTAAACAGTGGGCTGCTGAACGCTACTGAAGTACAGCTTTGAAGATTGCCACAGAATTGAATCAGCAGCTCTGAGCTCAGGTCTCAACAGAAACCGTTCAGGGTGCACATTGCTTGGAACAGCTGAAAACTCAAAGCACTCACGCCCTATAGAAAACACTTGTATGCAAAGCGAAGACACCAGGAAACAAAAACCTTATGTGGGGAACAGGACAGTGATTATCAAACCATCTCTACATTTGATTTGATTCACAATAATGTTTGGAAAGTAGATGGCGGAAAAACTTCAACGACAGTGTCTGCTGCTCTGCCTTGCAGCTGACTGGTGGGAGTCGTTATGAGCAATGAAGCAAACGCTTCCTTTCATAATGTCTCCAATGACGCCTTCAAGTGCATCGCTAAACAAATTCAAGAGGGGTTTCATGAACCCTGATATGGCCTCTCTAGCCACCAGACCAGAACATCACTGAGCCTTTATGGGAATTTGTGGAGCACAGAGAGCTGAGTGGATTTATTCCTCCATCATTGCTCAAAAGAAAGGATTTCTTCAAGTTGTAGGGTCTAATATTTGACTGCAAACACATGTATGTGTTCACATGTATAACACTCAACCAATAAAGAGTGACAAACTTACTCTTTGCTTTGTCCTATTAAATGTTAAATAAGTCTTCTATTATAGCTGAATTAAAAGAATGTTAGATCTGACAGAATTAAACCTCCAAACATGTTGTCTTTGTTGTCATCTTAAAGGGAGTGGGAGTACACAAAACTGCACCATAATCAATCAATCAATAAACCGGTTTATTTGTCCCAAAAGGGTGTTTGGTTTTGCCGTGGAATTAAAACAAGATGAATTGAAAGACTTTACATGAGCGTATAGCAGTATGACACAAAATATCCTTGAAAAAAAAAAGTAAAAATATACTAATCACTCATCACCTCCATTCATCTATTTAAAGACAAACTATAATGTTCTTTGAGCAGAAATTGCACATCCAACATCCAGTTGGATACTTCTGCAGCTTACTCACACACCTCAGTAATTGTTGAGGCCATCCTGGCATAAGTCTTATGTTTAGTGTGTCCCTCACTCTGTCCACTCCAATTAACTAGGACTTCATTATTCCCCCCAGACACACACACACACTCATACAAATCCATTCTCAGGAAAACATAATTACAAAATCCTGCCTTTTACTGCTGCCTACTCAATGCCACATTCATGTCATGACCAACAAAAGCTTGCTTATTTCTAGTCTAATTCTATTGCACATATGCAGTATAACATAGGCCTTAAACAGGTTGTTAAATGTGAAAAAAGGAGGCCTTTTTCCTCAGACTCTGTTTAAGCTATGGTCTGCTATAGAGCTTGTTAGCAATATTTGCATTCAGTACCACTGCTGCGCATCATCACTCATCCGGAAATGCAGACACACAAAACATTTTCTACATCAACAATAATAGAACTGCATAAAAATATGTTCACAATAAAAAAAAAAGAGTACAACATTTTTATTTCTTTGCTTGCTGCATTGTGGCGTCATTGTTAAATAAAATAGTATGATGAATTATAGATAACACAGCTGCGTCGAGGTAGCTGGAGGGGATAAGTGTAATTTTGTGTGATTGCTGTTATTGTGACCCCCAGGCTCTGAGATAAGTGTAAAGACACATTAGTATGTGTCTACAGCGCTTAATACTGTGACATTTGCAAAGGGACAGTTATCCACGAAATTGCGAGTGCGTTGCAACACAAGCCAGTGCAATATTGTATTGTTTTACATGAGGGACTGAGAGTGCTAAAAGCTATTATTGTGTCTTACTCACATTGTGCTTGGTGAGACTGGAAATGTTGTTCGCTATTGCCTGAAGCCAGTCCAAGCAGTCCTCAGCTGTGGGAAACTGTATAACTCCGCTGCAAACTCCGTCAACAGCTATGACCTGGAAAGCATTTTTCCTAAAAGAAAAAAATAAATAAATAAGAAAGGATTCTTCTTTTATTAACTCAAACTAACATAACCACTGAAATTGTTGTCCAGCAGTTCAGAAAGCCATTAGTGTCTATTTTAGGTGGATCGAAAAAGAGCTTGTGTGTAATATGTAATTGCTACAGTTTATTTATATTTTTTTTTGCTGTTAAGCAAACTAATTTGATATATTGGACAGCTGAGCGTTTTTGGAGCAAATGAAAGTTTTTTACAGAAAAATTGTACATGAAAAATGGACAAGGTTTGAAAAGTGGCTCCAGTGCAGATGCACTTGACTAAAGTACTGAAGTGAGAGACAAGTAGTTTGTGAGAATGCAATATTTTGATTCATGACTGTTATTTTGCCACTGCCTCTATGTCAAGTTTGGAATTCATTAATAACAGACTGAGATCAGAGAGCATTGTCAACTTTAATTCATAGTTGCTGAATCCTTTAGTCATACTGCAGTTTGGGTCAACTGCGTGAGCTACAGTATAAATAACAGTGATTATCTTGTAGTATTTGCCCTCAAAATAAGCATAAGCGTTCCTCTATTAACCATCTTTGATCCCTTTTTTTCCAATTGGAGATTAAGTTAGCTGGCAGATACAAAGGTTTGGGACACAAAGTTCTTTGAAAGACTATGGCACTATGATTGTGCCTCATTCCTGAGCAAGCAGAGCTTCGTTCTGACAAATGACTTTTGCAAGCACATCTGTTACAATTGTCCACAGAGTCTGAGCACACAAAAATAAATTCTGTGCCTACAATTTTTTCTAATGAAGGTTTATGAAGTAGTTGGGTCTGATGTTTGTGCTATCTATCTATCTATCTATCTATCTATCTATCTATCTATTGTCACTTTTGAAGGGCAAATTATAATGAAAAGTTTCTTTCCCTCTTTAAAAGAACTGGAAAATCCAAAGAAAAGTCCAAATGACCCTGCTTTCCACCAGCACTTAAAAGCACCATGTATGCACCAAGCTGTGAGACTCTCAGAAGCTTTAAAAGAGTCTCAAACCCCCTCACGTGCTTGTAAACTGATCTCTGCGCAAATACAAATTTGTCTGTGTGTACCAGGCGATTCATGCACACATAATTAACAATTTGTCTGCGTAGGAGCCTTTTTGAACATTAAAATCTTAGATTTGTGAGGCTAAAGGTAAAAAATATGTGTGTTGAATTTTTAAATTCAAAATTTCAAAATTTATTTTGTGTGTGTAATTTCAAGATATTTGTGTGTGATTTGAATATACATTTGCAAGTAACCCATGTTATGCACAAAATAATTTACATGGTGTACAAACCATGTGCCCAAAGTTACACACAAATTATTATTAGATTTACACAGTTTACAAATCATGTACGACACACAAACACAGTCATACTGAGTCAATTTTCTCTCCATACAAATCAGATGACTTTTTTGGAGCCTGTGATTGGTTTAAAGCACTACACCAGGATGAGTGAGCATCTTGACAGAACTGAGCACGGACATGTCACTGAGACCATATGTGCAGGTGTGCAGAAGCACGAAGAGGAGAGAACAGTGAGGGAGCAAATGAATAAGAAATCACTTTTGTTTGTGCAATTTTTTCTGCTCAAAATGGAACTGATGTGTGTGCAAAAATCGTTTGTCCATAACGGACCCTCGCAGACAGGTGCAATGTCCTAATTTACATCACACAGGCCTTGTATATCTGCAGAAGTGACATGTATTTGTCTTTACATTCTGTTTTCAGCTTCATTCTGACATGGCCTCGACTCATCAATGTTTGTTTTTCTAACCAGTCCCTAGAAATTAACATGTTTCATGGACTATTTAAAATTAAACACATATTCAGTCATACAAACAAAGCTGTTTTGTAAAACATTGAAAGTGGATTATTGTGAAGCAAAAGCTGTTCAGAGTGACAACAACACACACACTGTATAATGGTGAAGGGCTAATAATTTTTTATCACTCAGTTCTCTGTGAACTCCTATTTTGTACTTGGGAAAAACAACAACAACAACATAAAAACATTGGTTCATGCCAAACTAATAGCTCAAACACCTCTATAATGTATTTTCTAAAGCGTTTGATGTGTTTATTCATTTGTTTAATCTGGTTTAAAGGTCAAATTTTACTAACCCTCAATGTTTTACTTACAAGTTTCCAATTTTCTTGCACATTGAGCAGTTTTTTATGTCCTTCTTACATGCTTTGACCAGCAATATGGAGACTATGGGTGTACATTTACAAGCAAGCAACTAGCTAGGACTAGCTAAAATTGATAACCTAACACTCATCCTTCTCATCCAATTTGGGCATTTCAAACTTCAACTATTAGCAAAGCTTAATATCCATCATTTTGTCAGCAGAGTATTTTTCCTACAACCTGATTGCCAAACTCTCACAAATATATGAACCAACTATGATGTTTCAAGAAGGATTCCTATTTATTTCTTAACAGTTTATTATTTGAAACTCTATTGGAAGCAAATATATGACAATAAAAACAAAGCATAGTTAAAGTCTGGTGAGAATGTTTGTCTTCATTTTGGTGTAACATAAACTGAGAGCCTTGCCTATAATTTGGCTCATAAATCTTAAAAACTGCATTATCCTTATGCAATTTTCAGTTAATGAGCTAAAACAGACCAAACCACAAGTGAGATCTGTTAATGTCCAATCCACAAGATTACTGTTTCTATCATCTACAGTGTAATAAAAATGGAAATACATTCACTGACAGCTTAATGGCTTATTACGTCAAGCATCCAATATTCAGTAGCTCAGTCCTATTGCACATATACAGAACTGCTGCAAATAAACGTTTCAGACTGGTGGGCTAATCAGGACCAGCACAATTTTAGTTCCTATTCAGCTCTTTGTACACACTGACCTTTGACAGAGAAGAGCTTAAAAAGAGTAGATATGAACAACCTAAAATGAGATAGCACTGATTAGTCTTTTGTTTTTGTTTGTTTTAACTAATGTCCTTCAGCATCACTAGGAATTAAAAAAAGACAATCAAAGGTCTGTTTATCCTTTAAAGCTTATTACATCCATAATTAGACTCTGATGAACAAATGAACTTCTTAAGAAATAATTGATCATGACTGTTATCAGACTGCAAATCAACTGTTGTGAATAATGAAAAATACAAGTAATAGATACCTCATAATGCAGTGAGGCATCTTCTATGATGCTGAAATGATTGTTGTGGGATTGCTCTGTCTTCTATATTGACTAATGAGATGGAAAAGTGTACAAAAGATAATTAATTTCCTTGAGATGTTCTGGATCATCAGGCAATATTACTATAAGCACCAAGGATTTATATAAAAAAAATACATAGCATGTTAAGATGAATTATAAATCTGGTTCTGAAAGCTGTTTCTGCATTGTTAATATCATTATTAATACAGCTGCTGATCCATTTAAAAAAGAAGAGTTTGAAAAGGGGATTTTGGTTCAAAATGATTAATTACATTAACAGGTTTATTTAAACTAAACTGAAAAAGATAAGAGTTAAAGGACTATGTTTGAAATAGATCATTTACATAGTTGAAAAATCATAATGTATGGGCTACTTATACTGTAGAGCAGGGGTAGCCAACGTTGGTCCTCGAGGGCACCAATCCAGCTGGTTTTCCAGATTTCCCTGCTCCAGCACACCTGACTCAAATTAAATGGATCCAACAGCCTATAAGGATCTCCACAGTGACTTGTTAGTTTAAGTCAGGTGTGTTGGAGCACGGAAATCTGGAAAACCTGCCGGATTGGTGCCCTCGAGGACCGACGCTGGCTACCCCTGCTGTAGAGAGAGCATAGCAGAATGCTCTGTTTTTAAATCCCCAAGCAAGCGATATCAGAGCTTCTATTATATTGAGCCTTAAAGGGAGAGACCAACCCTGCAAGTGACACTCCAAGATGAAGCCCCACAGCTCACCTGCAGACATCGGAGCCGGGGATGTACTGCGACAGGCGTGAGTGTAGCAGAGGGATAAGGCGTAGATCCACCCATCTCTTCTCCCAGCGAAGCCCAGGAGATGTGGGCCAGGATGAGCAGGACAGCGTGTCCTGTATCAGCATGAATGATAATTTAGAAGAGTCTCTGTTTCCCTGCTCCTTTCACACATTTTAAGCAGTTCACATGTCAGAAGCCTGAGTTCTGCTGCCTCTTTAAGCTACTGGTGTTGCAGATGCACATGCCTAGCAAGCACAAGCTGCATAATAAAGCTGATTCACTCTTCTCAAATGATAAAGGGAGAGCATTAGTGGCAGTTGCATGAAAACAAATTGCTGGCACTGAGAATGCTGATGCATGGTTACAGAAGGACAGTCACCGAATCATTCAGCCACAGAAGAAGCTGCTGAAAAAGTACCGTGTTGTTAGGATGATAGTTCAAGTGTAGGCCGCTATCACACAGTGGAGAGGAAGTCCCACTACTCTGGTCACTGGGGATGCCTGGAAACACAGCAAGGGCACAAACACACACACACAGACACACACACACACACACACACACACACACACACACACACACACACACACACACACACACACACACACACACACACACAAACATATATATTAAAAACAGAACACCTCCATGTGTTTCATCCACAAAAGCATGCTACTTGGTACTGCTTCACTGTTGGCTTCCACTTTATGCAAATTTGTATTCAGTTGACTGACTGGACAGCCAGCCAACCTGTCCTACATACGCATATAAAAGGATTTTACAAACGCTTTCAAGTCTGCTGATGGGCTGAGGCTCTCCCATGAGAGAGCAATCAATTTCACCACAGTGAGCAACATCAATTCTTTCAGTTTAGTGCTTAGCACCTTTTGTCAAGCTTGAGACGGGTCTCCTTTCTTGTTTTCGCTCCTTAACAAAGTACAAGCTTTATTTATTTATTTATTTTTTTTGTCTAAACACACAGTCAAGTAACTAAAAATGGGTAGCAGTTGAATTATTTTTTTATTTTTCTCAAACTGACTTGAGTTGACTGTTTCCAGGACAACCAGCTCTAGACAGAAAATAACAGCAGCTAAAAATACTCTTGGTTAATTATTTTCCACTGCAGTAGGAGATACACTTAGACCTAATACTGAAACATGTTGGATGTTTCTTACATGTACAGTCCTCACACAGGGGAAGTTTCAAAAAGGCTGGAGTCTTCTTTAAGAAGGACACTGTTAGAGTCACTTCTTCTCCAGCATTCCTCAAAACTTGCACCTGCAGAGGTAAACACATAGGGACACTGTCACTGAGGAAGGTGTAAACCGTGTAGTTCTCTGCAGGCTGGGAGACACAATGAGAATGGAAATCTAAGATAAGAAATTTAACCAGACTGCAACTTTAATGTTTTTTAAAATTTCTTACAGTTACATTTAAGAACAGTAAAAAAAGTTGCTTTACATGCCAAAAAGACAAATGTCATCAACTGAGACGAGATAAGCTGTTGAAAGAGTTGTTGCTGTATAAGAAACAGATACGAGGCAACAGCTTACCACTTCCTCGTGGCGATAGCTTCTGACATTTATTCCATTTATCTATAAAACAACAGTAACATACAGTAGTTAATCTTGAATAACGTTTCTGGCATTATGACAATAAAACTCATCTTCAAAATGATAAATGAGGAAAGCATACTAACGGCTGTAAGATCTATGCTAAAAAGTGCAAATAAAAGAGTCAGGTGCACAGCTTTCTTTTGCTTTTTTTTCTTTTACATTTACCAAATCAAATGCTTTTTTCTTATAAGGATGCATAATTATACAACATAGTTTTGAGGGCACATGGCACATGAATTATTAAATATACAGGATGTCTTACTTTGCAGGATAGGATGGGTAAACATGAGTGTGCCACTTTACCTGAAGGATGCCATCTCCAATGAAAAGCAGCCCGGAGAGTTCAGCTGGAAACAAACAAACCAACAAAAACCCTTTTGGCAAACACAAATCAAAGGAGAAAAAAAAAATTGGAAAAGAAATATTCACCAAAATCTGATGTCATACCTTTTTGTTCTTTTGATATTTTTGATATTACAACAGGGATTTTATGCTCTGCTCCACCCTAAAGATGCAAGATGAAATAAAATGCCTCATGAGCTCATCCCTTAACTTTCCAGGTTGTTGCAATTTGACAAAAAATGATCAATAACACTTTTTCACACTCAATTTAAAGAGTTGGGATTGGCAGCCTAATCAGCTGGGATCTAAATTACCTTGATGCTCAAGCCAAACCCTCCAATTGTCTGCCGTCTGATCGTTACAGTCCTCTCCTGCAGTTAGAGAAGAGACAAGCTCAAAGTGATGCTGTAGCACAGGCGTTTCCCACAGAGCTACAATTCATGAATAACAAAATAATATAAGTGCAGAAAAACTTTATTTTCTATTATGCATGTTAAAGTGTAAATGTGCAGTATGGAGTTCTGAGCTCATCTTTTCACATCAGTGATTGTGATCACCATAGATAAATCAAGCTAATTATTTTGACAGTTCATCAATCAAATGTATTATAACTCAAACCAGTTCAGTTATTTTATGACTTTTATCATTAGTCACACTGCAAAATCTTAACAAATCCAACCAAACTGCAGCAGTTAGACACAAACAAGAGAAGGCAACATTGCCATTATCTTTTACAACAGCTTTCTCTATAGATCTACATAATATATTAAAAAGAAATAAGAGATCCTTAGAAGATCCTTAAAAATCAAGTAGATTTCTCAAATGCAGTTTTTTTTTTAAAGATTATAGCCTTGCTGTATTATAATTACCATTTTATATACAGTATATTCTTTCATTGGTCCTCTGACTGATCTGTGAACTGTGTGGACATTTAGCAAATAAAGCAGTAGGTGTTAATTTCTAATTGTGTAAAGTGTTTTATGAGGATGGACTTGCTGCTCTGCACCCATCCACATGTGTGCCTTCTCAAAAAGAGAAATGATGACAAACAGTAGTTGAAGAATATATCAATCTTAACAGTTATTTAGTTGTAACAAACTATTCTTATCCCTGAAGCAAAACTAATAAATAAATTTTCTGCTACGAGAAAATATCCAATAAAAAGTTATGTAGATGTGAGATGATACAAAATTAAGTCATGTAAAAGAAAATGTAGTTTACTAAAACATGTCCATCCAACTGAAATAAAGAAATGAGAACATAAATTTAGTGACCTTTAATGCCTTGTTTCAGGACCTTTAACACTTTTATGTTGAGATCAATACATTTTCTTGATCGATGCCTGTTAGTGAGTATGACTATGTTCCCATTTTACATTTTATGACTGAATCCTGACAACAATCGGTCATGAAAACATGACATTTTTTGGAACTGACTGTGCGTTTATGTATCATCTGATTTCCAGTGTAACTATGCATCACTGTTTTCAGGTCGAAATGCCTCTGAAAGCAACTGGACTAATCAAATCAACAAAACATGATGTAATGCTGTTCAGGCACATCTATCGTTTAATAAACGGTTGGCCAACCCAGCCATGTGCAGGTTGAAATCTGTTTGAATAAAAGGAAAATCAGACATATTTTGTCAGAGCAAATGAAATGTGAACTCTTCAAATCATCTAGCAATAAAGCTTTTTTCCGTGTGAAACTGAAATCAGTCAGCGAGGCTAAAAAATCCTTACGCTACAGTTTTGTTTTCATGACCGTGTCTTTGCCCTTTTCACTGATTAGAAATGATGTTTCAGAGGACACAAAGCTCCATTTGTCTATGAAGATTTTTATCCAGTAAAATGTTATTGAATGAATAATGCCATTTCCTGAAAGGTCATTGACTTCGGTGTCTACTGAGTCTTTTTCTTGGGAAAGTGTGCATATACTAACATGAAGGAAAAGCTGTCAGGCGCAATAACGAGTGAGATCCAAATGTTACACTTAACATACAAAGATCCAGTAGGTGAATCCCTGTTTAATGATTAAATTTTATTAATGAGGTACAGACTGACTGATGTAGATATTCCATGAACATAGACACTATCCTGTTTTAATGAAAACTGCTATATATGTTCCTGTAGTCAGTGAGGTGAAGCAAGACAGTACTTACGACATGGACTGGGCTACTTACACTTGAATAAAAAGGTTCTCCTGACACACAGATGACATCTTGTTCTTGAATGGTCAGAATATCTTTGGCCAAGTGTAGTCGAATATTGAATGGCTCCTCATTACCTTCTTGCATCAAATAAATCCCAGTCTTTGTCTGCGAACAGTCAGAGAGATAACATCATTCATCATTTCTCTGTGACTAAATTAACTGGCCATGAAATGAAATGTCATTGAGAATACACACTGCAGGATGAATGTGGAAATTAGTTTTAGGTGATATCTGTTATTTTCTTTCTTTTTTTACTAATTTTAATTGTTAATGCTAATATCGACACAAATAACCATATTCAGAGCTTGGGGTAGTAAACACACATTTATCAGAAAACAAAGAAAAGAAATTGATTTTTGGCTCAGAATAATAAGAATCATTTTGTGAACCCTGTTAGGTTTTGTGCCTTCTGTGTGTTTTGTATAAATACACACAAAGAAGCTCAGATTATATCATCTTGTTTTTTCTATGTGTAAGGCTGATGAAAGTGATGATAAACCAAGGAGCTGTGAAATTAAATGGGTAAAAATCAAGCCCACCCGCTACATTTGAATTTGCCTGCTTCAGAATAAGCAAGCGTGAGGACTGTGTGTGTTTCCAATGATCCCTTTAAAACATGCTAATCTGCATAAATTTGCATTCAGCATATCCTTCCTTCTTCCCAGCTAATTGTGATGCCAGTCCTGTCCTTGACTTAAAAAGGTCTGAATACAAGAAGCACCTTCACCTGATGAGACTGCTAATAGAAGAAAGCCACTAGTGTCAGCATCCTTGTCACCTGGGATACGCCTCTCATCACTTAACAAGACAATCTGTTGCATTGCTGATATTCATTGAAAGCACATCAGTAAGACTGCAGGTCAAACTTGAATCAACGTCAGTATGTAGTTCATATTATTTTTAAGTTGTAATGAGGAGCACAAACAAGTGAGCCTCTGCCAGCACCCACAGTGTGAAAAAATGAAATGATGGGGGTATTAATTCATGTTATTTGAAGTAATGTGTGCCTGTGCAACACTCATTAGAAGAGCAAAATGAGGGTAGTTGTACCCGTATGTTAGCCAGGTCAGGCTACATCTCAGGTGACTGAGCATCATTTGACCTGCTGGAGTTCTAGCATCGCACTTAATTAACCTTATCTCCCGTCCTATTTTATGTTGCACTCATTCCCTCCGGCAATACTATCTGCATCATCATCTTTAGTCTGATAATGTGCACATGACTTTTATGTGACTGCACAAGGCATGCAACAAGGACATCTTATTCTAACCAAGAAGCACTACACTGCAGGGAGCAGCAGTCAAACAAGGAGGATTCTTATACTGGCTGAAATAAATCTCTCTCTCTCTCTCTCTCTCTCTCTCTCTCTCTCTCTTTTTTTTTTTTTTAGCACAGCTGTACTTGGATGTTTTTGGAGGGGGTTAGGGTAGATGTTTGTGGACTAGACAAGTCACTGATCATATGTAGTACATAAGACCTTGTGTCTACCAAGGGATTCCTTACACTATTAATTTATAACTCAAAGTATCTTATTCATAAAGCGAAACAAATTTCATGACACGTCTCAACTTTTCTTAGGTTCCCAAAGAATATTTTTACCAACAGCTACGTAGACAATGGTTGATTATACCTAACATCAATTCTGATTTTAAATCTATTCACACCAGAAGAAATCAAGCAATACTTGCAAACTGTATGCAGTCTTACTATATAAACTGTATGTTGTCATTGCATAATAGAGATAAATGAAGCAGCACTGGCCTGTGAAACATTGCTCATCCCAGGCATTAAATAGCATGCAGGCATCTGTCTGCAGTGATCTCACCTCAGCAATGGATATTGGGTATTCAACCCAAGCCGACAGGGTGAGACAGAGCTACATGCAGGTCAAATGATGCTTGGTAGAAAGTTAGCTTGAGCCGGAAGCAGGCAGACAACAATTGATTTCATCACAAAGAGGATGAAGCGGGAAAATAATGAGGGATGAAAAACACCAGGAACAGCTGCACTGGAAAAACTTTATAATTTAAACACACCACACAACAGATCTCTGTTCATTCTGGACTGTCCGTTAAACTGTAATGTACTGTTTGTAACACTCACAGAAGCTTTGCGAGCTAATTTCTGTAGTGACAGAGACTTAGAACTGTGGGTCTGTCCTGTAGGTCCGAGAGCCTCATCTTATTCCATTACCCAAATGTTAAAAGTAGAAGTTTTTGATCCTTATATTGGAATGTTAATGTAACAGAATGTGCCTTAATATCCAGCATTGGAAAAAATGGGGGAAATGCACTGTTGCACATCACAGGACCCCCATCATGTTTTACAGTCAGTAAGTTAGTTTTCTGATGTGCTTTCTTGTGTTTGAGGCTTTTTTTTTTACATTTCTGGTCCATTATGAAAACTGCGGACAATTCACTGAACTCGCCTCTTTCTGATAGTACACTATTGCATAACACATTAAACATCTATCAAAATACATTTGCTAACGTGACTCAAGCAGATCAGAAATGGGTTAGATTAATGCCTCAATAATTTAATATAATTCTGGCTTTTGCAGAAACATCAATAGTTGTTTGTTGCCTATGGCTGGTTGTCTAAGATTCAAGTATGTGATAGAACTTTATTGGCAAGCAGAGCTGCAAGAGAGATCCGATCACAAGTGGTCACTTGAGATCTTTGTGACGATGCATTCTAATGTGAGGCATGAACTAACGTTGCGCAGAGCTCTCCATTTGTGATCAGATTTCCCAAGACCCATGTTAATGCCAGGTATGAAGAGGGCTGGAGACTGCAGATCTGCTGCAGATCTATCATCACCATCCTGTCTTGTTGCTCAGAATGTCAAACAAGATGAGTTCATGAAGTGGAAAGTCAAAGGCATGTATTTACAGGGCTCAGATTTGCTGTACTGGCTTCGCTGCTGTTCTAGCCTCAGGCTTTTAGACATACTGTGATGCTTAATGCTGTTTTTCAGAATTTGAAAATGCCTGGACACTTTCTATAATCGTGGTCAATTGCAACATTGATTAAATTCCACCAACCTCTTCATTTGAAGTCTTGAAATCCATGTGCTACTATGCAGTGAGGGATACTGCAATGGAAAAAAGAGATTGAATTAGACTGTGGAGACAAATGCTTAATGACACAACCAAGTCGCTGCAGCAAAACCACACAGCCGAGTTAAACCAGCATTGTTAGCAGTATGCCTATACTCGTTATAGTCCTACATTGCTCATACAGAAATTAGACAATAACAGGAGAAAGATTTTTCATGGAAATGTGCCTCTTCCGAACTTAACAGAGTGAAATTCTCCATTGAGCAATTTCAGGAGAAAACCAGAGATCATTAAGCATTAATGAATAATTCATTAGAAAAGGTGAGAGCCAAGGTATTCTAAAAAATGTTTCAATATTGAATTCAGCCTCGCAGAAATGAACTGTGTTACCATGTCAGAAAGCTTGTAAGTGAGAGCAGAAAACTGTGCCACAGTGGAATATGCCACAATACAAATGTCATCACCACAGAGCTATTGCAGTTAAAATATATGGACCACTGATGAATACCATATATGTTAAAATCATCCTACTCGTCCTGATGCATTCTCATACACAAGCAGTCCGAGGAATGTTACGCAGAAGCCTCATCTACATAAACTGTCAGTTTTAATCAGACATGACTGCCACTTGACTCAACAAAACAAGGACAGAAGAGGCATGGCTCACACTTGTATTAGAGAGCTTCTGTTGCAAAGGGACCTGAGACTTACCTTAGCAGAAAGGCCCCCAGCTCTTTGTGTGTTGCGGTCTAGCCATCTAGCAGTGAGTTGATCCTCGATCTGAGCTGTAGCAGGGGGTCTCTCTGGATCATGACTGTCAGACTTGGGTTGTGGGAGAGCAGCGCTGTCACTTCTCCTGCCTGGCTGTAGGTGTAGCAACGTTATCCCCAGAGTAGCTAATACTGGAGAGCAGAGCGAGGTTATCGTGTGGCGAGGTTTCTGGTCCCTGATAGGTGGCTCCGCTGCAGTAACAGGAGGCTGATGCTATGGTGTCATTGTGATACTAGAAGCCTTTTAGAGCTGAAACAAACAAAATACAAAATGTAAGTCTGAATGTTGTTAACTATGTGCTTCTAGTTCTGATTGAATGGGTGTAATCTAGTGATGCCAGCAAGAGTGGTTTCATTTTAACTGCTGAATGTGTTGAATAAGAAGCAATTCATAGCTTTATCTCTCAAATAAGTACCTAGTACAAAAATGAAGATTCAAACACACACTCAAAACTGAGAAGCTCACTCTTCAACCTCTGATGAAGGATCCTATCGAACGCCTCATTTGAAAAAACCTGTGGATTTATGTGCATAAGTGTGAAAATGTAATTAACTCATATTCTTCTATTTTCTTGGATTTTTGAATGCCAAGCACAAATGACTTTTTCAAAGTGTTTATTAAGTTCCAACAGCACACCCTTGAGAGACGCCCCTCATTAGCATGCATTGTTGGCTCAATGCCACCTCTTTGTTGAGTTGAAGTGTTGCAGCAGTGATCATTGTTTTACTGGATTATAAAGATCCTACAATGTATTTCAGGCAGCATTTCATGCATAAATCATTTACCTCTGATTATACAGTAACAGTAGCCTTATAGAGACTCATGCTTGTTAAACACAGAGGAGGATAGGAGGGAGGAGAGCAAGTGATTCAGAGTTAAAGCTGTAACAATCCTCCAAAGCAATGACCCTCAGATGACACCAGACCTACATAAGAATATTGTAGTCAATGCAAAAGCTCAAGATATCTTCAGATGAGATCGATCAGATGTGCTTTATGCAAAGCAAAATTATTACCTACTTCTGTAGAGCTACGTGGACTGAGGCAGTTAAGGGCAGGGGACTCTGATTGGGGCAGGAGTGGAGGGCATAACAAGGTAAGGCTTGGTTTTCTATTGATGTCTTGCATCAGCACAGTTTTCTTGGTCATAATGCAGCACTTTTACAGCATGATCTCATCATCTACCTACTTGGTTGATAATATTTGTCTGTCTAAACTGTTTATACAGTAGTTTATCTAGAGGATGTCAAGATTACACAAAATCCCCAGATGTGATGATGTGCAAAGTTAAACACAGAGGAGGGAGGAGAGCAAGTGATTCAGAGTTAAAGCAGTAACAATCCTCCAAAGCACTGACCCTCAGATGACACCAGACCTATATAAAAAATATTGTAGTCAATGCAAAATCTCAAGATATCTTCAGATGCTGAAGAAACACTGGTATAATTAATAAAATATGAGTGTTTTTGCAGCAATTATTAAAGTCATACAATGCAGGATCATCTCAGTTAAACAACTGCTGGTGAATAAGTATCATTGACTCAATGCTCTTACAAACTTTAATCTACTTTTATCATTAGATGACCACTTAAGTTGTAATAATTTCATTTACTAAAATATAGCCATTTTTTTTCAATTAACACTTTTATTTATTTTTTAAATCACTTGCATGTGCCACCCTTTTTCCAGTCTGTACTCCGGCATGGCCCCGCCATCAAAAAATTTCCAGACCTGCCGCTGCTGTAAGCTGATAAATACAAAAGCTGGTTAACTTTTGTTGTTAGTGATACAGAGCCTCATGCAATGCTAAGTTTAATGTTACGTTAATGTTTGACAGATTAGCTCTGATATCTGGTGTCTCACAGCAGGAAAAGAACCACAGGTTAGTTTAATTGTCTTTAAAGAATATTGTTTTAATTATTCAGAACTGAAAAAGGACGAGATAGATTTATTGGCTACAATGCAGCACCACTGATTTTTTATCTTGGTTTTCTTGTAAAATAATTTGTTTATTTTTATTTATTTGTAAACCTAACAAAATAAATAATTATGTATCATGATGATAATAAAGTTAATTGAGTTAATCTGTACATACTGACATGCAAGCAGTAGCCAGTTATTATTGACACTAATCCAGCCCAGTGCAGTGAGCATACAATGACTCTGACATTGATCAACAGTTTTAAATTTTTGTTTTGTGGAAGCTGGTCAGGTATTTGTTCGATCACTCACAGCACAGTGAAGCTGAGTTTTAATGTTTGCGTACTGACTCTGAATTGGACGGTTTCCAAAACTCTGCAGCTTACTGCTGGAATTAGCTGCTTGAACACAGCTTGAACTTGCAGATGCTCATTGCTCAGAGTGAGCTTTTCATCTCTGAGACCTGTCTTGGAAAACAGATTATTCTCAAGTTTCTCAGATGAGAGTTTTAACTTGAAAGGCAAAAAAACGTTCAAGACACTCTGTTGATCCTAACTTTCTCCTTTGAAGACTTTATACATGTAATTATAGCCAAATTCACTGCATACACATTGTCATTAAGTTTCTTAAATGGTGATTTTGTCAGATGACTTTGCAAATACAAATTCAGGACTTTTAATGAGCTAAGTGAAAGTCTGTGGATGGTTTACTTGATCTGCTAGTAGCCCTGATGAAACTTTAATCATTGAAACTAATTCTGGAAAATCTGATTATAAGTTGAAGGGTTTAAAGGTTTGATAAATGTAAAACTTGCTTTTGTTTTCATAATATGATAATGGAAATTATGAAAATAACTACATAATTTTCAGGGTCATAAGACCTTTATTAATAGGCAATTTTCAAAGAGGATAGAAAGTTTGCTCATTTAAAGTTAAACTAAATAAGTTTTCGACCATAAAACTCTGTTCTTCTGATTAGTTTTGATGCCACTCTGACATTAATTATAGAGTTCCTGGAGCCATTGTTGCCCTGCAGTATCCTGGGGCTGCGAAACCATACTTCACAACTTTGTGTTCCAGCATCACATTAAAACTGTGTTGTGCTTTATGAAACCACGTCACACTGCAGCAGGATATCAACACAGTGGTAGTTTTGGAAGTGCACTATGGCTGATTCAGCGAAGAAACCCAAGAGGACATTATCAGAGAAAGTGAGGGAAAGAAAGAGAGAAATGGACAGAGCAAGAGATGGCACAAGAGTCAACATTAGATGGGTATTTACTCACTGGCAAAGCCCAGAAAAGAGACAGGATGCAAGATGGAAGCCAAATTAGTCTTTCTAGGGGGCAAAAGTGGTCAAATATGACAAAGTTCAGTAGTGCCCCCTTAAAACATTAAAATTGTCTGAGATCAATTAAATTTTTTAAATCATACAAAAATAATTGTGTTCCATAGAATTGGTTTAGGCTGCGTGTGTTTTTTTTTTGTTTTTTTTTATTATTATTATTAAATTTAAATTGCATGCTAGATGTAAAAATAATCCTATAATTTTTGGACTTTCTTTAAACAACATGAAAGTCTGAACATGGTCATCTGAAGGATGTATCTGCAGCTCTGCCCAAGCAGGTGTATTCTGTCAGACGCCAGCACTTCCCTTTTACCTGAAAGAAACCATAGATTTAAAAGTCTCAAACATTTGTGCTATTTATTGTGAAGCACTTTGGTCAACTGAAGTTGTTTAAAGAAATCAGAATTTAAGTTGAGCCAGCAGATATTTTCAGTCGCAGCCATTTGCCAATTTCAAATAGTGCTCTTTTTTTGACACAAAGGCAACAAAGAGGGCAGGGTGAGGGTAGCAGAGCGAGATTACACAGGCGATGTGTAGATTGCCACATGACATCTCTTAGACCAGAGGACAGCTGTGGCCCATACAGGATGACAAATGGCAGTCGCTGTTTTGCAGGTGAAGCAGCTGTTGCCGTTGTGCTCCAGATAATACAGTTTTATTACCCAAAAACTGAGATGAGTTTCACACTGTTCTGCATGTTCATGTGCTTTGTGACCTAGAACATATGGTGCCTGAAACATTTTAATTTGAAGAGGGATGATAGCAGACATTTTGCTACTCAAATATTATGGTATCCGACAACAGTCCTGCAGAAAGGCAAAGAACAAACTTCACATGATCTGCCAGTTCATGCTGGAAAATTTAATTTCTGATGCAAGCTGCCAGCATCTTCTCATGTTATAAATATACAGCTCTTTGTATAAAGTCCTTGGGCCAGTTTCAGAGATGGGGCTTAAGGCTAGTCCCAGACTAAAATGCTTGTTATAGATGACTTAACTTCAAGTCACTTGCAGAGCCTTGGTTTAAATAAGTCCCAGTTTTAGCTTATTCTGGATTAAACTAAACCACATTCAAGCGGGATGAGTAGAGGTAATCCAAGACTAAGCTGATTCTTAAACTAAGAAGAAGGTTCAACTTCTCCTTGGAAATGTTTACTGGGGAACATGGATGGATTATTTAAATGAAGACCAGTATGTACAACAGAGGCCTGCCACAAGACTGTAGCAGACAGGAGGAACCCATTGATTTATTTTGAGTAAATACATTTCCCAGACCATTTTTGTATGTAGAAAGGAAATGCTTTACAGCTGATATCTTTGAATGAGCAATGACCAACAAGGAGCAGCACTCTGAGATGTTTTCACAGTGGAGCACTTCAGTTAGATAAGCAGCAACCAGATACGGGAGGTATTGTTTGTTTATTGCTTTTTGTTGCTTTCTATTTGATTGTACTGTTATATACACAATAAAAACTGCATAACTGTAGAGTTAACCAAGTATCGCTTAAAATGTAGCTTGTAGTCACTGAAAAACACTCATGAATATTTTGATAAAAAGATTTATTTTGACTTTTTACATTATTCACTATGAAGGTTAATCACAGTTGTCTCATTAATGTTTCTGCATCTTAGTTCTCTGTTTAAACTTAATTTTCAATTCAACTTGCAGAATTTATTGTTAATAACAATAATCCAGCCCCTTATCTCGTAAATAAGTCAATCCTGCAAATAAGATGTAGATTTAGTTTTCTCATTTATCCTATTTTTGATCAGTAATCCCATTTTTACACACATAAACACACACATTTTATCACAAATAAACATGCTTTTTTAGTTGCTGGATATAATATTGAACAAACCTCTTCCCATATTACAGACTTCTATTTTTTATTTGATTTTATTTAGCCTTTATTTAACCAGGTTAGTCCTATTAAGATCAAAGATCTCTTTTTCAAGGAAGACCTGAGCAAGACTGCAGCACCACAGTTACGTTGAGAACATGGCACAACACCTGAGATTAACACCATTAAAATTTGCTCACTAAACACTTGCACACTCACATGGTAGACCGCAATTATTTCACCAGAGCTTTAAACTCACGTAATCTAACAAGGGCCCACAGTTGATGTTTAGATTGTAATTTATTCCAAGCACCGGAGCCAAAAACATAAATGCTTCCTTGTTTGTACTTTGGGGGAGACAAATAGCAGAAAATTCAAAAATCAGACATTGAGACCTTTTCTTGCTGTAAGACAAGACAAAATAGGAAGGAATGATACCCAGAAAAGGTCACCCATCCACGTTCTTTACCCACTTGTTCCGGTGCAGAGTCACAGGGAGAGCTTGTCCTAGCAACTACCAGGCAAAAGGCAGGGAACACCGTTAACAGGTCACCAGTCTATCATAGAAATGGTAGACAAATGGTTCTGTTATTAAAAGCATACCAATGATTGAGGCATCGGACATATAAAGATGTCCCATTAACTTAACAGTAGGGAGCACAATGGTGAGTAAGGAGACCACAGCTGGTAATGAACCTCAATGCTCCATGGTGCGCACTATCCAGCATGCAAAAACAATGAGCAGATGCAATCATTTTAACACATGTCCATAATCAGTTACAGGTAAAACGGCTTTTCCACCTATTTCTGTTTCAAACAAAAACAAAATCAATATTTACCATGTAATGTAATTTATTCAGATATCCAGAAACAGTGTTAAATAATAGATCGATACACATTCAAAGCATTTTTTGATTGAGTTTGATCAAAATATTTCAACACCCCATCTCTGTTATTTTAGGTTTGATAAAGTCATTAGCACATGACTACTTAGAACATTAGTACAGAAACACATAACTAAAGCCAGTCCTCTGTATGTCATTCATACACACTTTGTCTTTTCTTTGCATTAACAGAACACTAAGACCACTAACTCAAGACGGATCATTAAGTCAAGACAGTGACATAGTTGCATTTTCCAGTTAAGCACATCCACAGTAGCCCTGACATACACACACCATCACACCACAAAACTCTGTATTTCATGTCAAATAATGAACAATTACTGCTTGGTATTATGTGTTTATTTTTATGTTTTATATCAGATCTTTTTTTCTTTTTGGGATGTTTTAGTTTTATGTTATGACTTTGATCTTATAAATCATGTACTTAAATATTTGGTGTTCACTTAAAAAAATTCAGGATCAGTCTTGGTCAGTCTGGCATTGGACTGATTAACGTTTGTTGGGGATTTTTTAGTGCACTTAGTAATTTAACAAGTTGCTACCAGCTTCATTTGTCTCTTCATTGTCTCTTCTCTTTTCTGCTTGTGTATAATACAGTGTGCAGTCTTACTGTTTATATGCTCATTTTACCCTCAACTCTTGTAAACTGATCTGAATATAAATCAGTCATGGTTCAGAAGTTTGTTTGGAAAGAGATTGTCCTCATCTGTCTTCTCTCTGTTCAGCCTGCTTGATTGATTTTCATCAAACCATCAATTAAAATACTGATAATCAAGGCTGATAAGCTATCTCTAGCAAAATAATGATTGTGGCACCTTTTTTCTTTAAGATATTTGAGTATTTTTCTAGACTAAGAATATGTTTAGTTGATTTGTAATCCTGATAAGATTAGAATACACTTTCCAACATATTTAGTTCGTTATTCCCATTAATTTCACTACTTTCTTTAAGTTGAAAAAAGTGAAAGCTATGGCTATCCAGTAGATAAATAAATGGAAATGGAATCAAGTTTCAATAAAGCAGCAGGTAAAGTTGCCTGTATTAATCATTGTATCTCTAATTTGTACTTATTATACCTGTTATTACAGATTTAGTCTAAGACACTTTTGTCACCAACACAGCCCCAAAATAAAATAGATTATTTTAGACAGTGAGACAGCAACATTTGAGAAGGCTGAAACATTTATTTCTTTTTTTTTTTTTTTTTGCATTTTACAGTTAAAGAAAATTATGTTTTATATCTGTAAATAATTCACTCAATTCCACTTTGAAGACTAAATGATGGCATGTAAAATAGCTGGAGTGGCTTCTTTTAATCTTGTATTTTCTCCCAAAGAAGTTCAGTTTAAAGTCAAGCAGCAAAAAACGAAAAATAAATCAGCTGTCTGTGTTTTTAATATATGCTATAACTGCTGTGTGACAGTTTATCTTCCCCTGATGTATTAATGAGCTCTTTCCTCAGTGTGACTCTGGCATTGAACAGGCTCATATTAAGAGGCTGTGGTTTGAACATTTGTATAGTTACAGAGGACATCTTGTATTCAGCTGGGGTCTTTTTGTGTGCTCTTTCTTCTTTTTTTTTCTTGTTCAGATTATGTTCAAGATCGATTACTGAGGGAAGATGTAAAGAGTATCTCATCAGGTTTTCAATTTTTGGGGGCACATTTGTCAAAAAAATAAGCCTTTCATTACTTCGCAAGTCAATATCAGAGGCCTTGGGTAAAGCCAGCGGTGTTCTCTATGCCGGATGCACATGAATGACTGACAGGGGAGTAAATTAGTGATGGACACATTTATAGACTAAGATCCCAACCTTCCTGAGATTGATGTATGCTTTTTGGCAGAAGGCAGACACCAGATATCAGGTGGGTGACTTTTAAATCAGCAGGGATCATTTCACAAACTGTTATATGATTTGATATCAAAGAAACAGGCGCACATCTGATGATAAACAATAGAGGATTTTGATCCTGCTACATTTTTGTTGCTGATGGCTTCTCTAATTCCACTGTCTTTTTCAAAATTTGGCGCAATGATGCATCATCTTTTGATCAACAGATCAAGCAAGTCAGACATTTGATCTTACATGAGTATACAACAGATTCAATTAACTGATCTTATTAGTATATACAAGCGTAAAAATTCCTAAATATATATCTATGCACTCTTTTGAGGATTTTAACCAATATAGCTGGAGTTGCCTTGCAGGTTTGGAAATGGCTCCTTACTGTGTGTGGAGTACATGAAAGGATTAAAGGCTCGGCATTTTGCTGAAGGCAAGCAAAACTGAAATGATGCTACACAGTTGAGAAATACATCTGCTTACTGATTGAATACAAAGCAGAAAAGCACAAAACTCTCAACTGATTGGGACAATTATTTCTAAATCCCAGCTATGTTCTATGAAACTAATCCATTTCTTAGCTATAAAAGGCGAGTTATATATAATAGACCTTAGAGAATAGAAGATTTTGGGGAAGTTAAAAATTACATTTAGAAACTTCTTGAGTACTATTTGTTTTTTGGAAGACTTATAATGAGAAATTTTGATTTATTCACTGAAGAATAACCCACAAATGTACTTACAGAATGGTGACACTTTTAAGAGGTTTACATAAAAGTGTCCCTAAACATTTCAAACACAAACTCATTCAAAATGAGTGGGTTTGTCCAAACCTTTAACAAACAGATGAATACCTTGTTATCAGGAGAATCAATGTCAGAGTAAACTGTCACTGTTTATTTTCAGTGCCGTCGTGTGTGACACTTCCGGTAAGTTGAAGAGTGGGTGGAGTTTCTGCAACAGTGTGACGATCCAATGAAACAACAGTTAAAGCTCTTGTTAGTACTTATTCTTAATTAAGCATTTATTTTAAAAAAAACTAATTAATACATAATGTATTAAAAAATACTGTAGCAATAATATGTAGTAATAAAATGAATTATTACTTTAGTTACCGTTGGCTTCCTGAACATGGCTTCTTGTGAAATATTAAGGACGAGCTGTTTATAGATATGTGTTCTGGAACACTACTTAACCTAACAACTTTCCATAGAAATGTGAAAATATATAGGAAATTATAATTCCTTATAATAAGAAGAATTTATTTAAGTTTCAAGAAGTAATAAAATGGATATTTTTATGGTAGGTTGGATGCATGGTGCTGATCATAATAATTTGAACTCCATAGGTTTATGCAGGGAATTGTAGAAATCCACCAAATTAAAGTTCCAATATTCAATATTTCAAATTTTGCATTGTTTTCAATGAATGACACCCATTATTTGCTTAACAACATTTTCATAAAGAGGGATACCGTCTGAAACTATACGATAACTGTTATTAAGAAGAAGAGATTTGTCAGAAATTTTCAGGGTACAAATTTTGGTTTTACCTTTAAAATTAGTATGCTGCTTTATTGCAGCAGTCTCTACACTGCAGCTGCCACTCTTCTATACTATTCAGCCAAGCTCTGTAATGTTTGCAGGTGTTCTTTTTTTGCTACGGCAGATTTCAGCTTTTGCTAAGTGTTGGTATTAGATCGACACTTAGAGCTGGTCAGTTTTAAAGCATTTCAACCATTCTTTTGTGCTGTTACATGGTTTTTTTTTTCAGGATTTTGTCCTGATGAAAGACAAACCTAGATTTTTTAACATCATCACCCAAACTGCCTCAATAATCCTATGTCATCATTCCCTGATTGCATTTAATGCCTCCCCTACCCCGCTAGCTAAACAGCCCCATACTGTGATCAAACCACCCCCATGTTTCACTTCAGGCAAGGTGTTTCTTTACCCAATGTTCTTCATTCAGAACATTCAGAACATCTATGAAAGTCTGAAACCATAACTCCAGATTGCCCCTGGTTGATCTGATGCTCTTTGGATGCACCAGCAGTCTTAGAGTGTTTCTTCTCCTGTCCTGGAATTTGGATTAATTATTTTGTGTTTATATATTTTTATCTTATCATACAAAACTATTTTTGGGGCAATTAATATTGTTTAATATATTTGGTCAGTTCATTAAAATATTCTGACTTTTCAGAACTGGTTCATTTGTGTTTATTTATTTTAAAAAAAACATCAGTGCTTACTATTTTGTGGTGCCATAATCCTGAAAATCTTTCATCCAGGGGCCATCTTCTGTCCAGGATCAATACTTTTTAGTTTTTCTTCTTTTTTTTTATCTTTTATTTCATTCTTACAAATGACTTTTTGTACTCTGCCACTTGGCTAATAGAAGCTGGGTTATGTCACAAGTCTTCCAATTAACTATAAGGAACTATAATGGCCGCACTGTGTTTCCCCACCACACCATAAAATTATGAAGTTAAAAGCTGCTTAGGACTATTTCAGGCCACTATCTACTGGTTGAATGAATTGCGAATATAGAAACACAATCGTGCAGATTACAGCATAAACCATCGAGGCTGAGCTGCTTCTGTAGAGTGCTGTCAGAGCAGCAGTGCTTAACGAACAAGCAGACTCTCCACATTTATCAAATGTGACCTAAAATTGTCCAGCTTGGGCTACTTACAGGTTCCAAAGCATAAAGGAAACACTGCTCAACAGTTGTTATCTAAGCAGGCTGCATCATTTATATGTTAAGCAATCATTAATCATTATGGATAATCTAACCCCTTATTGGTTTTTTTTTCCAGGGCAGTCATCACCCATGTGTGTGTAGCTTTAAGTGAGTGGGTCTGTGTTGCAGTCCCAAACCTCTAAATCAGATAGGCTGGTATATGAGGTGCATATAAATGAGAGTTGTGTCTCCTGTCTTCCCCGCCATGAAGAGTTTGGCGTGCAATCGCTTCATTAGCCATCAGTCTCCGTTAAGACAGACTAATGGTTTTCTTGTTGCATGACAGTGACTTTGTGGCACAGACCACTAATATATTTCCCCTGCACAGCTTCTTTCCTGAGAGAAATATCTACAGTTTCTTTTTTTTGTGCTGCACATACATCACTCTGCAATAACAGCATATTGCTCCTCCTCTGCGAATTTAACATCTGGAGTAGTTTGTATGGATGGCTGACCAAACAGTTGCTATAAAAGCCCCACAGAAACATCAGGTGTGATGCAATTTTCTCTCTACTGCTGAGCTCTGGGGCCCCAATGTAATGAAGATGTCCAGCATTTCCGCTGCATATTGTAGACTATCCCATGTGTCCTTTTAGATGAAATAATCACTCAAGAAAAATAACTAAAAAAATGTACTTTAAATGCACAAATACTCATTTTAGTGTTTATTTTTTACCTCACTTGCCATCATTGTGATTTTTGATTTTCTTTGTTGCTGTTGTGGCATTTTTTTTCATGCATTATACTCAGCACAACACACATTTTCACGGTCAAAATAGGTCACTGAATAAAGTCATGTGGCATTAAAAATGCACTTATGCTTCACTGAGAGCACAGAAAAAGTAGCCCTTGAATATTCAAAGCAGCTCAATTACATATCAAGCTACTGGGTGTTGCTGGGGGAGTATAACACCACTTTAAATGTGTTAATATACATAATTGATGTCAATGTGTACATATGCAGCTTCTGGTGATGCCTTAGGACTGCTGATCCCACTTGTATATTTCAAGATATTTAATTGGTCCAGATTTTTTTAAATGACCCAGTGGGATTAAGTGACAGGAGAAAAAGCTGATTATTGATGAGTGCAGAGGAGCACTTGGTTGTGCAGTGCAGATGTTTCCAAATCCTTCAGGACGAAATGCAAGTTTTAGATCAGGATTGTGTCAGTCTCTCTTTGCATTCAGAGTGTAACACTGCAAGGTTTCAAGCAAGTTGTCTCCCTGTCTGACATAAAGCACAGACATGACAGACATCATTTCTCTTTTTTTCTTTACTCTTTTTTCATTCTCAGGCAGTGTAGCTTGTGTAGCCCTGTCACTTGACCAAACTGCTCTTTGGATTTAGGACATAAAGCGAAAAAAGGGGGAAGGGATTCATGGCTAGGGCATAAAATTGTCAATGACATGTCAAAGGTTTTCCCCTCTGCAGGAAGTGAGAACTGCTAGCACATCAAACCGATTGCACCTGACCTATGGCCAGTAACCAGATCAGCTCATCTCGGCTCAGTGTGCCTGTAAGGACACAGACTTTGCTGTTCTGAGGCTCCAAACATGAAACAATAGAAGTCTTTTTCTCACGTTTTAGCTAGATTATTTTTAACAAGCTGCATTGATTGCCCATAACCTTGCAGCCCTTGGTGGATTAAATTTAAAAAAAGAAAAGAAAAGATCCAGCTCCCTGCAACACCAGTTTATTGTAAGCGAAGGATCATAAATTTTCCGAACACTAGAGGATTCAGGAGTTTTCTGCAAGGCTAAAAAACCACACTGGCCCAGCAGCAGCGGCAGCAGGCGGAAATACTCCTTTGGTTTCTCACAGATGGACATTGCCTTGATGCTTCTTCCAAGCTGCGGAGGATCGAGAAACAAGGCGCGGGACTGATCAGTGATTTGTGAATAGCAGTAAAATGTCTTTTGTTTGTTTATTTGTTTATTTATTTATTTATTTTTATTTTATTTTTTATTTTTTCCAGGTAGGGATGTTGCACATGATTGGCATCCAGTGCAGAGAGTAGGTACTTTAAGGCAGCTGAATTTTACTGTGGCTGAAAGGAGGTCTGCTGCCACTGCACTGGCTTGAGGAACTGCGGGTGCTGTGTACCTGCACTGATGCAATGTAAAGGTTTGTGCAAGCCCACGTATTCTCTGCTAATCATGCAATAAAGAAACGCCGCTTCATCATGAGGCCCATGATAAGTTAACTGTGCTCAGTACATCACGCAAATTTGAACTATTGGGAGGTGCAAATATGCTTTATTACGCATCGGATCATATAATGATTGGTACATAAATCTTGGTGTGCAACATTTAGGCTAATTACATCTCAAAAAAGTATACTGCAAATAGATTAATGTATTATTTCACAGATGTTTGGCACCATAATTACCTACCTACGTCCGTCATGTATTGTATTTTGAGTTAGTCGAAATGTGAAAGCGATATGTGGTTTGTGTGGCTTACCTGATTTGTAACAGGTGGTGATGTCTTATTAGATCCCTGTTTACTCCGATCTTCATGTGTCTTATTTTAATTTATGCAACGGTTGCCAAAACATCTCTGCGAAATCACAATGTATCCCTTGTGGCAGCATCGCCCACACGGCATCCAGGTCCACTACACTGTAGCGATGTTCAGAAAAACGGACGGATAAAGCAGCCCGCACTCGCACAGAAAACCACATTTATCCACATTGCTTGGGCAGCGGCGGCTTTAGGGATTCTTCTCCATCAACATCTCCGGCAGAAGGTCCGGTCTCATAGCCCCGCGTCTGTCTCTCTCGCGCATCGTGCTGCCAACACGACTGAAGCTGGAAATCACAGGCGGCGTGTTCAACGCGCGCGCTGGTCGTCTGCGTTTACTCAAGGCACCCGCACAACTCTGTACCCATATATATGACGACTCTACTTTTTCGCTGTTTTCTGCTGCTCTGTCCCATGTCAAATATTTTTTCTACCAATTTGCTTGGCGTGCACTGCAGCCACACAGTACATGCTTGTGTGAGTTTGTGTGTTTGTGTGAGGACCAATTTGAGATTAAGAGCTTAAGGGCATTGAAAGAAAGTGATGGTGTGTCATTCACTTAATAGATTTTTAAAGTAATGTTTGAGGGGCTCAGATTAGAATCAGGTTGAACTTAT